>NC_135549.1:5442500-5767500 GCF_964340395.1 Glandiceps talaboti | reverse complement strand
GTGCGGAAAATTCCTTTGTTTTCAGTCCTATGATTGTTCAATTTGAATGTATTTTTGTTGACGTACTTTTGTCATGACTTAGAAATTGCAATTTTCTTAACAGCACAGATAGTTATTTTTTAATTTAGTATTTATGGTTTTATAATTAAGCATTCTATATTGTATAATATAACATAATATAATATTATATTATTATATTATATTATATTATATTATATTATATTATATTATATTATATTATATTATATTATATTATATCATAAAATTATCATAGATTCTCTTATATTATTTATTGACAGCAATTCCCGCTCCTCAATTGAAAAGGACTGAAATTAAATGAAATGAATTGTACGAGATAAATGAACAAACCGAGTTTGTCATGCACAATTGCGCAAGATTCGACTATCTATCGCATACCTTTTATTACTGATTAGTTCCTTTTTAATTCATTTCAAGAAAAAAAGAACAGTACAAAGGGCTACACAAAAACATAACAAACGCTTACGAAAAGAGTAAACGATTTACAGAAACGGAAACAAAAAAAATTCGAAAGGTAATTTACATTTGCATAACAATTGGTAAAAAGAACCCCATTTTACATTGAATATAGGTGATCTTAATCAAGGGATCTGCAAATGGTGGATCTTGCAATACAAAATAAAGCTATTAAACTCGCTTAGGCAGTTCCGCATTATGACAATATAGTCACCTTGGGGAATAATAGGCAAACATTATTTCAATAGATTTGGAGGCCTGGAATTTTTGTTCAGATGTAACTATAATATTCAGTTTGACTCTACCGAACAACGAAGATTTTTCCCGGGTACTCCGGTTTCCTCCTGCATTAACACTGAACCCATGAGGGATGGTCCTTACTGGACTTCTTGGGAGACAAGTGTTTATATGATAAAGAACTACCAAGTATAAATAAAGATTATTATAATATCAATAAAACGGATTTCACTGTTTCTGATTTTTGAAGGATATTTTTAGGTTTTTGGAAAAAATTGCAATGTTTTAAAGCTTCAACAAATTTTCAGGAAGTTGTATCAAGTATGGAGTCTATGTCACAAAACTACATTTGAGGGAAAAAATAAGAATTTTCCAACTTAAAAGTGTAACTCGAATTTTACCAACAAATCTCTTTTTGAAAAGTTGAGAGTAAATGAAGTCATTGCGGCCATATGGGGAATCCCTTTAACACCTTTTCTGGCATTGTAAAAATTCACAGCTGTTTTGGAAAGATGTTTGTGATTTTTTGGAATACAGAAGTGAGCAATAGACAGATAAATTTATCTTGTGCTTCAGTGATTTTGGGTCAGGAACACAATCTGCTATGCTAAACCATTTAATTATAAACTTTCATTCGTTTCACTAATGCAAAGTTGACGATAAAGTATTTTCTACAGAAAGTCAAACAGGTGATGTTAACAGAGAGGACAATTTATACTGATTATTTCACAAAATATCTGATATTTATATATTATATGCCAAATACCGTTCCATATCTTGATGCGAGAGGTCGTTTTTGGCAAATAACATAATTAAACCGGTCAAACAAATAACATAAATTAGACCGGTCGACACATCATACATGTCAGCTTTAGTGAGGCGGATAACGGTAATTTTTGGCCAGAATCGTTCACTTTGTGATACAAGCTTGAAAATTGATAAGACAATGTTTAAGTGTCACTAAGTCAGAAATAACGCGTCAAAAATCAAATATGGCGGCCATTTCTCAATGTGTTCGCACATATTTGACAAGTGTACCAAAATGAATGTTCCAACCAGGTACTATAAAGTCAAGCATTTGTAATCAAATTGAATCATACGTAACTGTCGTAGAATGGTGCAATAGATACCATATTTTCCAATGAAACATATCAACTTTCAAAAATGTTTCTTTTTTTTGTTCATAAAATGGCTAATAATCTCGATGATTATATGTTGCCAACCATACACTAAGGTAAATCAACTATGATATCATTGTTGCTGTTCTTATGGCTAGGCTACGTGATACCACAAATAACAAATATGAATTCCAATGTGGTAGACTGTTTCCATGAGGACTGTCTATTAAGCAATTCTGCCAACTGCGTTTTCAGCCTAAAATCCAAAGCTGAATGTCTTATCATAAAACATTTTAACAATATGTTCAGTGATATTATAGTTGTCATACTGTATCATATTGTATAATTCAAATCCATGATCATCAGAAATCAATTTCTTAACTGAAAGTGGTTTATATGCATTAAAACATTGAACTTTTAAGAAAGTTGAAAAGTAAAGTTTACTAGAATTTTTAGGTGTGTTTGATGTGCATTGTTTTTCATTTATAATCAATGACTCTGTGTGATATCAACGAGTGAACTGAAAATATATTATTGAAACCACGGCATGTTGATACATTGACGGCTCAGAAGATTCATATTTCCTCTGACAATGGATATGCTTGATCTAGAGGTTGCTACTCAGTCAAGTCTACCTACTCTAACCCCTGCATGATTCATGATGAACTGACCCAGACTGGATCATTATCTTTTGTAAGCATATCTTTATCTTGCAAACAATATAGAAACCACAGCATCATGTTAATTGTTGTTTGCACATTCCACTACACAAATGAGTATTCCCAGGCAAATCTCTACACTGTGTTAGAAGAGCCTGTGGCTCAATAATTGATTAAATAAAGTCCATAGCAATAATAATAATCATCATTGTTGGTTCAAATCTAAAAAAAAAGACATTCAAAATGAATTGGTTGTAGAAAATGTCAGCCCCTTGCATCAGCGTACTTACAAAACTAAAGTTCCTGGTTTTCGGTAATGCTCGACAAATATATATATATACTGTTCTTTCCATGAGTTCTTGGCATATAAATATATCCCCAAGTTATCAAAATTAAACAGAGTGACTTAATAATACAGAGTGTGTGCTTCAGGCTGCGTGTTTTTAATAATTTTTCCTGTTTTGTTGTTTTTATTTCTGTGTTTGCCTTTTATGTCATGTCACTTCTGTTATTGCTACCCCTTGTTTTTTCTTTTTAGTGCTTGTTTTTCCTTATTTGTTTTTAAAGGTGCCTGTAAATGGGCTTTATGCCCGTTGGTTTACCTGAATAAATAAATAAAAATATTCGTAAAAGTAATAGCGTAAGTAATGAAAGAAAGTTCCTTAACTGGAGCGTGTACATTTAAGCCATGTGATGCAACTCATAAGTCCGAAAATGCAATGTGTTATTCTTTTTTCACCAGATTGTTTATCTGATTCTCTTGTACAAAAGTGTATAATTTCACATATGTCGTAAGCTTCGACGAATTTGACATTGGTGATGACATAACTTCTCTCCAGTGCAGTTACTTCTTGGTAATCTTGATCATGTTTCTTTGGCTTAGCTAAAACAATAGGGATTGGCTGACTATTTTTTGAGAAGTTATCCAACTGCAACAGCTAATGCAAACGTTGATCATTTATGAGGTTTCATTGTTGGATACACCATCACTTATATATGTAATTTTGTTATGTTTGTTCATACTTTAAAACGATATTGTACATATAATATAAAATTGAGCCCATGTGGACTCCATTTGTTAATCACTTCCTTTTAACCCAAAGATAACATCTATAGCATGCTCCTTAAATTTAGCACCACAGAATTAAGATACGTTGGATACCCCTTTACCAAGTAGCTTATGTTGTCAACCCTTGATGTATTTGTTATTACTGAATGAAAGCAAATTCCAATTCTCGCACTTGCAATGACAACATTGTGCTATACTTCGTTAGGCAATCCTCCTACATGGCACTTTCTACCATTCTGTGTCAGGCTAAACAGCGTAAGAGTATGAGTACATACCGGTATATTTGAATACTGAACATGAGAAACATGTAACATTTTCAAGTACTTCAGTTAAGATTAAACCTTATGGGCAGTTGCACAGCAATGGTCCTAATCTGAGTAATGAGCATCATACTGTATTAAACATTAATAAATTGTGTTCATCAAATGTATAGAATCAAGACTGTAGCATGACGATTATCAAACGGATTTCATAATATTTTTATTGTTGTTCAGCTTTCACAAAATGTGGTTTTCTCATGTCATTATGTGACAGTTACACGTATTTTTCTGTATTCAATAGAAAGCCGATATAATATGTCGACATAGTACAATACTAAACATATGAATCGTGTTTTAAAAACGCATATCCTTATAAATGAATGACATTGTCAAATAATTCTACATTTACATAGGATCCAAAGTGGTAAATGTTTCATTAGATTCTTGTCTTTACTGAGAAATACAATACAGCAATGATTTAGGATTTTAGCCAACATATCAAAGGTCATTTTGACAAGGTGTCAAATTTATTAATGAAGGAGTCATTTGTATGATCCAAGGTATATCACAATGCATAAATAACATTTGACATTAAGATATCTGAAATATGTCCACAAACCCCCAAAACCCCCGATTTGTACAGATTCGGAAATATCAATTGGCGACCATCTTGAAAAATAGCGATCATATTGGATTTTCAAGTGGATAGCGTTATTTTCTTAACCAGTACAATTTTCATGCTTGTATCACAATTTGAACGATTATGTCACTTATCCGTCTCATTAAATGGCAAGGTCTTTGAGTAAATTGAAGAATATTCGGTAGAAAGTGGGTGATTTGACCCAGAAGTTGAAGCTGATCGTATGAATTCATCTTGGCGAATTCTCCAGCAAGATTGCTTGCATATGCTTTCTATTCTATTTACGGCAAACTCAACAGATGCAATGTGTAACTTGAAGCTTGGGATCTAGGTATAGTAGGCTAATTAGTCATGGTTATTCGTAGGGTGTTTACCGAAATCTAATCTTACCATAAGAAAGATGTGTAGCAAGTTTCATTCGAAACAGACACACACACACACACACACACACACACACACACACACACACACACACACACACACATATATATATATATATATATATATATATATATACAGAAGCATAACATTACATTTCCTTACTGAATGTAAAAATTACCATACATGGTAGTCGCAATCTCATTCCAAACCTTGACTGTGATTTAGTATCATCTCGTGACAGTATAAACACAAAACCAATAACGACAGGCCTGCAACGATGAACTCTGATAGTAAAGGGAAAAACTTGTGCTCAAATCTCATTGATATAAAAGTAGACATAAATGTATTACTCATTCTATATCATCATACTCGATAATACTCGAAAAAGCTTTCTAAGGAGTCATAATGACCATATACTGTCTAACACACGTCATAGTCTCCTCGAACTATCGTCAATCACTGTCTAGTTTGTGTGTCTTCAGCAACCGTCAAACCATTGCGTTGTTTTATATAAGTGTTCAAAATCACATTCTTTTCAGACATTCGGCAATCATTCCACTGTTTTATTTACGACACAAGAAGTAAACCATACACGAAAATATTCCATTACAGAATGTATAAGAAAAGAATTATTGCAATGTTGACAACAAGATGTTACTCGTATAGACGGAGAGTCTGATAGAGTTTGATAATCCAATTTCTAGCCAGATTAAAAGGCCTACGGATTGTTTGATACGTCGCTTCAAAGAAATGCCGAATGGCGCTGTATATATTGCAGCAAATATGATTAAATCTAGATAATCAAAAATCATATTTTGAGTGTACAAACGTAGCGTTAATACTTTGTGGGTTGAACATTGTGGTATACAACGAGGTCGAAACTTCCCTGTCTTGTAGACATATCTATCATAACAAAGGGTGAGTTAATTTAGTTGGCTGAAATCTAGCCATAACATTGCACCAGTGGAAATGAATCATTTTGATTGCAAATTATGCGCAAGTAAGTTCGTCATCATACTGCAAATGCCAACACCATTGATTGGTAAGATGGCATATAATGCGCACTAACAGAGTGGATTGTGATCACGGTGAGCGAATTGAATTTCTCCTAAAAAAATAAAACTAGATAAAGCAAAGTTAAAGAGTCATTTGCCACCACCTTTGATCCTACAAATTTGTTCATTCACCGTTTATTTCATTTAGTTTCCAACAGTTCCGATGTGACGTTCAGAATTTGAAAGAAAATACCATAATTGTCACATATCAAATGTAATTCGGCTTAGGCATGGCAAGTGTTTTGCCATTGGCAATCGCATGGTAGTATCATTTGATCTGTTAAAAAAAACGGTAACTGATCATCGTTGCACATCAAGGTATTCAAATGTGATTACAATAATGGTGTTGATGTTTATGTATCATTCAGTCGTTTGATCTAAAATTTCTGTTGACCTCATCAGTAACTTTGCATAGTCACTAATCCTATCCTTAAGTGAATATTTGGTAACTTAAAGTTATTAATCACAAGTTATGAAGCAACATACAGTTGCTTTAGCCATTCAACATCATATAGCTATTATGTGTCCTTTGGCTAGTATTCTAATAAATCATAACGTAGTAAGCAAAACTCGGATATGACTATTGGCTAATGGAACATACCTCTAATAGCTAAGTGACACTTAGATTCATTTTGTACTACGAACGTAGGGTAAATTAAAAATTTTGTTATGGAGTTATGTTCATTCAGCCTATAGCGGATATCAAAAGTGATATCAGAAATAGATTTAGTATCTATTCTGACTACTACTATATTTGAAATAAGTCAATGTACTGATACATATAGAATTGATGCGTTTTCTAGTATACATTTATATATGCCCCAATGATTAGAGCTATCAACTTATTGTGTCCATAAATATTACATTATCATGATTAAAGCATCCATAAACCCTATAGTCTGAATCTTCTCCGTTTACTGCAATAAGGACGGTGTCGTAAAATATTAATAAGAATTATATAGAATCAGTTTTGCCCTTACTACATTATGTGTATATTTGTAATTCGATAATAACAGTCCCGCCCATATTCAGAATCAGAGACAGACAGACAGACAGACAGACAGACAGACAGACAGACAGACAGACCGAGAGAGAGAGAGAGAGAGAGAGAGAGAGAGAGAGAGAGAGAGAGAGAGAGAGAGAGAGAGAGAGAGAGAGAGAGAGAGAGAGAGACCTGCAGTGGGGGAGAATGATAGAACGATTGCTCTATGATGTAGGGCTGGTGTGAGAAAAAGATCATTCACCAGAGGTCTTTGTACATAATACATCACCTTGCACCCTGAAGAAAACGAGAATAGGAGGGGGAGTGCAGTTGTCTCTGTGGAGTACATTAATGAAGAAGGTAAGGGAGGCAGTGTGTTAAAGAATCTACAACTGATTTGTTACAGTAGCAGAGAGATGAGACTTTGAAGCGAATACGAGAATTTTTAGGTAACAAAGAAATTGTTTCAAGAGCGGTTGGACATGGTTATACTTTTCACCTTTACAGACAAGATGTTCGACAGCATTCTGATCTCTTTGCAACCAATCAATAGGTTGCTTCAAGGGCAACCGAGAAGGAGACACTTACAATTCTAAGCGAGACAAAACAAACGCGGAGACAAGGGGTTGAGTAGCTTGTGAAGAAACGTGATGAATAGAGCTGATCTGAATTTAGACAGTTCAAACGTATTCAAATAAGAATGATGTACCACTCCAAGGGTTTTTACACAAGAGGCGAAAATAATATTAGAATTTCCAACACGCATAGAAGGAGGGAGTGATGATTTTAGTTTGTTCCTGGCTTACAGTTTTTAACTAGAGTTTATGAGATGCCATCCACTTCTTGATGTCAGTAATACAGTTTTGTATGGTTACGATAGTTCTATTATTTTGATGGATCTTAGCTTATTTGTACAATTGTTTGTCGTCTGCGAAAACGTGGTGATTTATTGAGTGCTTGTTGACGAGATCGAACAGTTAACTATAAATGGCATGACATGGTGTACGTGGTTGCCTACCAGACGCCACGTAGGTTGGAAACCACCCTGAGGTTTTTTTCTGTTAGCTAATCAATATTATCGTTATTGACTATACGTATACGTAGTAGCAAATAAGATGTAAGGGGAGATATGTATAGATTTAACGATATGTCATTACCGTACAATTGTAAGACGACTGAATTGTGCACGTTTCTATTATACACTAGAAAATATTTTGAGAAAATTTCGACCTCAATAAACTCCTTTAATGGTTTATATATCAGATATAGATATCATGATATTGTAGACTCTTCTGACGTCAACCAACGTATAATGTGACGAATGTAAAACACAATTGGGTTTGTCGGCAAAGTACATTACAATCAAAATCACGAGACCTTAAACAGAACGCCGTCTGACTTGTTACTAACACTGATATACATTTTATAGTCTGGCTGAACAGAAATCTTACCAACGGACGTGCAACATATTATTGTATGTTAACAAGAATCTTACAAACAGATATATGATAACATGTTGCAATATTTTAATATTTTGGGAACCAGAACATAAAATGTAGCACTGCGGATATTTTTGCTAGGCCAGACGATAAAAAGTGTAGCACTGTTAGTGTAATAGTGAGATTGCTGTCTAGCTAGCTAGACGACGGTTTAAGCTCTTAACTTGGTCATTTTATTATAATACATTTGACAATGTATAGTAGTGAAGTTATGAATGTTAATATACATGTCTATATTTGTCGGTACATTGAACATAAGCATGAAAAATGAATATGTGCATATTGGGGTGATTATGAAGGCACTTGTGCTGCATTCACATCAATAATTAAACTAATTATGTATGTGGTACACGAATGGCTTGTATAACACTATATTCTATATTAACATCGTATAAATAAGGAAGAATTGGAAGCAATACGGGATAAACATCCATATGAAAGCATGAACCCCAAGATAGCGTACACGTGCACACGACAATTACATTAAGAATGACTGGTTTAGCAATCGGCAAGTACTTTCCATGTTAGATTTGGCGAGCCGAATTCGGACATAGCTTAAGAAGTCACATTAATGTGTACAGATATCCATGGTAACCACTATGGATTTGACTGCAAGGTGTATGCATAATAATATGCGAAACTATTTCGGCGCCATCGACCCGTTGCTGCAGAAGAAAACAGGAATATTACACTCAAAATACCAATGTCAATGATGTGTCGCCTTGATGACAGCTGGCGGTATTTTATTTACACAGGGAATATTTCGTACAGTCATCTACTTAAACATTTCGTAGAGTATTGCAGGATTACTTAGCAGTAACAAAGAATCTTTTATCCTGACATAGTGAGGCAGAAAGGCAACCTGGCAAGCTGGAAAAAAAAAAACAGAATGACGCAAAATCAAATATGGGTTATCATATCACCTGATAAATGCGGGATAAGTTTTACAAAGCACGCTGTATAGACTTCCGCCATACGTCTATACAGGCTTGTTTTCGGAAAACTCCGGTAGTTGTAATCTACAGTATTACAGGATATGTTTACTTGGCGTACATGTACACACACACACTCATTGCATAGCTGTAGGGTTAATGACTCTCACTGCACAGGTTGATTTACATAGCGACATCAATGTAGATCTGTTGATGTCATAACAGTTAAAACGAAACTCGACAGCGGCTAATAGGTACCAGGTCAAATAAAGACGTACAGCTGTTACGATAAATGGACACTTATTGTTTGCGAATGGGAATTTTAGAGGTGAATGCGATATATCACATACTGATTTGTTTGCCCGGAAAACACTGGGAGTTTGATCTTAGGCAGTGGTTGAAAATAACGAAATTTAAATCTATTGCGCAGTGTAATTTCACGTTGTTATGTGTATTACTCTTCTTTTACAATATGGCCATAATCAGTAATGATATTAGTCTGCTTTCATCTTTCCTACACTTTAGCGTTATACAATTTGTCGTTCCCGCCAACTGTAATCAGAATACAATATATGCACGTGTACGTGTTGCATAGCGGAGTAAAAAACATACTCTGCACAAAAGATAATATCGCTTTAAACATGTGCAGTCCAGAAATGAACATACTTATTTCTTCAATAGTTTAGATAATACGAATTACTTGCCTAATATTACTTACTAAAACCATACATAACCTAGAAGTGGTCAATCGTATTCAACTGTTAAAATGAAATCTAAAAAAGTAAAATGGCATAAACTTCGTTTAGACTCATTGAAACTCAGTGATACTCAACGAGTTTCATGTAAATGTTCAATTAGACATAAACAGTTCAAATAACCTGATAACTGTATTTTCATGAAAAAAAATTATACCTCCCACTTGCAGGAGAAATCATTAAACTATTAAATACTATATGGTTATATGAACATACTATATAACGTTATACTAGTAATATAGTCACAATGTAATACACACATATGTACAAATACAATACGTTGACGACTTAGATGAATAAAATTATTACTAATACTTCAAATCATCTGCCTCATTCCTAAAAGAAAGAGCATGAAAGAGGAATACAGCGAATATTTGCAGTACGTTTACGTAGTCAGTTCGCATTATTTCAATAAACTTGTCATAATATGGAGAATAAAAATATTGAGGAATACATTTTTTACGATACTGGTAAAAATATTTACACTTCAAAAGGAAATGAAATTCACCCTCTACCTCTCCCATATCACAGAGAGTGCAAATACCATCTTGCATTTCAATACCATTTCTTCTCCCAGCTTCAAAAACGGTCGTGCAGTTTCCAATTTGTGAGAAAGAATAATGGACAGACTTTTAACGGTTATAAGGTCACGTGAGCATACTTTAAACGTGTGCTAATGGAAAGCAAAATATATGAAAGAAAGTAGTCGCTAAGGGGATTTCTTTCCGCTCGAATTGACGCATCTCGATAAATAGTAATTTCAGAGAGAGGAAAGGTCTTCGTTGATTGAATGTCCGATTCCATTCTGTGCTAAAGAATAATTATTTACCCGGCGGGTGCGATCCTTACTGATGTTCAGTAACATTTGAAACATCGATAAAATGCGATGACATAGACACTACGTGCAGTACAACATGCATACCAAACACATATTATTGGTAAACGTTTGGTTGAAAACACAACAAGAAAGCTACTGAGTACTACTGGATTGTCTATAATACGCATACATGCGTGTTTGTCCCTCTCTGTGTGTAACTGTACTAGTGTTTCACGCGCGATTTTTCCCTGTCAAAGAATTTTAATCTAGGGCAAAGTATCGCCTACCTTGAAGTTGTATTTATTGCATCATCAGGTCATTCTTAGATTTATAACATTAACGACGCATATTCATAACCCTGGAGCATACCTAGGGTTAATTCAGGCCGTAGAAGTCACCTCATACATGCTGGTTTTATTGCTTTGAATTACCCCTGTAATGACAAAACGTCTCATTTGTTAATGCAAGACCCACCCCTGGTAGTATTATATGTCAACAGAAAAAAAATCATCGATTTATATCCCATACGAAATTTACTTTCGTAGGTTTATTGGGTAATAAATAGCATAATAATCATATTTCATATAAGTGCATTAAAAGTAGACTGATTAAAAAGTGTCTCAATGCTCGACAGTTGATCTATATTCAAATTAACTTTAATTGCATTACTTATTTTCAGAAGTTGTACAGAGTGACACTATTTAGTTAGGCCTTTCTTTCAGCCTTTGAGTGACTGCGTCTTTCTATCTTTGTCCCTTTGTTTGCACCCACGCTACTTTCTTTCCTTTTGATTCCTTCTTGCTACCTTCGTTTAACCATCTGTCTGCCTGTCATCTCTTTCTCTGTCCGTTTATCTGTCTGTCTGTCTGTCTGTCTGTCTGTCTGTCTGTCTGTCTCTGTCTGCCTGTGTACCTACATGCCACTGTCTATCTCCCTGTCTATCTCCCTGTCCCGTTTCTCTTTCTGTGCCTTCTTAGGTTCCTAAGCCTTTAACTAACTACTATACAAAATAAAGCATGTAATACACATAGACTCAATTGAAGTGTGTACCCCGCCATATCACCACCATATCACCGCAATCTTTTAGAGTTGGCCTTGACCTTGAACGTTAGAGTCAATGATCAAAGTCAGGCCATTACTTGCATATTGCAGACACAGGTATTAAAGTATGACCTTTGTTCAGAAGAAATCTTTGGCACATAAAATAATAAGCAAGGGAAATTTACACGTATTTATTTCATCCAGAGGTATTTGAGGGGATTTGTCTTGTGCTTCCTGAGAATGTATTCTTCTCAGAAATTACAACGTTTCCCTTTAAAATAAAGTCTGAAAATACTGGGTTTGGATGCAATGACGCAGAACTGCTTAGAATGTGGATTATGGGTACACACATTACAATTTCAAGCTAAATAAACACCTAACTATGTAACGGTAGCAAACTGATGTACATAGCCTTCAGCACCGATTCGTGATTACATAAGGGAATGCCTCTGTTTCAGCAGTAATTGTCTGCTGTGTTTGATCGAACGATCAATCTAAGGTAGAATTAAGGATCTAGCGAACAGTTAAATCAAAAGACAACGAACATGGTTTCAGGTGCACTTCATAAATATTAACTATTTCCCTTGCTATATATGATGATGTCCAACAGAAGTTGGTATTGCAGTTAAATTAAATTTCTATGAATAGTCGACAGCGAGCGCTACCAGAGGAGAACTAGCCTACCCAGTCGAGACTAACACGCAGAATGTAATTAGTGTAACCAATGTAACCTCAGCTTACAGTGTTCTATCCATCAACAATCAGTACTATCTTCATGTATACAGAGTATCGCTGCAACGTAAGGATGTCAAATTGCCGATAGGATGTCGGTGCGATTGGATGAGCTCGGAATCTATTATTTTCGGATTATTTCGATTACAAGAGTGATTATTGAAAAATGGGGTATTTTACATTATTAAACATAGATAATGACTCAATTTAATGTAGATAAAGTCCAGCGGTGTACAATAATGCCTATGAGAGAAGGGACGGGGAAATTTTTACTGTATACGATTACATTAAAGGTTGTTTTGCAGACAATAACACAATAGAAGTTCAGTAGTTACAAGTTGGCAATTTAAAGGTGTCCCATTTTCAGGTTTTTCTATGAGAACCCTCTAAAGGTAACGGTAACTTATAAGAGCACATAACGCAGCAAAATCGGTATATTAGTCTTCCAGGTGGATGATATAGCTATGCAGCTGTTAAAGGGAGTTGGGCAAAATTCAAACCAAACTATTAAATGCAATATGCAATAGAATCTGGCAACTAAATCATGGCCAATGACTGAAAGCGCGCTATCTACATCCTATGTACAACCCTACTAAAACAACAACAACGAAAAGGGGATTTAATAAGGGAATGTAGCAACAGTCATACAATTGCTATCATTTCACATATCAGCGAGGTACTACTCAAAGCCATTCATAAAATAAGGAAATGACATCATGGCAGAGAAATTGCAATTGAGCAGGCTGGATTTAAAAGGTACAAGTACCACATTGCAAATCTGAAATGCGTTATGGAAAAAGCCAGCAAGCACCAGAAAGAACGGTACATTGTGTTTTATTCCGAACCATCTGATTGTATTTACTTGAATGTTCTGTGGGGTGTTAAAGGAAAATGGGACTTTCCGGGTGTTTATTTTGTTTGTAAACCTGGACACTTGTCAAGTAGCCACAGTTGGAACAGAGTGTGTTAATGCAGAGTTTTAAAGGTGTTGGGTGAGGTTGCAACCCATCTTGACCGTTTGTCAACCTTTATAGGAAATATATATAAGGAATAAAGCAAACGTCATAAGGAGTATGAATTTTGAGGACGAACCATCTGTAACTTGAGCTATAGAGATGATACAACTTTGCCTGGCTCGTGAAAGATACAAGCGCTACAAATCTGCATTTGAACATCCTAAACAAATACGTTTGACAGCATTTCTAAAACAATTTTGTCTTCGAGAAGGCAAGTTTAAATAGTTCACAGGTTCATATTCTTGGATTCACTTAATGACCGTGACGCTAGTAGCAGTGCAGTGATCATGATCAGGCAACAGATTGGAATGTCAGCATCACCTATAGGCAACCTCAGTAAACTCAGAATAGAGGAATTGCTTTGGAAACAAAGAAACCATTAGTCTACACTTTGGTTTTGCAGGTTTCTTGTACAGCAGTGAAAGCTGAAGTCAGAAAGCATGATCGTTAATTGATTGACTCCTCAGACCTATGGCGTTGGCGGCATTTACATGAGCTACGAGTGTCAAGGATAGCCAAAGGATCAAATATTGTCATTTTGAATTGAATAAAACCTATCTGGTTGATAGTTGAATAGAGACAGCTTTGGGCATGTGACAAAAAACAATAATGGACAGAACTGTTGAAGTGAAAGGAAGACGATGACGTCCAGTGCCTGACGGAATCAGGGATCCAAAGTAATCATAAAGAGACTGAAAGATCTCAGATCTAGCGTAATATCGCATATATGCCAGTTATAAAGGGTTTATGTACTTTGGTTGAAATTTCTATTCCCATATCCACCGACACATGCTGGTTACCCATTAGCACAATTCTGTAAGTTGTACTTACTGTAGCCTGTCTACTAGTTGAATATGTTAGACTCGACGGTTTCTCTCATGAATAAACATCATGAAGGAGTCTATAGATTCAATCAGTACATCGGTTTGTAGTTTACTATTTGTTCATTAAACACGAGTTTTTTAAAAATTGTAAGCTTATTATTTCCAGCAACAGTCTTTGAATGTAATAAATCACCAAATGAACGGGTGTTTGAGTTCCTCCTAGTCTTAAACAAAATCTTCACCTTTGTCCTCCTGAAATCGGACATTGTTATGAATGTGAGGAAGTATCGGAAAAGATGGCATGCCCATTATTTTGTTTCAGTCCACAATAAACAGACAAGTATATGGACTTGTAGTAGAATTACAATTATTTTGTACTAATCTGGTATGGCCAAAAGTTTTATTCAAATGCAACTGTAGTTACATTTTTGTATATTATTACAGGATTTAATTATTCATGTGTGGGATAAAGCCGTCTTCCACGATAACCCCAGAAAAGATGGAAAACGTGAACTCTGTTCTGAATGACGTGAACAACATACTTGTATGGCCCATTGCAGTGAGACACGTACATACTCAGTAAATACCAAGGATTATTAGTTAAATTTTTAACGATACATTGGGCTTTTTGGGAATCGTAAATAATTTAGATTAAATTGGATTTCCTCAAATTAGGAGAGGAAACGTGCCTTTCTTGATCAAGAAATACAATTACCAATGTAAGTTGTCATAAAGGATGGCTGTTTAAGTTATAACGTAACTAGCCTAAAAGAAACCACGGGTGATGGCAGATCTTACAACCCAGTAGGTTACATATAAAAAAATCTATCACTTTGATATACTCATCTCTCTGGATCTATTACTTCCAACAGAGAATCAAAACAGTAAGACGAGTCACATCCTGTGTGTGAACTACACCGTGTCAAATCTAATATTCGTAGGCAATATGAAAGAGGCGGCAATATCATGCTTTAGTCACAACTGCAGCTGCTACGGTTTTTATTTCATCTTTTCATGGGGCCACGCTATGTTTATGTATTTACGTGTCTATGTTCTTATAAACTATGACATCTGCTTTGCTCACCTCTGTGCGTGATATGAATCGTTAAAAACAACAACGAAATGATGAAACGTTGAAGATAACTCGAGATCCAAGATACGATGATTTTTCTTAAACAATATCTCAACAGTTTTTCACGAGCTTTTGACCGCTCTTAGCTATTAACAATCCCAAAAGTTTATCTTCATAAATATTAATCAGTTTAATTTGTATTGTGTGATGCTGATATTGTGTGTTTATGAGAGCACCGAAGAAATAACCGCCATCTTGTGATAACAAATGATATATGATTGCATAGTTATGTCAGTTGCCAGTGCAAAGTCCAGGATATACATATATCATGTTTTCCCTACGGAAATTCATATAGGTAACAGAAAGTGTGATAGATGAATACGCAGAAATTACAAACCTCTTTGCAATTTGTGTAGTTTGTGAAATGATGAATACAGCGGATTGGATGATTTTTCGAGTGATGTAGGTGTCACGGAAGACGTAATATAGACTTCGCAACGGTAGAGACGCTTTATCAAAGCATATTGGTGAAGCCATTCAATCCCATTTCTACACATTAGGTGATGTATTGTCATAGCAGTTGCATGGAAAACATTCTTACGTAGACCTCAGTTAGTTTCATAAACAGAAATATGGATGAAGTGAAAACGAGTTGCTTCTATACATCTTTTATATTGGTTCTCGAGACATTCACACAAGCATATTATAGATTACAGCTGTCGCTAAAAATGTCTACCCCCACATTTCATTTATAGCGAAGAGTTGTCGATCAATACATATATTGAGGTAACTACGTGTGTCAACACTCTACTATGTCGGTATACCGGAGTAATACATGGTGTTAATATCACACACTAGACAAATCTAAAACGCTTATCATTAATATTGCTAGAGCTTCACAAAAATAACACTTATCATGAACATTCCTAGAGCTTCAGAAAAATAAACAGGACGTGGTAACGACAGACAAACAGACAGACAGCCAGCCAGACAGACTGACTGACTGACTTAATTATAAGCATCCATCGATGAGGACCAACACTAATATGGATACATTTTAAGTAAATACGATATATAAAATATTTTTTAAATGAAATTTCTTCCAAGGCTAAGATTAATATTTAATTTGCCGATAGAAGTCAGAGATGTCCTCGTGACGACACAATGTTAAATACCAGATTATGTCGTTCATTTCTCTTATCTCTGAGTATATAGTAATGGTAGGCTTACACATAACCGGATCACTCGAGTGCATGATATATATATATATATATATATATATATATATATATATATATATATATATATATATATATATATATATATATATATATATATATATATATATATAATATTATGTGCAAGTGCACGTTAAAGGGATGACATTTATTGGGTGTCAACGCTGCTACGACTCTATATTTTATGTACACGGTGTTTGTACATTTTATTCAGGATTAGTAACTGTGTATATTACATGTGTGTTTTAAAATTTAAATACAGGCATACAAAATTGAGGATATCGAGTTGAACTTCTTTTTTAAGACATGTACACGTATACCTGTATAAAGAAGGTTGTTATAGTAATAATATTATCAACTAGAAATACCCAGTTTGCACACGTGTCCGTGTAACGCTCATCATAAATGAATCTTGCATGAAAAATAAATTTGAAATATCAATGGCGGTAGCGCAAAAAGGTATTTCCACACAAATATTGATCACGCCTACATTGAATATTCTCTGATAAACAAACAATGGGCATAACACTCATGTTAGATGAACGTTTTGAGTATAAAATTCTCGTAATATAAAATGATATTGTTTGGAAAATTTAGTGTTCAATGGTTTGATTTGTAACATTGTAATATGCGCCTTGTCGTATGTAAATCCATGGACACTCCAAAATAAGCGTTAGATTCGATACAAACGCGTATGCCTGTATTATTTATAGCACGATAGCGACTTGACGCAATAAGGAAGTTATATACTCATACTAGATCACACATGACATTTATTCTACACGTATACATAAATAAATCACAGAGAAAAATAAATCTTGATTACTCCGATATATAGCATAAACGAAAATGTAGTTAGTGTTATATTATACTGAAAATTACTACTTTAAGTTTGGGCAAGCACGCAATCTTGTAATTGATTTGGAGAGAAATCGCACATGTGTGTTACAAAGACAACTAGTGAAAATGTTTCAAGAATCTGTATACATGTATTTCGAATTATGACCTTGCATTACATACACCTACCTACATGAAAAATAATTAATATATTCATAAAAAACACTTCCCTTTTATTTAGGGTCGTTTTAAATTCAAAGTTCTGCTTGGAGGCATTAGTAGATCGAGAAAAATAAGCAGTATAAAAGCGCCACTAATCATGATAATATTTATTGATATGTGGCGAGATGAAATCAACATGTACCTTAAAGTTCTCACGTTGTCATGAATCGAGCAAAATTTCCAATCAAGAAATTACCACGAGCTCTATGTGCTTGTTGCAATGATTGGTATAGCTCTGGGCAATGTGCATTTCATATAAATGATATATATCTTACGGTGTTTATTTCCTTTCGGTTGATGCATATTTTAAAGAGTCGTTATATACACTATTCAATACTTGACCAGCAGTGCTAAATGTGTGCATTGTGAATATGTGTGGCACGCAGCACATACTATAATTTATTCCGACAAGTAAGGGCTTAATTTGAATCGCATTAAACATTTACACTGTAGTACACGTACCGTCGTTTCGATTAGAATTACATTTATATTTTTTCTGAAGAAACATTCTATTCTATTCTATTCTATTCTATTCTATTCTATTCTATTCTATTCTAGTCCATTCTATTTTAATTATTCTAATCAATTCTATTCTTTCTGAACATCAATGTCTCTTCAGTTGTGATTATTTGAAACTACACTTTAAGCTTGTAGAAGGGAAAGCGAGCCAGTTCATGAATTCACACCGATATGGCATTATTAAAGATCATACAGATCATGATGCAAGGAATGGTCTCGTTAAAGAGCCTCGAGAAAACTCCGGTTTTGCTTTCACCATCGTCGACTACACAAGAGCCTATATATAACAAAAGGTACATATCAGAAGTACTTTAGAAGATTTAGAACCGAATATCTTCTTTCCTTCGCAGACGACTAACATTGCATTGGTTTTACTGTATACAAGATATCCTATTAACCAAACTAGTCAATAATGGATCGGAATGGAAAAAGTCCATTCATAATCGCTGTCGGAAAAGTCTCTGTAAAAAGTACATTTATAAGTCGATTTACAAAATCATTCGCAATATAGCCTAATGTTGACATCTTAATTTCCGGTTCATGCTTCTGAAATGTGTATGCAGCACTCAAGTGCTTCTAGAACTGCTAAAGGAAAAGTTTAAAGCGGCATGCTGTTTACTAGACACAGTGATGTGAGCTAAAAATAAACTTCAAAACGGGTAGCTGGTAGTTTCAAGGACATGTAGGAACATTAGAAGTATATAAGGGTTTCATTTAGAGTTATACTTTTCTTTAAAACTCGACTTGAATGAAATTGTCCGAGATACATGTTGAATTCCTCTATCTAGTTTAGGCTGTTTGAATCGCAAATAAAAACCTCACAGCCGAGAAGACGGTACCCTGTAGATTAGTCCTTAAAACCCAAACACATAATTTTCCTTCACAAGATGGTGAATAACAGTATTCCACTTACTTGGGTCAGTATAACCCAAACAACCGACCGTTCTCCACAAGATCGTGGATCACAATGTACCACTTCTTTTTTTTTCTTTTTTTTATGTACCACTTCTTTATTAAGTGGTGGATAGCATGGTATCACTCACTAGCAATAGTCCCCAAGAAGTTAGACCACAACAAATGTCTTTCAGTTGTCAAGATGATTGAATACAATTGCTTAGTCTGCTAGCATCCAGTCATTATAGAACCAAGCATATCGTGCAGGCTAATCATAGCCAACTGTCACACGATTAGCTTAACTCGTCACTCTCCCCGACTACACTTTAGGATACATTCTATATATACCTGCAGCCTTTTATTTGTCTTTCACGATACCACAGTAAACAGTGTTCAACGTGTGGAATTGTTTAATATCACGTGGCAACGTTAGTCACTGGAGAATGGAAAAGTACAGTTGTACGTTGGACATGGTTCGGATTTACATCGCTTCATCGCAAGCTGCAACCATGTCTTCCTCACAGTCTGGTATTTATATGAGGGGCTTTGTCAGCGGGAATATATCTGAGATAATGTTCCAATTTTCCCTCTGACTGTAGGCATGCATCTTCTTTTAGACGCATACAATGGCTTCTATGTAGATTCCGGTTGCACACAATTGACATTGTGCAATAAATGAGGGAACAATAATATAACCTGTATATGGATATCAAGTTTATTCTGTATCGTGTCTACATGCAGAGTGAGAGAAATGAAAAGATGTTAGATTTGAGGGAATGTGGTCCAGTAAAGGGCAATGCAATAGGTACGTATAACATTCAATTTCAATATACATAAATACCCCTCCAAACCATATAATAGTTACAGACTAATAAAGCGACTTGAATAAGAGCTTTGAAAATGAAGATGCTTGTAAGGTGATGAGAAAATCTTAGATGGAGAATAAACTGGCTTCCTTCATTTTGCAGGATATACATGATATGCAGGGTATTAAGGATTATGCGATAAAGTGGGTTAAATGAGATGGAGGGCTTCTCGGCGTGTACCTATATTAACATCAACGCTGTTTTGTGATTAATACAAGAGTGGAAAATAGAATGTGCACGTTTCACATTGATTAATAAGAAGCTGAGTCGGACGTTTTGGAAATACTCCTTTTAGATCTTTCAGAGCCGACATCGATATTAAAAGTATGGAGTACTCTGAATGGACTAAAGAATACTTGAAGAAATAGAAGTTACTACTTCCCAGACTAGTTTATTACCGTTATCCAGAGAATGTTTTCAAAGTTTATGGTATCGAGAATATCAAACTAATACATAAACACACCATTATGAATTTATATCGTGGATAAATGTTAGCGATTCTAAATCGTAGCGAAACATATCCATCGATTCTAGCACTACCCACATACAGATTAATAGAAGTTTAAATCACCTGTCTACACGAACTATATATATATATGTATATATTCATTTCATTTAAATTTTCATTATCGTTTCACCATTCTCTAGCTCATAATTTTGATCTTTACATTCTTATGTCCATATATATATATATATATATATATATATATATATATATATATATATATATATATATATATACAAAACAAAGACCCTTATGGGAGGCTTTAAATATATTTCAGCTATCTTGTTAGTTTAGGTTTTTGTTCCATGCTCCCCGTAAGCAACTATAAAAAGCCTCCCCGAGAGTCTCATTATATTTGTTAGAAACAGCTGTGAAATACAACGGTGGAGTGGGGTCACCAGCACAAGGTTAGTCAACTCACCCCGGAATTACTTTCTTAAATAAAACGCCAACAATTTGCATCTACTCAACGATACTAAATCTTTAATTTGATACAAACAATTATACCATCATTCTAGATTTAAATTTGAACGGTCACATGTCATAGCGCTATATAAAATGCTATTTACATGTTGTCTCTTTTTGTAATTTCCTATTAGAGATGACATTTTATCAGGTTCATTTAGAAGTAAGTGAGCGATCAGCTTTTACTATCGGGGGTGGGCCGGTGACTTTTTGTTCATGTTGTACTTAAAAATAGTGACCCCCCTGCAATTCATCCACAAAACAATCCAACCCCCCCCCCCCAACAAATAAAAAAACCACAATGCCCCCCCCCCCCATCTGTTGACAAGAATCACTCTTTTTGTTCTTGCAAAAGACACTCTGTTCTCAAAGCACAATACCACACACTGCATAGTTAATTTTACATGTTACATTTTCAGTAATTTGTATCTGGTAAATTGCTAACCAAAATCCATTGTTTCCCATGTATAAAGCTCTTTAGATAGGAACCCTATGAGAAGTATGATTGTCTGTTCGCGGACATACAAAATATTCATGTTTTAGTAACCAAAAGTTCCAGGATATCTCTTAGGTTGAGTGAACTATTAATATTGATTAATTCAGCTAATTATCATTGTAGTACAATAGTAAGTAAGTAAGTAAGTAAAAGTTGTTTATTATAGTGACATGTGATATACATTTTACAAATTGGCAATAACAATATCAGAAAGCAAACACATCACCCAGCCCACCGGGCTTATTAGTCACTACAAAACTGAATTACTCGTATAAAGCACTTAAAAAAAGGGGTGCAAAGAGGACAGTCATAACAAGTAAAGAAAAGTAACATACTACATTGTTATATAAAGATGATTACACCTTTTGGTGTAAGCTTTGTGAATAAATTTAAAAGTTGCTCTAGGCATATTGATCATTATAACGTTTCATTTCTCAGTCTCATTAAAGTTTACAAAATTTGGATTAGACAAGTATAATATTGTAAAAATGTGTTCTTAAATCCTGATAGAATGAACAGTGAAATAAAAAGTGAGATTCATCCTCAATTGAATCTGCATTACATAACACACAGAGGCGAGCATGTAACACCTCGCCCCTAAAACGACCTGTTTCAATCCTGAGTGGAAGTATTCCTATTCGTAACTGAACAAAAAGAGAACGTTCAGCTCTCGACAAATCTAACCCTAATAATTTTCACGGCGATATGTTCTTTTAAAGATACTGTACGCGTAATCTTGGTTTGTTACGAACATGCATATACCAGTTTTCAGTACAATTCGAATGTTTACGTAACCTGACAATCCCAGTATTACATGGAATCAACTCATCAATATCTAGACTTTCAAAGATGTCATACATTTCAGAAGACCAATTGCCGACACACAGCACATGGTCCCAAAAGAAAATCTTACTAGTTAACCTGTCACCGTCAAGGTTACAAAGTCTGTTCCAATACCGGGCCATATTACCCCACCTACTCGCAATACACGAGTCCCAACCAGTGTCTCCATTAATAGCGAGAGTAGGTGCGAATTTGTGAACACCTAAATAAAACCTTATTGCCCGATTTTGAATTAAATCACACGACGAGAAGTTTTGAAAACCCCAGATACCCGAGTAATATTCAAGAATTGGTACCACAGATGCATTGAACAATTTAGTGAATGTATTAAAACCCACATTATTCAGTGACCTGAAACAGACTGCACCTAAAGCTCTACCAGCCGACTCAGCAAGCGCATTAGCGGTAATAGAAAAGTCAAGAAATTCATGCAAAACAATACCCAAATATTTGTACTTAGTAACAATCTCTATTGTTTCAGTACCGATCATAAAGTTAAAACCAGTACAAACAGTGCCTTTCTTTCTAAAATGAATTACTTTCGACTTCACTATATTTGCTTTTAATCGCCATTTTTTACACCAAGCAAAGAAAATATTTAACATTTCCTGAAGACCATCCTCGCTATCGGACAGAAGTACAATGTCATCTGCATATAATAATATATCAACTTTATATCTCCAATTCTAATACCTGGAGGCGATTCCTTAATAAAAACAGCTACATCATTTATAAACAGTGAAAATAGAGTAGGTGAAAGATTGTCTCCTTGTCTGACGCCACTATTCGTAGGGAAACTACTAGACAGGTGCCCATTCAGATTGACGGCAGCACTAGTGTCAGTGTGTACATGGCCTTTATAGAGTTATAAAATTTACCGTTAACGCCACTAATTAATAACCTATATAGCAACGCCTCACGATTCACACAATCAAACGCTTTCCGCAAATCTAAGAAGGCTGCAAAAGTGGGCAAGTTATTTACAAGTCTATTACGAATAACAGAAGTTAGAACAAAAATATGACCTTTCCTGAAACCATTTTGCTCATCAACATATTAACCAGGAGGTCAAAATGGTTTCAGGAAAGGTCGCAATATTACAATATTATTACAATATTATAAAGGGAAATAACATACTTGTAAACCCATGTCAATAACTGTCACATTTAATGATGTACTTGCATCATATAATGAATTGTTTACATCATATAAAGATATGTTCACATCATATAGTCAATGTATTGTTTTTTTTTAGACTTAACACAACTTCGGCTTTCCATACATGTACACGTTTGCACTCCTCAAGGCACTTGTTTGTCCTGTTCATAATTGGCACTGACTCAAAACTCCACCCCATCCCCACCCCATTCATTGACCACACTGCTAATTTTAACCAAAATATTTTTGAAAGGTTTTGAATAATGAAATGTGATAAATGTCATTGGTTTAAAAATAGAAATTAAAAAAATGTCATAATAATGTTTTTTGTACTACATCAGTTTCTAAACTAGATTACTAATTCAATTCACTTACTATTGGCTATGTTGTCCTGTATATTGCTGACAACATGATAGCCTTGAAAATAAATACATTCTAATACCAAGAAAATGTAATATTATGATCTGCTGACAAAATTGTACTTGCAGTATACAGTCACTCAATGTGGATGCTAGATATTCCACGGGGAGGTGTAAAATCGAATTTTCCTCATAACTTTGCACCGTGTCAGTACTATAGAAGTCCTGGCTACTAGATCATCATTAAACAAATCTGTGTTTATAGCTTTGTTTATCAGTCATTCACATAATATATATTCTCCGAGAATCCGATTAATATTGTGTTCACCTTAGAATATATTTCTTCTTGGTAGTTTATGGTGTAAAACAATAGAAAAAGGGGTTTCACATGTAGCCTGGTAACATGTATTAAACTTGGTGATGGTCACAGGTATCAGAGAAGAAGTGAAACACAAACACTGAAAATTAATTTTTGATAAGACATATAGTTCGTACTATAGCTATGCAAAGTAACAATAACAGTTTGTACATGTATGATAAACCAACACATTAGGGGTGAGATCAGTAGGTAAAAAAACTAATTCTTTTAGTAAGGCCTTAGAACCCCTTCCCCATCCCCTTCTAACTAAATTGGTAAAATTGTTGCACACAGCACAATCAATTTCAAATCAGTATGTAGTATTATGTAGTGCTATGAATACAAAGCCAGTATGTAGTGAGGAAAATAGCTCTTTTATTGGATAAATAAATTTATTTTAGTGCCATGTATAACAAATGTTTTCCCCATTTTTCAATGACATTTTTAGAATTGTTTGTATTGGGGTACAAAACAGATTTCATTATAAAAGACCTCCTCTCACCCCCACCCCACACTAAAAGAATTTAGTTTTTACCCTACATTGAACTATTGATCTCAACCATAAATCAATTTGGGTCTTCTAATGGAGATGATTGTAGTTATCATACATTAGATGTACAAAAATATATAGGAACTAGACTAACTATACACATGGACATTGAATATCCAATATCTAGACACAGGCTGGGTCAGGCACTTTCAGTCACAGTGTTTGCCACATATTATTTCAAAGTGTCCTAAATTGGTTATGTTTGTGCACAATTCCACATGTTCAGGTCAATGAAGGAACGGATTTTAGAGTCCGTAAATCTTAAGGTATTTCATTTCTTATGTGTTACATGTACAGCTACACAAGCAAGTTTTTCTACCACAAGATGACACAATGCAACTCATGGCATGCAATAGCGAGAAGTCATTTCTAACAAAAAACTGTTGCTTAAAGGTGGCCATGGTGCAGTGTTGTGATGCCATACCATATGTATTGGATGTATCAAGAGACAGAGTTTTTGTTATATTTGAATGTATATTTATAGCTATTTGTTTATGGTTTATTTTATGCACATCCATTTTTTTGTCTAATAGCTCGCACAGCGCCCACAAGCGGCAGCATAGTGGCTCAATGACTAGTACGCATGCGTGTCCTATATACTATGCAATGTTTTTTTGGTGGTTTTACCCGAGGATGCATTGCGGTACAATGACTACGCATGTGCGTTCTATGTATGAAGTGCAATCTCCATGCCAAGAGTGCTATCTATGATATCATCGTGAGGCAGCCGCTCACAAATGAATCTACCCAGCTGATTGGACTTAGGGGCTTTGGCCTGGTTATGATATATGTATGAACATTTAAGTACAGGAGCGTGGCTCATGATTTTGTTTGGTTGAAAACAAGGTGACCCCCCCTTTATTCACTTCGTAAAAATGATGACCCCCCTTCTTTGAGTCCTAAATTAAGGTAAACCCCCCCCCTCTGATTTGCCCCCCCCCCCGGCCGTAAAAACTGATCGCTCCCTAATGGTAAAACATGTCTCTATCCTTTTATACTATAGTCTGAGTTCATAATAATCTCTTATACACAAGAAAACCTTATGACGGAAATTAATACGTCGAGTATTTGAGCAAAAAGGTAAACAATCGTACTGGAATAATAAATGGTTTAGCCACTTTAATTACGGCTTACTGATGAAAATAATCGTGTAATTTAGGTTCGATGTGGTCCAAATAGATATAAATTTCTAAATATGCAATGCTTGACGTCGAAGTTAGATTGATTTAACAGAAAGGAAACACTAATTAAAATTGGTTACATGTATCGAGTTATGGTAAAGTTGGGCCGAGTGGTAACTAAATGGACCTTTCAACCAGAAATAACTAAGCCTATGAAAATATTTACTGGGTATCAACGACATTCTGAAAATACGTCTGAGTTGCAAATCCTTTTTGTTCATATCAATCCCTTCTGTCGCGCTGGCTGTGTAGGCAGTAGGTTCAAATTTGTTTGGTGTGCATTATTTTGGCCATGTCTAGACTGACTATAGCCTGTAAATGTGGGATTTCATTTACACAAACGGTGGTAGCACTTTGAATTGATTGAAAATACTGTCAACACATATCAGAATAGTTAATACGTTTATCATAGTTATAGTAATATGTATTTTACTGCCATGACAACAGAAATATACTGTTTTGACGAATCATTAAAATGTGATGTTATTGGAAATAAGATTGTTTTATGCATCTTCGGTTTAATATTACGAATCCCTGAAGGCCATTCTTGCAATCATTATATATCTATGTGCTGACGTCGTATATAGCAATTTAAAATGTTACATTAATGAGCATGCATATAAAGGCTTCTTTGCCATTTCATGTTTTCGATTCAACTAATATAAAACTTAGCTGTCTGATTTAAAATATATTGTCTTGATGTTACTACTACCGGAGATGCGCTGCAACAAGTAAATAAATGAGCTCGTCGTCTTGATACATGCGCAACTTCTGAAGGTGATTCAAACACATAAAAATAGTTTTACTTGTGGTGTAAAACTTGATTCAAAATTACAATAGTTTTTATTTCCATTTTACATGAAAGATAGGTATTACATTAAAGTAATAGACATAATATTAATTTGTACTCAATAAGAAAAAAAGGTACAGAAAGAAGAGAGAATAGAATAGTGTATCTAAAACTGCACAAATGAGGACTATTTTGATGTAGGTTGTTTTCCTTGAATGGCCTCATTAAGAACCATTGATAGATTCTTATATTCTACCGACCTTAGCCTTCAACTCGCTACCTAAACCTAGTTCATTCTTTTTAATTTGTTGAGCTGCTGTCTTAGACATACACTTAGTGTATCTAGGTTATTTCATCAATCTATGATAATAATTAATATAGGCAATTATACTTGCAAGAAACGTGTCCCTGTCTTGATTCGTGTGGATTTTGTAGGCGCACGATACAACGTCAATAACAATGTATGCTAACTCTATTAGTGCGCTGGAGGATTGCCTTGTCACATCTAAATGCTTCAAGGTACAATTGCAATGTGTTGGCTTATTTCTTATACTCAATTATCTTAGACAAATATCATAAAGACATTCAGTAGACATTATAAGCAAAATCCATCACAAAATGACCTTTCTTTGATACAAAAGGTCAGCAATAAATGATATAAAATAATCTGCATTATGTGTAATCTTTACATACTAAGACATTTATACTATGATTGTTGGTAAAGAAGGGATCCAGAACACTGTTGACCCTGTCACAAACGTTGCTTTTAGACATCTCTCGTTGACAATAATGCACTAAATAGATGATAGATTGAATATGACGAGCTATTTTTTTGTGTGTGAAAGAAATAATCTTTACCATTACAGTAATGGATTTCCGCTACCATGAACCTTCTCTACAGATTAAATTCAAGGGCCCATGTTATTATTAAAATGTAAAGTTGCTACACATCTCACTGTTGTTGTCTTCGCAATGAGGCTGTTTTCATTTAACACATCCTGAATACATTACAGGTCACACATGTGTAGTTAGGCAAATGCTCTAGACTTTGTTTTTGTTGACTACTCGATATATTATTTTAAACCACGATAGAAACTTTATGATAGTGATCTGATATAGTTTGGATTTAGTAAGTTGTAATTGTTCAAAAATGACACTTCGCTAGCTTGTATGTTAAATCGATCAATGGTAATATCACATACATTTATAACTTATAGTACACAAAGAAAACATCATTTTCCATCTAAAAGAATATCATTGACAGTTAAGTTACATTGTATTTTAAGATATTCGTCATTTTAAGCATTCACTAAACTCATAGATCTAATAGAATGTTTGATAGTCATGTGCATTCATTTTATTTACTCCATATACTCCATCGCTGTGTGGCTATGTTTGGGTTACACTTCAATAGGACAGCGGCAATAAAAGCACTGTCATGTGCGTGCCCACAATAGCCGAAATGTGGATGACACGAATAATGTGGATGTGAAAACTTAGTTATGTCGCCTAGTCAGTATTGTTTCAAAGAGATTTGATGGGGTAATGTATATATCTCAATCATCTTTATACACACAATATCAATTCGTGAACAGCACATCACCAAGTGCATGTTTATGTATATTTGATAATATCAATCTGTATTAGTGTTGTTATAACCGCTAGGTTTGGAGAAGATGAGAAAATTTAGAGGAGTTCCACAAATTCAGTCTCATACAAGATTTTATGTTTATGGTTACACTATAAGGCGCACTTCATGTGAATTCGGTGTGCCACTGTCATCAGGTGAGGCCTTTAATATATTTGATAATCCATAAAAATGAAGCATCATATTAAATATGTAACACATGATCTGTTTGGGCTTCTATTTTCTTAGCAAATGTGATAACATCATAATCTCCACTTACACTTTGCGAGTGAATATACTACAAAACAATAATCCTTGTCCAAGGTTTTTGGAATGATGCATTTCTACCACCAAAATGTCGAAAAATGTAAGAAAATGAAAAAACCCAAAAGATCAGAAGTTGTTACGTGATGAATCTAAGTTAGATTGCAATATAGATTTACGATTTACATATGACAGACAAGGTAGCAACGGAGTAGATAGTAAAGTGTATATGCATTTCCTTGGACAAAAATATACTGACGTAATGTTTCAAAGCGTTGTCACTGGTAGCAAAACTTATAAAGATATTTATTGGTACTGTACTGCTTCTTGGGTGAATTTGTATATATTATACATCACACACCTGTTCAATGGACTGTTCAATGATGTCAGTAATGTTTTCCATGTGGACATTTTATGATATGATTCATTAATAACATTCAACTGTTATGTAGGTTATACACCATTTTACGGTGAACAATGGACACTCTTCAAATGTAAGAGAGGAGAGCTGCATTCGAGATTTATGTCTTAATTTGGATGGTTGTGGGAATGATCACCGAAACTGTCAATGTAATGATTGTAGTACCTTGGTCCTATCAGATGTATCATTAACATCCCATGCCCCAAAGCGTTGTCTATAACATAAATCTGATAACTTGAGTGGAAACAAGGATAGTCTCGCAAGGTTCTACATAAGCTGCTATCAACTCTCCAAGGCGGGAATATATGCATAATTTATTATGGATACACACTACGCCTCTGCACTGACACGTATAATAGTTATATGATACGTAGATCTAACGTTTTTGATCTTTGGCTTACCGACTATGTACGTCGTAACATTATAAAGTTTGACTTGATTCACTTAATGGAGGAGGAAAGAAGTATGCCTGTGTAAAATCACAGACCCTCCAGCAACGTTGTGAAGGGTCTATGGTAAAACATGTGTAGTTCAATAGATTCAAACTGAGGACACTTCGTTTGCTGACAAGTTCAGACAAAGGCTCGAAGTGTGGTAAGTGGTAAGAAGTAAGTGATTTAAGGGGGAACACCACTCCAGTTTGTCATACACTGTGGGTTCTGGAGAGTCATTGCATGATTTTACTTCACCTACAATTACTTGCGATTTCAGAGAAATATCAAGTTGATGTTATGCTTTTATGAGGTATCTTTTCTATTGACCATTGCATCATGGGAGTCAACAGAAATGATATATTCATGGTTATACAATGAATACTGTTATAGACTGAAGGGAATATGAACTTTTCAATGTCCTCAGATGAATCGGGTTCAAATTTAATAGCGTTGTGCAGTATTATTTAGAATCCCTATTAACTTTTAAACGTGTTAGATTTGAATGAGACTAGTGCGTATTAAAAGTGCAAATACATCACCAATCACTTGCAAAAATGCAATGAATCAACTAGAAAATCACTAAAGCAGAACATTGCTGTTGAATACTTTACGTACCACAACCTTGCGGTAAAAGTTTTAACAAATTATGTTAAATTACTTCTTGTTATAGGGAAGGTAAGATAGTATGGATAGGGACTGAACGGAAATTACAGGGGACAGGTTTTTTCAAAAGACTGATGCATGAACAAAATAGACCCCCCCCCCCCCAACCTTTGCACAAACAATTCTGACCCACCCATTCTTACCATGCGTGAAAATAATATGACCCACCACCACAACCTCCAATGAGTTGACAAGTACAATTATATACTAAGTTTTCTTTAAACTGTATCTTTATTGTAGTTGGGGAAGGTGATAGGATTCCGTTAACGCTATGTAGCGAAATCTTGAGATATGTTAATGTGGTATTTTGCAAGTATGTTATTACTGAAAGCTATCACGATATTGTAGCTAGACTATCATAAATTGACTATACATGGTGTATTATTGCCATCTCGATACTACAATTGCATTTCATCATCAGTTGTATGAGTTATAGTCAAACCTAGCAGTGATATCCTGAAAAAGAATGAAATAACAACAACAACAACAACAACAACAACAACAACAAAAACAAAAACAAAAACACATACAACTGATGATGAAATGCAATGGTAGTATTGAAATGGCAGTAACACACAATATGAATAGATATCAGTGATACATGTAACATGCACACACATATTTAACAGCATTACTGGCACATCTTATAACCTAAGCGAAAATCAGAACACAGGGTACGAAACAGATAAGGATAGTCATGAAGCAGATGACGATAGTAACAACCATGATGGGTCTAGTGGTGATGATGATACTGAGCACGATGAAGATAGTGAAATGGAAGATGATAGTGTGGATAAACTATGACCGCTGATACAATTATGTACTTTTTATTAAAGATCATAAAGATTGTTGTTTTTTCTTGAATACATATGTTTTTGATTTGATTGACTATCAAAATATCATTGCACAAAAATCCATGACCCAACCCTAAATGCATGAGCACAAATAAGTGACCCATCCAAAATCCTTGCGCGAAAAATAGTGACCCACCGCCTAAAATCACCACCCCTGTAATTTATGTCCAGTCACTTACCGATCTAGAAACCTAAATGAAATTATATATTATATCATGTTGTGCTGTTATGTTATGTATTATATTATATCGTATCGTATCGTATCGTATCATAACGTATCGTATCATATCATATCATATCATATCACATCATATCATATTATACTATATCATATTATAATACTATACTATATTGCATACTCAAGCTGTCCGATTACTGGTTAAGAACCTGTCACGAGGGACACACTAGTCTACCATAATAATTCATTGCATGCATATAATAATAATAATAATAATAATAATAATAATAATAATAATAATAATAATAATAACGAGTAATAATGTGACAACAAAAGGTGCTATTTTCATAGTGTTTGATACCTATAGGGCGCCATGGTATCCTCAGTTCGTCATAAATGTAAAAGAGTAAAGAACTCGCATTCCACAAGCAACTGCATTACTTGTTTACACGACAACATACGAGTCATCTTTCGTTAGGTGTGTGCAATTATTGGTGCTTGTATGCTATACAGAACACGCGTGAACGTCATTTAGATTCTAACACGTACATTATGTCTTACTGAAATTGTTAGTTAAAGGTCAGACCACAGTGATTATACTTGTCTGAGGTTAAAGCAGCCGACCAGTCAGGTTGTACATTCAGAATGTAGTCACGACGTTCTTATTTAGAGCATGTAACGCCAGTAACAATATGATATATAAACAAGTGTTTTGAACGCTTTCACCGAGTTAGCAAGTGTTCATCATTAGTTTTTTTCAGACTAAACTGAATACTTCGATCAAATCTCGTTAGTGGAAAATTTATGTATTGTTCTAATGTACGTTTTACGTTGACAAGTATCACCCATAAGAAAACGCCTACAAAACAGTGTGTACCTAGGACATTAGACGAACATTGCCATTGACTTAAATAGCACACGATATGCACTTTACGTAATTACAGAGCTGTAAGGTCAAATAACCAAGTAGATAAAAATAATAAAGTGGTCGTAGGCATATCTTAAAAACAAATCTCAAGATTTCTGCCTTCACGTGACGCTTAAAATCGATGTTAAAAACGTTCATACAGTTACTGTGTATATCTTATTCTTAAATTCTTCACACCTTTTTTGCTTACAACCTTTCAGAAGCACTAGTCATATATAATTGAAGTATAAATTGTGTTTAAAAAATAAAACCCATAACGGTATGGTATATATGTTGATGGAAACAGTTATCGTACAACTAGTCCGTCCCTACTCAAAGAAATGGAATTGTCTACACATTATTACGTTACATGGTTTACTTGTGAACAACATTGTTCTGGGAGAAGGAAGAGTCGACATTTTCTTCTCGTCAAATCTTGCTTTCTTCATCATAATAGTATATTCGTATCTCACTATAATAAAGCTTAGGAGATTGTGTGCTATTTTAATGTTCTATTTCACATACTTCTTGCGGGGAGGTAATGCTTCCATCGAGGACAGACTGAATATTTAACTAGAGATGGGGGAAATCATTTTGCAAAGTGCAACCCGCCAACCAGCACACGTACAACGAACAATAATACTCTGATCCCCCTCACAATATTATTGGATGCTGCCAAACGCCACCACTCTATCACGACGTACATGAAGCACACTCCTATTAGTTCCACATATTAATTCAGTTGTCAGTTAAGACACAAGTTCGATGATTGTCTCTCACACGTCGGCACAAGACTTTGCTTTCTAACATACCAGTTTAAATTATCATTGTACACTGTACTATTCAAGTTGACGCAGTTGTTTACGTGATACAGGGGACGACTAGAGATATTTGTGTAAAGCGAATGGAACTCGGAAGGGTCATTTTGTAGCTGCATAGACAAACCACATTTGCCGTAAAGATATCAGAGCTGGAGTCAACGTTCTTAACGGACAATCAAAATCAAAAGTATCTGACACTGGTAAGCACCTTGGTTTGTTGTTATGAGTAGTATTTTCACATCAAAATGGCTTATTCCGTAGTTTATGTCCACTGATATTCAAGCAAGACGACGAGTTTTATACATTAATTTTTTTCTGTATGTAATTGATCAGCTCATACGATATTAGCCTTTTTAGCTGTAATTTGATATACTCTGCATAAAATGTTGATTGTGTGCAATGCTTTTTACATCAACAATTATGTACCAAGCTTGTTTCAAGCTCAGTTTCATGATTCAAAAAGCAACAAGTCTTATATAATAGCCAAAAAGGCAAATGTTATATTCCGTTCATATTCTCTTGCAATATCTGACATTCAGGATCACCTCTTGGATACAACGTATACATAGACTATCGCTGGCATAATATATTTAAATGTTTGGTTGTTGGTTGGTTGGTTAGTTAGTTAGTTAGTTAGTTAGTTAGTTAGTTAGTTAATATAACCTGGTTGCTAATGTCATATAAATTGATGTAGCACACATCGGGAAATAAAGATCCAATGTTACCAACTCTATTAAACACTATCTCTCAGAGAAATATGCACCAGCATGACGCCAATGAAATCCAACATTAGATAAAGTGAAACTCTTTATTTTACACAATGCCATAACTTTTAATGTGTTATCTATCTATCTATCTATCTATCTATCTATCTATCTATCTATCTATCTATCTATCTATCTAACAAATCTTATACTAATTGGAATAGATCTGCCACGTGTTTGTTGACGCGTTGCCCACGTTCAATCACATATAACATAATAAGGTTCGTTGTAGGAATGAAATTGTTATCTCCGAATGGGTGGTGGGTATTGAGAAAAAGCGTAAAGCTTCTTATGATTTCTATAATGTTAAAAGCTCTATATTCCTATGTGACAACAAATCTAATGGCGTTGTTACAATACCCTTGAGTAGACTTTTCAAGGAGTCAAATGCAATATGCAATTACAATGTGAAGTACTAAGTACGGAACGTCATTTGACACTAGCATTACTTTCGTATTCTTTCATAACATTATGAAACGAGTGAGGCCATTAAGGATTTACCTGCATAGCTTGTTAAGCCATATGCCAAAATATAACAACGTTTTAAGACTAATAATTTCTGTTCATTGGATCGATTTTACCATGACCTCCAGTTGCTGCAACTCTTGGGTAGATTAAACCACAAAACGTCGATAACAGATTAATTATCCTAGAATATACCTTTTGTATTTATCAATACATCGACTATACCTGAAAATGTTCCTTTGGAATTGTAAGGCAACATTTTTAACACAATCTTAATCTTTATGGTATGATTGCACGACAAATACTTCCAGTGGCAGGCTATGGGACGTGTATTGGGTGAATACTGTTAGGTAGCAATTGTTTTAGCAAAACTGACAGCACCAGTAAGTAATCATAGAATAGTGATGTGAGATTTTCAAGTGATGAACGATACACATAATGTATCTTTAAAATTCACCATATATTGTCAATTAACAGCAACAGCAAAAACTGTGAAGACTTTGTTGTTTCTCCGGGTTTTTAGTCGCAGCATCCAGAGCAAGGTATAACCGAATTTAAACTGAATGCCTTCCGTAAGGGTAGTCTTGCAATTTTCTGATTTATGTGATTTGTCAAGTCCCAGTGAAAGTTAGTTGTCAAAAATGTTCAAATGTCCGCTTCACAGGAATGTTTGCCATCCTCGACTTCACTTGGCTTTCGTGATCCCCTACATACGTATATGTGTACACCTGTTTCCACGGCAAATAATAAACGAAATTTAAACCCTCATAACATTGGCCTTATGCATCAGAAACTTTACATACTTCTTGGGCTAGCATCGTAACAGTTTAACAACTTACAGTGCAGTGGTACGGTATTATTGCACTACTTCGTCACTGGGTAAAGTGTATACATTCCTGTTTCGACCGACAGATGTACCATCTGCTCCAAATCCTAGTATAAGTTTCTGATCCAACTTTCATCAACTTTGTCACATATAGTTTTTTGTCGCACTAACACCACCATCAGCATGTGCGTGTTGAACTTCCTTCTATCCCACTAAATTCACCACCAGTTTAAAAGTCGGCTTGTCTACTCGTCGCATGTACACTATTTCACACTCCTGCATAGCTCTATCAGTGTCACCGTCAATCAAAATAGAAATATATTTACCTTCGTTTCTGATATCGTTAGCTAAGTCATTCCTAATTCGTCCAGCAATTGTTCCAATCATCTCTGAGCATTTGTGTGTGATATCATAGATTGGATTTAATACCGACGCCATTTTTATGAGCAGTAGCAATAGTGAAATAGTGAAAATGGCAGTTCTTGTTTGGCTATCAAATATACAATATTTATCTTTATTTTCATTTCTGCTACTTTGTTATCACCCTTTAAGTACTAAGTTATACCAAGGGCTTTCACCAAGGGACTGGCCGACACTGGTTTCGCTAAATATATGTCTTTTTATTCGCTCGAACGTGTATCACCGAAATGGAGTGTTCCATTAAAGTTTGTTTGTTTTTTAACCAGTGTTCCGTTCCAAAGCGAAATCAGAATTCTCTTTCGAGAATTTACAATATCGACACCATACTCTGTAAATACTGCCATCTATTAGGTATTTACTGTCTTCACTGGTATGGTTATTCATCCACTCAAATTGTTCAAGACATCGTGCCAATTTTACATCTTTACATTTTCCAGACTATGACGATTGAACTTTTCAAGCCACCACGTTTGAAACGTCGCCTGTTGTCTTGTTGCGATTAGTGGTTGCTCATCATTTCCACCACTCGTACCTGGCTTACTAGCTGGAGAAATAAGTTATATGTTGTTAATTTTCTCCTACTGGAACCGGTGGTTCTCCACTGTGTCAAACTGTCATGATTTGAGGAGAGACGTTGAACTAAAACCTTTTAAAATCACCAATGTCAGGGGCAAACGGGAGTAGCCAATGAAAAAACAGAAAATTTCAAATTGTGTCGAAATCAAAGGCTTGTCGACATAGTCATGTACAACAACAAACCTATCAAATTTGTGTACACAGCTCGTGTGAACGATCGTCTATTGTTATCTAATGAAAGTGTCAATCAAAACTAAAGTCAACAACGTTGTCTGTCTTCATATGTTTTGATACATTGGCGTCAGAGCTCTGCGTCAGAGTATGTCAGTCAGGATATTTCGTCTACACTTCGTCGTATATTAAAATTAAAAGTGCAACCTTCAAAATTGCCTATAAAATGCCGGTAAATTTGAAATTTCACCATTTATATACCAGTAAATTTAGAATGTTACCTGCTGAATGCTGATATTTATAGAATTCACTGGCATTTTGGCACATTTTTCACTGGCAACTTCCTAGGCTGCTCGGACGCAGGAGTATGGAACGAAGTAAAAACAAGATTTTCAATTTTGAAATAGTGAAGAGATGGTATGAAGTTATGTAGGCGAATTTTCCAGCATGATTGCCTGCAGATGTGATCTTACGGCCAACCACAACATGTAATAATGTGATACTTTTATAGAACGTTTTAGCATAGATCTCACGGTAGGAGTTTTCACTGCTAAAAAATGTTTCTTGTCAGAATGCATCACTTAAATACCCCACTTCGATCTTTTTTTCTGGTGTTTGTTCAGCCAGTGCAGACTGCAGATCCAAGGTAAAAACACAAAATAATTGCTACTTCAGGGAAGACAACTACAGAACTAATCAAGAACAATTTTAAAAATTTCACGTGGTCACACCACTTTAGACAACGTTTCCTGACCAGAAACAACTTTCTTTTTTTGGCCTACATATCTAATTACCGAAAATATGCCAATAACTTCTTAAAACAGGACATATGCATTGTGGTAGCACAAATGCATGTACCAAATTATATTGAATTCAAAGAGTGCATTCGTGAGATATAGCCCAGTTACCGAAAACCATTAATTACTTAAATTAATCATTAATATTCATGGGATGTTTACTAAAACCTCAGCATTTCTTGTCAATACTCTACGGACCACGTGAACCAAATTTCGTCGGAATTGAGCCAGTGGTTGTTTAGAAAATGTTTTTTAGAAAATGTTGATACAGACAGACAGACACACACACACACACACACACACACACACACACAGACTTTTCACCTAATATATATCCTTCCTTACGGAAGGAAAAAAGTAATTCCGAACTGTTTTCCATTGATTTACCTAAGGACTCACAATTTCAGGATAATTTCAAATTTTGCTTTATTTAGATACGTCACTGATGAATAATTTATCTGAAAGCATTGCGTTTACAAACGTTGCAGTCGACATTTCCTCTGTGTAATTTGACAACATTGGGCACATCTGTTGAACAGTTAGTGGATTCACTACATACATTAAGAAACCAGTGACTGTGCAAGGAGTTGATATCTTCACAGTCAGTGATTGTTTTAATAAGTGCCATTGATGTTTTCAAAGCCTGGCTCATGCTAAACACAGAGAAAATATATTTATTGCATTATCAAGTGAACGTGACAAATTGGCCATTCTCCTTCACAGGGAAAACGTTTACTAGTGTGCATGTTGGGATCAAATGATGCATACTAACGTTGAAACTGATCGCGACGATAGTCCTTGGCATTTAAGCGGAGCTAGTCACAAAGGATTTGAAGTCAATCGTTTTAAGACCCATTTACAAAATACATCAATAATTTGGCAAGCCTCAATGCCCGCTGGGTGTTTTCAATCATGTTTTCATATTTTTTTTAAAGTTTTGTCCAACGCAGCTTTCATTCGAAATGTGGTGCCTTTAGTATTCCCCATTACATTTGTATGGTAAATGAGCACAATTCGCCATGTTATATACCCCGTTCATGCATTGATCGTCCACAGCTCCATTTTCTGTGCACGTCAATATTAAAAAGCTGCTTCTTTTTAGAATTGTTGCTACTGAATATACAATTTGATTTGTATGACATAAGTTCAGCCTACTGGTTTTTTTTTCAACTATCGACAACTGAAAATATCCAAGTACAGTTTTAGAGCAATACGTCAAGTTGTGTTTATAAAAATGTGACCGAATGAATTATACGTTCCCCTCTCCACAGTTTGCATAAACCCCTCGTACTACAAGAATAATATTTAATATCGCCAGATTGTGTCCCTTCGGGCAGATGTAGACGTATCTCATAGTTAGTCTAGTTGATCATGTATCGACTCTTTAGCAGTCGTATGTTGGCTTTGTTGTTGTTGTTGTTGGTGGTGGTGTTGTTGTTATTATTATTGTTGTTGTTGTTGATGTTGTTGTTGTTGTTGTTGTGGATTTGTAAGGAATCTTAATTTTGAGGAATGACTTGCCCCTATATACATATTTGTACAATGTATGGCTAAATGAGTCACTAAAACAAGCATGCCAAAGCGTCACTTTCATCATTGCAGTTTCGAATATTCACGAGGTAGATAACATTGAACAAAACGCTACTACCCGACGAAGAGTAAGAGTGATGCAATTGTCACCAGTCTCGCCTTCTCTGAAAGGACTCTCTTTCACGTTATTAAATGGTATACATTGAAATATACTCCAAGATAAGAAGTTAATCCCTAAGTATTCGGAGGATAATGATGGTCGTGTTGTTGTCCATAAGGAAATTTTACTCTTCTGTTGTTTCCACTCCACATTTACCGACTTGATCTTAAAAATCCGGCACATAGATTTATTTATTGAACAATATTCTTTCAATCAAGTCTAGACAACGCGGTAAGTGATTAAGACAGGTTTCCATAATTGTATGCGGTGGACATCATATAGAGTTGCTCACGTTTTTAAGACATGTTGATAACAATGATTATATTGGAAGATATTAACCTAAAGGTTGAAACGGACTGGAACTAACCCAATTTTTTCTTGAGGAAGGTGTGTATTTACAACTTCCAGTCCCATACAATCCTTAAAACTTGATATCAATAAAGATGTCCTTGTGTTTACGTCAAACAAAGCTAATATGCTAAACATACATAATGAATAAAAAAAAGATCAGGAATGTGCAAATTAAGGTAAGTCATCACGAAATGTCCAGGAAATGAAATTTACACCTCATAGCTTATCATGCAACACGCAATCTTAACACCTAGTGAACAGTGTACATTAAGTATCGGCATCCTAGCAATGTTATCAAAGCGGAAACTAAAGGCATTACCTAGAAGATTTACATCTTTCACCTAATCGGTCAATCTAGTAGCAATTCATGCATAAAGTGGTTTTCTCTCCCTGTTTGTACATTTCCCTTGCCGTTGTTTCCTGGTGTTAGTTAGGGGATGTGTTTAAATTCAAGTGATGACCTCAATTACTGAAACGGTTTAACTTTAGCTACTTTGGTTGCTTTCGATTATCGGCCCATTAAGCAAATCTCACATGCAAACAATCCCAAGACATACTACGAGAGGGATATTAATGTGAGAAAAAGATAAATGTTGACATTCGGATGAATAGTGCATACTTGATGTTAACCCTGAAGAATAATGTTAGTTGGTCGTTATAAAGAATCTTTCAGCTGTCTCGAAATCCATTGATTTTGTGCTAATCGCGTACATTTATGTCATCGTTATTCTTACGCTGGCGGCAACAAATTTGTTTTGCTCGCTCTCTGTTCCTTTTTGGCGTCGACAACATTGAGACAGGAGCCATGCATCTGTAAATGTCCCTACCTCAGATAGTGATATATGTGACAGGCTAAGTGATATAGTGACAGATTGACTACTTTGAACAGAAACAGAAATCTAATTAATATATCAATTAACCCATGTGATCTTGTAACAAGTGTTAGGTCAATAAATTTGTCACAGAGTTATCTTTGATTAGCGCTGGAAAATGTTGACAATTTCAATTCTCGTACGAAGGATAACGTCACAAGTGATCTTGAGTCAATGTTAATGAGACTTTTAAAAGTTCATATTCTTACGGAAGGTGATATGTATATTGTAACAAATTCACCATGGCACCATTACCGTATCGCCAGTTAGACTATCTCAATTTTTATCTCAATAAAAGATTTTGACGGCGCCATACCAACGTTCCAAGAGCAGTATCTTTTAATTGCAGGGTAATTTCAATCCTTCGATCAGATTATCTAATGCACCAAACTATGTAAATAAACGCAATACAAAGAACACACGAATGAAATACAATAATTTCAGCCTTAATGTTTATCTATCTTTTTCTCTTTTCTCTTTCAGACTGTAGATAGACAATGGAATTTCCACTGGACAAGAATTCTACCGTCTTTGATACAAATGTGTACTTCAATAATTACACTTATAATTTGAACGACAACACCATTTTCAACCAATCTAGTTGTGGTTTTACAGAACAACAATATTCAATTCTCCTATTTACATTCCTTGCCTTTGGAATTATTGGCAATGCAGTTTTTGTGCTCGCCATCCGTCGCGTAAAAAACATGCAAACTGACATTAATATGTATTTCATCAACCTGGCCACTTCTAACTTCTTGTTTCTGTTCGTGGCAGCTATAATGGCGGCCGTGAGTTACATATTTTCTATAACTGGTGGTGCATTGTCCAACAGTATTAGGGAAGGTATGGCTTTGACCCACTACATTACATTCTGGACATCGGTTTGCACATCTACATTGCTAATTATTGTAATATCGGCCGATTGTTATGTATCATTCCGCCATCACTCCTACACAACAACTGTTCACCAGCGACGAAAGTATCGCAGCCGACTGTTAACGAGTATCGTTTGGCTGTTAGGGTCATGTATTGGCAGCGTGATTGCATTCTGTGAATTCAAAACCCTGACTGACGCCTGGAAGATCGGGAAGTTAATTTTCCTCTGTGTGACGACCATGTTGCCCATACTGCTTGTTGCAGCATTCTTTGTTTTGATTGCTTACAAAACGATCAGAGCTCGAAGGTTTAGCAGATCGAGACACAATGTCGAGGATACGCAAACCATACAAATGTGTCTGATCACCTTTCTGGCGTATTTCATCTGCTCAATTCCCCTAACGTGTTATTTCCCTATAGGACTTTATTCCAAACTAACTGGCCACTACCACTTGGTCAACAACAACAGTAACCTGTTGATTTTCTGTCTTGCGAAATTTTTCGGGTTTTCGATCATCCTTAACTTCGCCGCCAACACCATCATCTTCAATGTGGGATGTGAACGTCACCGACGAGCAATAGGTGAAGTTTTGACACACTGTCTCAGGTCGAATCCAAGACAAATCGAACAACAGAACGGTAAGGTGGGAGAACAGGAAGGAAATGGAGCGTGCGACACCTTCAAAGAAAGTGAAACTGAGTGTTAAGATTTTATATAGTGGTATCATCACTTCATAGGAATATGTTGCACAGTCTATGTACAATCCTAGACTGAGGTAAAGTCCTCACAATGACGTGCAAATACCACAACAAACAGTTCATATTACACTCTTTAAATTTGTGTCGAACACCTCATTTCTGGTCATAAGAGCTTAGCATTTTCGGTCGGTACACATCACAGGTACAGACCAGGCCAGGTCAGGTTTAAACTGATTCTGTTTTGCATTCACATTCTCATTCGGATCCAAAAATCTGTCATCTTATTTTATTTGCAATATACAAACAAATGTATATTGGTTTTGATGGCAAATTTCCCTTTTGGTTTATAATTGCTAATTCAACGATGTATTAAATACCCGAATATGTTCGAATTTTGTTGGAAACATCTATAAATGTAAAGAACCGCTCAAACAGTGTCGCTCTTGAAAGCCATTAATTACCATAATTATGAATTACCGCTCACACGGAGCATGCGCATTTAGATGTGTTGTAAAGTATGTAGTAGGCAAGTAGAAATCAAAGTTTATTTGTTATATTACATACAGAAGAAGTGAACATAAATAGTAGATGCATAGAAAGTACCCATCACCTGACCTGGTTTTTTTCGCCAAATTTCATTGACCTTTGATGCAACATATATGCTAGTGTCTTGGTTACCCAGACTCTTTCCACTGAGTGCTCCACCCCCAGCAATGAGGGCTCCACCCTTGCTGGGGTTGGTCCCCTCAACATCAAGAGTCTGAGTAATCGGGACTATGTATATGTATCAATATATATTAGAGCGTAAATTTGAAAATTCATCTAAAACAGATTGAATGTAATGCTAACTTTGAAAATTCTCATCATTACACACAATATTTCAATTGTTAAATTCTAACGACTATTACTATACATGTTACATGACCTTTTCATCTGGAACGCGTGTACGTAAATGTGACATCTAAACTAAATTAAGGATGTAGGGAGGACATTTATTTTCGCTATATTTATATCAATTTTTGCAAGGTTTACCCTCTGAGTCAGGGTGACAGCTTTCCAGTCATGAAACAGAATCACCTACTAGTCTAGATCGTCATTTGCCTTCGGGGATGATGCATTTTGACTAATATCCCTAGACGTTTTGTTCTTGAATGAGCAATTGTCACTTCATTTAGCCAAGTCATTTTCGTTCATTCTTGTCCTTAACATATTGCAATGGTATATTCCAGTTGTGCAAATCGTCCTATTATCAATAAATACTGAAACTGTTCGAAACTGTACGAAATGCGACTACCTTCAAATATGAGTGTAAATAACCTGACAACTAATCGAAAATCGAAAATCTACACCAAATATAATGACGGATTCACGTCTTTCAATGTGAATGTGAATAGAAAAAAATATTCAATCAATACCTACCCTGGCCTGGAGTATTGTACCGTACCATTTTAGGGTTTTCTGCAACAATTTACTCTAAAACAGAAGACATCAGGGGTTGCGTCGATAGACATAAGTTGGGGTGGTTTCGCCTGGACTGTTTGTTTTGTTTCCTCAAACTGACGCATCTTTTGATGTCTTGTTTAAGAGTATTTTGTTGCATAAAACCATTAATTGCTAAGCATTTATGACATGGATTCTTCAACAAAGATTGTGTGTGTATATCAAACACTCAAATGTTAAGCTTTTAAGACAAAGAGTAATATTCCGTTATTGCAAACTTGATTGCTACAAGGATAGTTTTTTAAAAGTCAACCGCTAAAAGTGTTTTCGACAAGAAGAAATCGTAATCAAATTTAGATTGGACACCTGGACAACAAGACAAGATTGGTAGGCAATAAAAGAGATTAAAATACAGATATGTATTCATCGGCAAAGTGATTGAAAATGTCATTATCATCAACTGTAACAGCGTTTATCAAGGAAACTATGACATTCGTTGAATAGATAGTCTGGTCTCACAATCACGGATGTAGCTTTCCAACAAATGGGATTTATACTTTTAAACTTTATCCGTGGATCTTTTGATATTTCGTTTTGTATTTTGGTGCTGAGAAGCACTTTACAAATTTAGGGTAGGTCAAATAGGTGGATAGGCACGTGGTCATGACGGAAGTTGTTCCTGAAACTTACGTAAGATCCAGTAAGGTGAGGCTGACAACTTGATTGTCATAAACATGTACATGTATGTTTTGTAATCAGCAACCCAAAAGTTGATTGACTTTCAGATTGAATATATTATCGCTATATTATTATTGTATTAGACTATTTTAAGGTTCTCTTGGTATTGTGTTTTCAAGATTTGATGGTGTTATATATATAATTATAAATTATAGCAAGATAGATAAGCTTATTAAGATGGCGTTATGGTAGTGTTTCTTGCTTCGAATCAACAGGGGGTGTTACCTTTGAGTACAATTGTATAAAACGTATATTAATTACCATTATAGTTGTAAAATTCACTGTAAGATTTTGTATTGTTTTTGATTTTCGATCAGTAATAGTCTTACATTCAAAACCTCTATTAATGTGAACATTACTATAATGCCTTGATGTGATATTATGATTATGTACTAATATTAACGTTTCGCGTATTTGAGCTTTTAAACACATTTGTTGTTATGCATACTGTGGAAGCTTTGAGTCGCTCCCTGATTTTTCTTCACCTTTTGTGATGACAAAGTTTGATAGATTGAAATTGCTTTGAAATCCAGTGGAAATAGTCATTGATCCTATAATGCCCATCATTCCATATGTAGTGATTCTATTGAATGTATAGGCGTTATTAATGTAAAAAACAATGTCCTATTCACAAGTACCTTCCAAATTACAGCATGTTTGAATACCTAGCACATAAGTATTTTCAATGTATATTCTAAACGAATAATTGATGTTTGCCAGCCTCGCCACTCGTAAGTCGAGATTAATCAGTTAAAGCCTTTACAAATACTTTTTTGTGAAATTGTCTTCGTAAAGATCTTGTCATTCACTTCTCAATTCAAAAGCATTAGGCTGATTAATTGATATTTAACTTTGCCGGTAAATGTTCCGTATGTCTGTCACTCTCATTAGAATGTGCGTAGTGACAACAGAGCTGAATAATGTGATGGAGTCGCATCAAAGACATATTAGCTACGTGATAAAATGTTAACTTTCATGGCGTTTTATATGACATCTTTAGAATATTATATTATATTATATTATATTTTATATATATATATATATATATATATATATATATATATACTGTCTATATATATATATATATATATATATATATATATATATATATATATATATATATATATATATATATATATACTGTCTATTTATATATTTTTATTTATTACCGCTTAATCACGCGTTACGGCCTTCATAATGATAAGCTTAAAGTACGTGTGTGACCCTGGTAAGAACTACGAGTGTTATCCTTGCTGGTTGTCAAACACAGAACGAAATAAAAAAAGTAACAAAACGTCGTAAGAATTCTAATAATTCAGTGTGATTAATTTGGTAGTCACAATTGGAAAGTGTCGTATCTGTGGGCATTTTGAGAAGCTTACAGTTCATCTAGTGTTAACGCCTCGGAAAGAAATATACTTGTATAGCTACCAATCTGATTAAAATCTGGTTGCAGGTGGGAAGGCGGCGATAACCTGGAAGAACAAAATAAAAAATCAATCGATACTAAGCGATGGAAATAGAGGTAAATAAAGCAATCGGGCGGCTTTCACCACATCAGATTTTAATGAGATTGTGATAACTACACACATTTATATTTATTGTTTTAATAAGTGTAATAGTGTTTTTACAGTATTAAATTTCGTCGTATCCAATTCTTTGTCTGTTATATTTATTTATCCCTTTACCGTTTAAGGCGTATAGCTGCCTGGTCTCTTAAAAAGAATAAGGATGTAATAAGTCGTTACTCAGAGTTTCACGCTTCGAGCGATCTTTAGACATCTAAATTGGGATTGTCAAGGTCGGTACATACATTTAATGTTTGTATGTATATGTTACACCCAATCCATGAAATTGCCCAATTCATGAAATGGGTAGGTAACTTTACCCACTTCATGAAATAGGCAATCGTGTTGCCCAGGTTATGAAGTGGGTATGGTAAGATATGCCCAGTACATGAAATGATCTTTTATAGGACACACACAGAATAGAATAAGAATCAAACAACTTTATTATCATGTATTTACAAACTCATCACTTCACAATTCTTGTTCAAAACTCTTGCCCCCAAAAATTAATTTGGCCCCTTTACATCGTAATCTATACTCTCATTTGCATAAGGTTGATCATTCCATGAACTGGGCAAAGTTACATGCACATTTCACCGATTGGGTGGCAATATCCCACTTGATATTATAAATGGCTGGTTTCTTTCCTTCAAATTCCAAACTTGTTTGGATAGCTTTGTGCTGTACTGTAGCTTCTTATGAGTAAATGTGTGTTTGTGGTTTGAGAATTACTGTACATGTGTTTTCTGTTAGCCCAAAGTATAGTTTTGTGTTCTTGTTATCTGGTGTGACTTGTGCCCTGTATATTACGTTGGTTGATAAGCAGTTGCCGTTAAATGGACACTGTTTGCGATCTCTACAGCTGCAGGAATTATTAGGTTTTTTGTGTACGGTCTGCACTGACTGACTTGTGTGCATTCACAATACTCGACATGTTTGGCATGCAACTGTAGCTTAACTTAAGATTTCCTTTGTTGAAGATCTTACATGTATGTAGTTTGGTGTTGGGGGGGGGGTGCCTCTCAATAAGACGGAGAAATATCTTGCCGATGTTTAATTGTTCAATGGCGGATCAAACCAGATGATGTTTCTTTGTCTGTTATTTCTCTTCTTCCCTATGTGTGGAGTCTCCATTATATGTTAACTTTTCCATATAGCCGTTGTTGTTTATGACATCATAGTAGAAATGTGCAGCTTTTTCAAACACTTCTTTGCTGGATGATATGCTGGAGACACGTTTGCTTATTGCCGTCGGTAGATGTATTACCGTAGGGGGTGGTTTGAGAGAGTGTTGATGTACACTGGTTGACCATTTGGTTTCCTGTATGGACTGTGTTCTCCATTTAAGAGATTTAGAGTGGTGTCTAGAAAGTTTGCGGTCTTTATTTATTAAAATTGGTTTGTATGGTTATTTTCAATCCGAGTGCACAGAAGACTGGTTATTTCTTTCTTTATACGTTCTGCTTGTTGGTCCCATTGGTGTTTTTGAAGACAGCTAAACCATCGTCTCTATATAGACCAATATTGCTCTTCTGGTACTTTTCTTCGAGAGCAGTGAGGATGTACGTACTAGCTCTCATATCTTAGCACCGTCGTGACTTCCCATTGTGACGTCAAATTGGTCTCTGTTGCTAAGAAGCCCAAGGAATTCATTTATCGAATAGTATATAACAAATCGAATAGCGGAATAGTGTAGTAGCGGTAGTTTTTTAAGTCTACAAGTAAGCTAGGCCGACTTGTGAACCGGACAGGAAATTAGAAAGACAGGTAATATGGAAAACGTTGTACGGAAGAGATGAAGTGACATAATTCGTGCGACTGCCACGGTATCTGCATATGAATCGCAAAGAAAATTAATTTAAAGAACATTTGAAGTACTAGTGTTGTCAGTTTAAGAGACACACAGTCCTTGTTTGAGACACACACACTTCTTGTTCGAGACAAACACAATCCTTGTCATAAGAGGCTTAGCACTTGGCGTTTTGTGAAACAATTTACTCTAAAACAGGCCAAATCAAAAGATGTGTCAGTTCCAGGCCACAAAACAAACACTCCAGTCGAAACCACACCAACTTGTGTCTGTATCAACTCTCATTGACGGAACCCTTGATGTCTTCTGTTTTAGAGTAAATTGTTGCAGAAAACACCCTAATGCTAAGCTCTTATGACCAGAATTGAGGTGTTCGAAACACATTGAATCCTGGTCATAAGAGCTTAGCATTTGGGGATTTTCTGCAACTATTTACTCTGAAACAGAACACATCAAAGGGCGGTCAACACTGATTGACAGTTCGGTAGTCTACACGACGGATGTTTTCGGTGACAAAACCCCATACAATTCTGACTCTCAGACGCCCAAGCGGTGGCAGTCGCTGAATCACGGATGGTGGGTACCCATGCTTGTCGCGAAATTTCATATGTACCCCTTTCCAGTTAATATTTCAATGAAAAAGAACCCCTTTTTTATAGTGAATCTGGGAGAAAATCACTTAAAAAAACCCTTCTTTACGAAATCCGGGAGGTTTTACCTTCAACGATACCTAATCCATACACTGCACATGGTCCTTAATTACGCGACGTTTCTCCGGCTCCCCGGGCCTTCGTCGGTTTGATTCCACGGACCTAGATGGCCGACGAGATGCGAAACATCCATTGGACCGCAACCAAGAAAACAGGTCGTAAATTGTGATATTGCGATTCTGAAGAGTCACTATTACGGTAGTCCTGCTCGCAGTCGGTGATATGCAAACAGGACTACTATCATGGCAGAGTACCATGTATAATTTAGATGAAGAATCATTGAAGTTTGAGCGTAGCATACACCACTTTTTAAAATTTGATGTAGACACTGGACGTATACGTACGTACTCTACGAAAAGAGACAGCGAGAGAGGGGTGAAAAAGGAGACACCAGAAATAACAGTGGAAAGCTGGATGGTCACCGAAAACACGCGTTGACGTCTACTGACTGCTCGAGCACTCTCTCCAACGCTGAAAGCGGCATCTTCTGAGTTCATAAATGCTTAGCATTTGAGACATGCATGCACACATACATACATACATACATACATACATACATACATACATACATACATACATACATACATACATACATACACACACACACACGCACACAAACATATTGAAGTAAGTAAGCTTTTAAGGCATGTTTGAATGAATGTCTGTAGGTTATGTTTTTTATGTAGTCTGGGAGTGAATTCCAGTGTGTTACAGCTGCATACTTGATATTGTGTTGACTATGAGATAAGCTAACTTTAGGGACAGAAATTATTTGGGTCGCGAAACGGATGGGATACATGTGAGGAGGTTTTTTGAAGTAATGCGTTATACCATGGGCAAAGTGATTATTCAACAAGTCAAAGATGAAAACGCATGTGTGCAGTTTACAGAGTTTATAAATGTCTAAAATACCAAGTTGTCTGAAAAGAGGGTCGCTATGAGCATGAAAGTCAGAAAAAGTAATGAGGCGAGCAATTTTCTTTTGAAGTAAAAGAATTGGCTGTAAGGAAGTTGCATAGGTATTACCCCATATTTCTAGGCAGTAAGTAATGTCTGGTAAAATGAGTGTGTTACACTTTTTGTCATAAAACCTTAGCATTTGGGTGTTTGAGACACACACAATTCTTGTTTGAGACACACGCAATCCTTGTTTGAGACACACTGAATCCTGGTCATAAGAGCTTAGCATTTGACGTTTTATGCTACAATTTACTCTAACACAGAACACATCAAAAGATGCGTTAGTCGGAGGTGACTTCTTCAAAGCATCCTGCTTTACACATTGTTACAATTTCGTGTGGTGTCTAAGACACACTAACTTCTGGTCTGTCGAACAGAGTAAATTGTTGACATTAACTCTCAAATGCTAAGCATTTATGAACATCAGAAGATGCCGCTTTCAACGTTGAAGAGAGCGCTCGAGCAGTCAGTAGACGTCTACGCGACGTCCAGTGTTTTCGGTGACCATCCCGCTTTCCCCTGATGTTTCTTGTGTCTCTTTTTCACCCCTCTCTCGCTGTGTCTTTTCGTAGAGTACGTACGTCCAGTGTCTACATCAAATTTTAAAAGTGGTATATGATACGCTCAAACTTCAATGATTCTTCTTCCAAATTAGATGGTACTCTGTTGTGATAGTAGTCCTGCTTGCATACGGAGTAAGTCGTCCCTTGAGCGAAACGCATACCGTCTGCGAGCATGACTACCGTGAAAGTGACTCTTCAGAATCGTTTTCTTGGTCGCGGTCCAATGGATGTTTTGCATCTCATCGGCCATCTAGGTCCGTGGAATCGTTAAAAGGGGGTACTTTTTCAGATCACCCTCCGCGAATATGGGTACGATGCCCCATATCTCTCTCTCTCTCTCTCTCTCTCTCTCTCTCTCTCTCTCTCTCTCTCTCTCTCTCTCTCTCTCTCTCTCGCTCTCTCTCTCTCTCTCTCTCTCTCTCTCTCTCTCTCTCTCTCTCTCTCTCTCTCTCTCTCTCTCTCTCTCTCTCTCTCTCTCTCTCTCTCTCTCAGTGTATGGATTAGGTGTCGTTGAAGGTATAGCTCTGGATTTATATGCTATGGGGTTTTGACATGTCAAAACCCTGTAGCATACAAATCCAGAGCTAGTTGAAGGTAAAACTTCCCGGATTTCGGAAAGAAGGGGGTTTTTGAAATGATTTTCTCCCAGATTCACTATATAAAAAATGGGGGGGGGGGGTCTTTTTCATTGAAATATTAACTGGAAAAGGGGTACATATGAAATTTCGCTAACAACCCACCCATCCATAATCAAGCGACTGCCACCGCTGGGGCATCAGAGAGTCAGAATTGTACGGGGTTGGTCACCGAAAACACCCGTCGTGTAGACTACCCGAACTGTCAATCCGTGTTGACGGCCCTTTGATGTGTGCTGTTTTGGAGTAAATTGTTGCCGAAAATGCCCAAATGCTAAGCTCTTATGACCAGGATTCAGTGTGTTTCGAACACCTAAATTCTGGTCAGAAGAGCTTAGTATTTGGGTGTTTTCTGCAACAATTTACTCTAAAACAGAAGACATCAAGGGTTCCGTCAATGAGAGTTGATGCAGACACAAGTTGGTGTGGTTTCGACTGGAGTGTGTGTTTTGTCGCCTGGAACTGACGCATCTTTTGATGTGTCCTGTTTTAGAGGAAATTGTTGCACAAAACGGCAAATGCTAAGGTCTCATGACAAGGATTGTGTGTGTTTCGAACAAGGATTGTATGTGTTTCAAACAAGAATTGTGTGTGTTTCAAACACCCAAATGCTAAGGTTTTATGACAAAAAGTGTATATAATAACAAGAGAATGGCTTTCGGTACATAGTGTCGCAACTGTGCAACAAGTTCAACGTTTGGGGTGATAGCATTAACAACATTTTGGATATGTGATTTCCAGGTAAGATTGCGATCAAGAGTAACTCCTAGATAGGTTGATGACATGACACACTGTATTTCATTCCCGTCTATTCCTATATTACCCTCAACTGAGATTTTCCTGTGGGGTGTATCAATAATCATGTAATTTGTTTTTTCAGCATTGATCGTACGTTTATTCGCTTGACACCAATCATAAACCTTTTGAAAGTCACAATTGGTTTGGGTAAGGTTTATATTATTATCCTTGATAAATTTAAATAAATTTGTGTCATCTGCGAATAGACGGAATTGAAATTGGTTAGTTGAATTTGCGATGTCATTTATATAAATTATAAAATTAATATAAATTGTTTTGTCTCCACGGATTGATACTTCTTTTGACGTGTCGTGTTTTAGAGAATTTTTTTTTTGCATAAAACGTTAAAATGTTAAACATTTTATGACAAGGATTGTGTGTTTCTCAAAGAAGGATTGTGTCTCTTTCGAACACCCAATGCTAAGCTTCTATGACATGGAGTGTAATACGGGAAAGATCGGCATCTGTGATGTTTCGTTAATTATTCATTTCTCTATTCAAATTTAGTTGATTATTCATATCTCGAGGCAAAGATATTAAAGCCCGACAAAGTAATCCATACAAATGTCAACTCGACGGCAGATAATACTATGTTGGATATTATAAATATGAAAGGTCAAGTCTTCTTTGCAATATTATAACAACAAAATATTTAACCGTTTGAATTGTCTTTGTTCAGGGTTTGAATCGTCTACAACATACATATAGATCATCTGTGTAAACTGTCACCAATATCGGAATTAAAAGAGTCTGATCGATGTGCTTGACAAAAGAGATGGCAAATAATTACTTGAGAACATATCAAAGCACAGTTTGTTTACAAAATGTCAATAAACAACAAATATTATCCCAAGGTTTTCTCTAACATAAGGCAAAGCTTTAGCAATACACATTTACCTCCCATAAAGGGATGTAATGCATGTTATGATGTCTGTCTATGTCTGTTTGACTGTCTGTGTCTGTCTGTCTGTCTGTCTGTATGTATGTATGTATGTATGTATGTATGTATGTATGTATGTATGTATGTCTATGTCAGTCTGCCTGTCTGTGTCTGTGGACACGATATCTAAAAAACTACTGCATCGATTCTAATGATACTTGCTACATATCTTTCATATGATAATGGTAAGAAGTGGTTAGATTTTGGTAAACATCAAATGAAAATCAGTTATTTGCATAATTGGTGTTTTTGAGTAATTAGGATATATCTTAAGAATTCAAAAATCAAATGTCATATATTTTTTTCTTCCGTAAGGAAGAGATATGTTTATGGGTGGAAGTCTGTGTACGTGTCTGTCTGTCTGTGTCATCGTTTTCTCCCTAACGGCTTGCTCAATTCAAATGAATTTTTGAAGACGTATTTCGTAGGGTAATGGCAAGACTTGATTAGGTTTTGGTAAAAATCCAGTGAATATTAATGAGCAATTTACATAATTAATGATTTTCGGTAATTAGGCTATATCTCAAGAATGCACGCTTCAAATTCATTATAACGTGGTACGCACATTTTCAATACCAAAGCGCACCTGTTCTGAAAATATTACTAATGTAGCTTTTAGTTTTAATAAGATATTGCCATATTTTCGGTACATTGTACACACGATTGTCATGGACATTAAAGGATCTGTGTCATCGTTTTCTCCATAACGGCTTGCTTAATTCAAACGAAATTTTGAAGACGTATTCCGTAGGGTAATGGCAAGACTTGATTGGGTTTTGGTAAAAATCCCGTGAATATTAATGAGCAATTTACGTAATTAATGATTTTCGGTAATTAGGCTATAGCTCAAGAATGCATGCTTCAAATTCATTATAACTTGGTACACACATTTGCGACAATGTTTTAATAAGTTATTGGCATAATTTCGATGGGCCACAAAAAGAAAAAAATAGTTTCTCGTCAGGAAACGTTGTCTAAAGTGGTACGACGATGCGCTTATTTTTTTTTTTTTACATTCTCAACAAATGTCACAGTACATGTTGTGGTTGGCCAGATCACTAACAGCAATGAGCAAATAGCAATCAATGAGAAAAAATAACTTATTACATATGTTCTGTTGTATTCCAACAATTGTCTGTAGGAACCACAATGGTGGTAAATGTGTTAACCATAACAAAGCGTATATGTCGTATAACGATTGTTGATCAAGTTTGTAGCGTTAATAATGTTTTAATAATTAATGACTTTGAGTAATTAAACTATATTTAAAGAATGCAATCCTCAAATTCTCCATCATTTGGTGCATACGTCAACCATAACAAACGTGTGGTATAAAGCTAATTGTAGATATTAGTTTTAATGGGTAAATCGCAGTAATCGAGTCATGTTTCAAGAATGCACACTTCAAATGCCACAATATTTAGTACATTCATCAACCATATTAAAAGCTTTATCTTATGAATGCACACTTCAAATTCCATATAATTTGGCACATACATCAACCACAACAAAACACACATGTACCATAAAGCCTGATGGCATTGTATAAATTTTATAATGAATAATTTGCATAATTAATGATTATTGCTTATTCGGTTATATCTTAGAAAGCAAAATTATATTTAAATGTCATTTAATTATGTACATATAATCAACTATAATAATGCGTACATGTCCTTTGAAGTCCGTTGACAAAGGTTTTAGTTTTAACAATATAATTTGTATATATTAATGATTTTTGGCAATTATGCTGTATCTTTAGAATGCATCCTTCAAATGGCATGTAATTTGGTGTATTCAATGATGACAACAACGTGCATATTTGTGTAGTTTTTGATAGCAATATGTTACTTGCATGATAACTGACTTTTGATAATTAGACAATACCTTATAGTATGCAAGCTTCAAATTGCATATATTTCGGTACGTTATAAATGAAACATAAGAAAGCGCATGTGTACGGTTAGATCTTGTTGATGTAGTTTTTATTTTGAATGAGAAATTTGTATAATTAATGATTTTTGATAATTGGGCTATATTGCAAAATTCAGATTTCATATAATTTGGTACATACATCAACCATAACATAGCACAAGTGATTTATGTAGTTGTTTATGTAGTTTTTAATTGTGATGTTTCAGATCATTTAGTACATGTAAAGCGTATGATCATAATGGTTCAATTGCAGTGACTTTTCATAATTAGGCAATATGAATGCACGCTTCAAATTTCATATACAGTTCCATATAATTAATTTTACAATTAAGGCGTACACCATGTACGATAGCTGTAGCTCAGAATTGTGTAGTCCAACAATGTGTGTAGGAACAAAAGTATATGTTTGAGGCACTCGGTTTATTACATCTTGTTTCATGGTTATGCAAAGAAGTTGACCGCTTGGTGTGTCGCTTGATATCTCGGGGGTAATTTCATCTTGGCCGTATCAATGCCGTTTACATATAGAACGGAAATTACATACATTCTGTACAGAAGACAATTTACGAACTACGATAACTTGATGATATGTGTAATGATTTCCTGCAACTCGGCATAACAGTATGACGTCAGTATATTTGGATTAAAATGTACACTTTGAACAACCTTAAACCTATTGCTATTCTAACAAGTCGTACTGACTGAATTGCGTAGAATAATATTGAGCAGACTACTCGAACGTCTTTTCCGTCTCTGAGTCTTTACAACGCTTTTAATCGAGCCCGTTTAGCAATAAGCCATTTTAGGCACAAGAGTCTTTCAATTTTAGTGACTAAATTGATAGTCTTGATAGTAAATAGTCACTAACAATTTTTAACAAGCCGTAACTAGAGGCTATGACTACAGGCTTGATTAAATCATGACAGTTACAGATGTGTATGAAAATGCGTCTGATTCTGTCGTCGGTCTCAGTTCGTTTGTGTAACCGTATCAGCCATTTTATCAGCTTGCTTCTGGCCTCTAACTCAACATTATATGAAGGTTGATATTTGACTCCGTGAGACTCCCTTGTACAAGTATATATTCAATATGCCATATTTTACATTACCACGAGCTTTAAAGCCATTGACCCACTAATACCCTTGTGAAAACATGTAGTTTGATTGGTGAATATAACAAATAATTAGCTCATCTCCACTTTCAGCTTATAATCTTTACGTTTTCAAAGAAAGTACGATCAATCTCCAATTACCCTATTTCTCCAATTACCATATTTTATATTTTAAATGTTTACGTCGCATCCTATGTTTTGGTTTTTCTTTCAATTTAAGTATTCTCTGATACGTTACATATTCACAATTCGGGCAGTCTTTCTCAGTTTTAGCTGCATAAAGTCATACGTATACTCCCATTGTCAAAAGACCGAATGTCAATACTAGAGAGGGTTAGATAAATGGCTGACAGTATGCTGAAAGTTCATTATTTACTCAATACGGCGCGCAACAAACGTAAATGAATACATGACTGTTGCATTGGTCCTGCGTAGTGAACAGTATGATAAACTGTAAAGCATACGTGAACTATATATGGCTGAACGAATTACAGAAATTGAAATGCACAGTCAATCCACAAGACTAGTCAAGTCAAAATCCACTTAATGATAACAATAAACAAAATGTGGTTGTTTTACTGACCTAACTTGAAGACAGAAATAAAACAGTGTGTACGACTGTGTTTGACATACCTAATGTCTTTAATTTCAAATTATTCTGATTTCTGTCTGAGGTAATTTGATCAGTCTGTACACACATCACTGGATGCCATAATTAACAACATGGCGTCAACACGACTAAACTGATTATAGACACTGTCATCATAATACATTAAGTACATAGCAAGCACCTCGACTCCCCCCCCCCCCCCGGTTTGCACTTGGCGGATCAGTATTAGCATTAGTTTCATTATTAGTAATATCAAATAAAACAAACAAGAGGAAATTACAATACAAAGCACCGCATTCTATCTTAAATGTTCTATTATAATAATACACTTCGAAATCAACGTTTGCGAACATTCCATATATTTCGGATTTAATGTGCGTGGAGGAAGTGAGAGATAGTGAGAGATGGAGTCATGCTGACAAGGTGAATGACGAAGAAAAAGTCAGAAAACATATTCAGGTAGTGCAGAGGTAGAACAAGATTATGGTATTGAGTACGAGTAGAATGCGTAAGTACGAATCCAATCTGAACATTTTTGAAAATCTAGGTCATAATTCTACATTAATCTCAGTCGTTCTTGTATTCTTTTATCAACGCAATATTGAATCTTGAAGGAATATACTTTATTTTTAGTAGCCTCCATTTCCTAAAGTCAACTCAAATTGTATTTAAGTGAACGCGATTAAGTACAAGAAGATAAACGTTACCATGGCGACAATCAGTTAATAAAAACAAGGGATAGCCATATTCTACAGCAAAAGTGTGTATCTCCTTGAATCGCCCTACCTCATTAATTATTATACATATTTCAAACCTGTCTCTTGGCAATATTATAGCCATCGCCACAGATGCAACTTTCCTAATGTTACCTCCCATGGTTTAAGTTATATATATATACGTGTATGTAACTAGAAAGCCTGTAGTAAAATAGAGCCGGGGCAATATATCTAAATAGACCCTCAAGTATTAAATCCTGCATTTTAACTCTATGTGGTACTTTCACTTTTAATCATTCTGATATGCGAGAGACTCCTGTTGGCAGTGTTCAGCCTGGGAAAGATGTGCTAGTCACATCGAAACGTTGCTGGAAACATTTTGTTTTGGAAATGGACGTAAGGCCAACCTGAACAGACAGACAGACAGACAGACAGACAGATAGACACACACACACACACATATACATACACACACACACACATACATACATACATACATACATACATACATACATACATACATACATACATACATACATACATACATAAACACATATAGGTTAGGAAAATCAATAGAAATGGGAATATCAGTCACTCAGATTGAGATTTTCAACAGCAAGTATTTCTTAACTGTAATAACACACATTATATCAGTAATTTGTTTATCCATCTGTCAACATCTAATTTGATTTGTTTGTCAGCAATAGCAGGTATTAAGTATCCCAAGTGTTTATGTATGTTTTGTTTCATTTGAAATGCCATAAGTGTAGACCCAATGAACTGATTATTATAAATTATTCAGTCACGTTTTCGAGTTAATAATATTCTGATGGGTAATGTACAATATTGCCCAAAAAGTAAAATTTCATAAAATTCACACATTCTGAAGCATCTATTTTATAATATTCTCATACTTACCATATTTTGGCGAATTGGACGAGATCTACTAGAAGTAACCATAGATTGTTAACTAAACTGTCTATGAACAAGGGTAATTGTCGTCTTATGTCTCCAACAACAACAAAAGGAAAACACGTAGTCTCTATATTATTATTCACCTCATAAAATGTTTGTTTTTTTCCTTCAATCATAAAACAATTTTGTCTTTTCCACAAAGAGTTATTATACTTTATTTTGTTTAGAAATCATGACATTTATTAGTAGTCACTGGATAATTTCACTAGATACATGTGTAATGTTTTAATTTTTCCCAATGACCTGACTAAGCATTAGACACTTGGCGTTGATGCTATTGAATAACAAACATGTGTCATGTTTGATTGAAATGGTGCAACTTTTCACTTAGTGTAATTTATAACATGTTTAGGTATGTGTACAAGTTGTTTTTTCACACTGAAGCAGGTAAGGGAACGGATGAAGGTACATTTCTGGGAAGAAAGTGCATTATAGAATAATACATGTAAGCAGGTGAGTGATCTGATGTAGGCTACGTTATACACACTGGGGCAAAAACACAAAAACACGCATTATAGGACTGTCAATACATTCTTCCATCACAATATATTTAGAGTTGCTCCTATAATTATGTGATGACAACTAAATCTCATAAGCGGTTGTTGAACAATGTATTTTGTTGAAACAAAGAGATTTGCTATCAAGCTCATCGTGCACAGAACAATACATGATACAAAACGCGTGGGCGTCATTAACCCATTCTGGTGCAAGGTGATCTTGTAGTGATACCAATACTGCGTGTACGGTTTCACCTTGCGTTCTTACATAACCAAATGACACCCTTTTTGCAAATATTAAAAGAAAAACAGTTCAGTGCTGATACCATCTAAGTATTAAGTACATGCCATAAACTGGTATTTATTTTCAGATGTGATGAAAATAGATCGTACCGTGTAGGGCATATATGCGAAATCATGGTCAATGCATGTACCCAATTAGTTCATGTGGTTAGCATATGGAAGATGTGTAGCAAGATTCATTAGAATCAATGAAACAGCTTTTGAGATCGTGTCCACAGACAGACAGACAGACAGACAGACAGATAGACATACATACATACATACATACATACATACATACATACATACATACATACATACACACACATATACATACATACATACATACATACATACATACATACATACATACATAACCAGACAGACAGACGGACAGACAGACAGACAGACACAATCATAACCTCCCCTTATGGGAGGTAAGCATTGATAAATAATGCAAGCTCTCTCTATACGTCCAAGAAGAGCCAAAGCCCTTGATCTCCAGACATAGCCTTCAACCTTGTTAACTCAAATTAGTTCTAGATATAGTCCTGCAAATCCTTTACTCACATTGTATATTGTATTATGGACTGTCCTTTCCTCATGTCATACCTTGTTGAATATTGGAAGTAAAATTGGTGATATGTAGGATGGTATTACAAATCTATTTACAATACCACACGTTTTTTAGCCATTGGTGTTCCCTCGTATTTATATTTAAAGCCCAAATCTTAGAAAACACCTTGCAATTGAGGCCAGTTTTCTTTAGCTGAAATTTTAATGGTCATGTTGAAAACAGACTGTTCCACTACAACAAAGGATGGTCTCTGTTTAATACACTGTAGAAAAAAAAATGGTCTGTTGACGAATTCAATCAAATATTACATTGACATTTCAAACAATAATGACAACGGTTTATATGAATCAGTACAAATGTTAATAGTTACATTATACTTTAACGCAGCAGGGATTGACGTCACTCATCGCGCTTTAGCTGTACCGGTAAATACCACACTCGTCACTAAAACGTCAACATGGATATTGTAACCGTCTTCTTCTATTGGGTTAATCTGATTTAGACCCACCGGCTTTACCTACAACTGCTGATACCAGTACACACTGTAATTTAAACTTGTAACAATTACATACAACTTCAAAACAAAAGATAAACAAGAATGACCTATTTTTGAATGTACTGTACAAGTTAATTTGTAGACACTACCCTTAAATACATGATTTTGAAGCAATTCCATATTGGGGCTATTTAAATTATCAGAAATATGAAATTGTATGCAAAGTAAAGTCAACACTCATTTATAGATATTACTAATGGAATTATTGCTAACGATAGTTATGAAACATTGGTTCAGTGTATACCATTACCAGAGACGAGGAGGCGTTATATAATGTACAGTTGCAACCATGGGTATACAAATGGTATAAGGAGTTTTATTGAATATCAGTATCTCCTTGATGGCCAACTATCGGGACTACTGGAGAATTGAAATGTGAAGTGTTGTGATTTGTGAGTCGATGAGACGTGAATGACACGGCGTTATCTGTTGTTGTCAATGTGATAAGTTATAATACATGTAATAGAATGATAATGGTATATGATAGATCAAGATTAAACAACATCGTAAGACTGTCAAAACAAAATTCAACAGTACATAACATACCTCACTATCCATGCGAAAAACACTGCCAATTGTTATATAGTATTAAATTCACCTAAGTGTTTATGTAATCATAAATTATGTGTATAACAGATGGCTTTTAAAATTTCACTAACGTTGTGTGTGGCAGGCTAGGTAGTGCAGACTGGAATAAAATTCGGAATAAATTTCCGAATGACACACACTGTAGTGCTTTAGAGGAGGTCGCACCATGTACCATTAAATATTGATTTGAGCTACATTTCACATGTATAAATGTCAGGCATCATAACATGATACGAAGGTATTCTACTTATGAGCCATAAGAAATCAACGCACGAATGATGCTATTTTCCTGTAGGTTTGTTTTATGTTATACCAACTGTCAGTCATCGTCAGCTTCCAACTTCAATACATTGATCTATGATGTACTCAGACTGAACCTATATGCCATTGTAATAAGATGGAAACGAAGTGGCGGTTTTATTGTTGTTTCGAAATCAAACATACAATTCCATAAGTGTATATGCTGTGCGTGTTAATGTCAGAAAAATACTACTACGTTCTCAGTTTGCAATATTTTCCACGATGTTCGTTCAATGACGTATTATTTTATTCAAAAGATACTGTCCTCGATATGCTGTCCACCACAATTATGCAATAGTTGCGGATTTATGCTTTATAGGGTTTGAGTCTAATGTAGCATGTCTGTTGGCTAAATTAAACCTTACCTGCAGATTTATACGTATGGCTGTCTATTTTAAATCTATTTTGATACCAGAAGCTTGATTGTAGTACCGACCTACTTATCCAACGCATTTCCTAGTCTTCAGCATATTTAGTAGTTTTTGGGGTTTTCCTTGGTGTACATTCCTAACAATGTCAATAGGTCGAACAGCGTTTCCCATGATTCATTGCAATACAAATGTCACGTTTGGATGTGATGTATGTGATTTGAGCAATAAATTAATGGAATCACTGACGCCACTGACAAAGTAAAACTGACTGCCGACATCGCAAACTTGCATGAAATCTCTTGCGTAAAATTACTCAAATGCAATTCAAATAAAACGACAGACATGAGTTGTGTTAGTTTATACACTTAATTTACAAGCCCACCGAGCCATACAATACCACTCAGCTGATTTCATTAATCTTATAAGGTTTACCCCTAAGGTGAAATCGCGTGGAATTACTTTGGATTATTCACCACGCCTGTCTAGTTCTTAAACTTGGGATAGCTATTTGATTTGTCAGACTCAAATTATTCACACATCTATAGAACAGGGAACGTCCATAGCCGGGCCCAGGGTTCATATTGGGAAGGCTATTGTCAATGTACGATTCAGAACCTCGATAACATTGCTATGTATGTGTCATGAACATTACAGAGTAAATTAAACCACCAATGGCATTTCCTTGTTTGACAAAGTCAGAGCTATATAATCCTTGAAACAAAGTGAATGTAAAGGTGAAATTATTTATTCAGGATATGAATTGCTGCATGTACACATGTTGTATTGTTAGCTGTTATAGCCTGATTGTTTGTGTATCACGATATGACCATTATTTAGGATACATGATATGTGTTATATCAGAACCTTACGGAGGCCAAATAAAAAAAGTTGTTTGGTTCCGGTTACCCCACCCCACCTTGCTTTTAACGCCGACCCTAAACGTTTTTTTTTACGTATTTGAGAAAAATAATAATACAATCGTGAAGTCTCGCAAGAAATATATATTGTATTTTAGGTGGGTGCAGAAACTGACACCTACCTAAAATACAATATAAAACTAATCTTCCAATCTGTAATGGCTGTACATCTGATAGGAAGAAATAAACAGCACAGAGACCATTTGAAAAACAATGGAAAACCTGCACTCACACATGAAAAACAAATATAATAAAATAAAAAATCTACCGACTCCACCTATTTTAAAATTGAATATAATCGTAACCACACAATTTTTTACGACTGATACCGTGCCATGTTGCCTTGGGTTGCTTTTAGTTTTTTTGCAGTATCTTTGTCATTTAAATGCGTCTTGTTGTATTCCTTTGTATGTGACTGTCTAGTTGTATGATGTCGTTGTGATGAGTCGAGTCATGTGTGTGTTATGTGCTAGTCGTGTGCTACGTCGTTTGTGGTGAGTCCAAGTGTGTTTAGTTGTATAGATATGATGAGTGTACTATCTTCGTAATGTGTTGGATCGTGGTCTGGCTTTGCAATGAGTCGAGTCATGTTGTATCTCTGTAATGAGTTTGAGTCATGTCGTATTTTTGTGTGATGTTTATTATTATTTATGTCATCTTCGTACGTAACCGTGGTGTATACATTATGTTTCTGGTTATGTTGTATGAAGCCATTAAGGTTAGAATGGCTGGCTTGGAATCTGCAAGTTGCATGTTCGAGCGTCACCGCTGCCGTTTGTTTCTGAGTGGATAAAGTCCTTCGGCAAGATTTGAATCACAAATGCATGCCAGTCAAGCCACCTTTATAATTTGAGACATGGTAGGATAGAGGTGGGATATATGAATGATTTAATCCTACGCGCTTTTGGAGGTTAAATGAACTGTGTGCTCCCATTAGAGTTGATCATGAGGAGGTAAAATGGAACATATGGTTGTGCCGCTCTACGTCCATGCCAGAGGTAGTAATCATTGAAAAAGCGTTTGAGCAATACGTGGGAAATCGCTATATAAAAACTTACGTTTAATATAATTATTATTATCAGTATAGTTATCATCGTTATACGTCGATTTGCGTTTTCAAAACTTGTGTGTTCTAGCGAGAACGGATATTGTAGAATCACTTTGATTGTATTGTATTGTCAATCGCTTTCTGACTAAATATATTTTTACTAATTGTAAATTTAAAAGAAGCCTTTCAAGCCTTTTGTAGATCAAACCGGCTATTTTTTAAAGTTCAGTATATTCTTTTAATAATGATATTGAGGATATTACTATGAGAAAACGGAACTGCATTCACAAGGAATCACTTGTGTACAAACAAGCAAATCCTGTTTAATCAACCTTTAGGAAACGTACTAACCCAGATATAACGCCATTCTTTGAATTTCTTCCAAAAGTAACTTATAAAAACGTAATTTCTAGTAAAAGGAACTTCTAAATGAAACTGGATACCATTGCATGAGTTGTAGGGAAACAGTCGCCATTTCGAAGATGTCATTAGAATATATCGAGAAAAGAAAATTATTTTTAAGGAAGAAAATTTACTTGAAAAATAAGTATAAGTGTCTCACTGGAAAGAACAGTGCTCGATGCAATATTAGTAGCAGAGGATATTATGAGTCGTTACTCAGATGTTCACAGCGATCATGATGTGACAAACTCTGAGTAATGATTTATAACATCCTTATATGCTTCTGAATTAAGTCAGTCTCTCTCTCTCTCTCTCTCTCTCTCTCTCTCTCTCTCTCTCTCTCTCTCTCTCTCTCTCTCTCTCTCTCTCTCTCTCTCGTTTATATACAACATGATATTTTTATATAAAACATTAAATGTCGTTTAATGTTTAATACGTTTATGAGGCTCTTTTTCATTGAAACGAGGAAACGAATTTTAATCTAGATTTTTTTCAATCAAAACTCAGTCCATCGAAGAAACATCGACTTTGTTATCAATAAAACCAGTCTGTATTTCATCGCTGTATTGTATGGATGAAATGACTCTCACTGTCTAAACAGTCATAAACAATAAACTTATAAATGATCTTTTGAGAATATATAAAATTAACAATCCTTTCCATGTTAAATAATTTAATGGTTATGATTGTCTTTCATAATTCATCATCATATATACGGTACCTTGATCCTATTTAATACTCGATTCGTGAAAGATTTACTATTCCGAATCTGATGTTGTCAAGGTATTTCTAGATTAGTATATAATATTTCCTTGTGCGTTTCACCATCGTGACAGTAGCTTGAGTAATTGTTCTCCCAAGTGGAAAAGTTTTAAAATAGTTCGATCGAACATTCTTTGCTCAGGGCTCATGTATTTCTGATAAGTATAACGTTTTTTCCATAGGTATTTGATGAAGAGTCAAAAAGGCGTATGTGTGTGAGAAATCTAACCGTTGTATAGCTATAGTCTGACTTCATACTGAATCGGTACTTTATGGAAAGAATGTAGACGCTGTCAAGGGAAAAAAACTGTCTATTACTTTATTCATTGCATCAACATATAGACAGTAGTGTTCGTCTGTGTGTCATTAATTTTGTATGTCATTTGTATCTGTATGTACGATGTTCAGAAATACTTTCTGCAAAATGTAAAAATAAAATCGACTTCAGACAGGCAGATATCGATTTATTTTGAACTCTGGTAGAAATACTTCACCATTTTGTTCTGTACCGTATCTTAAATGCATTAATTAACATTAGCACATGTGGGGGAAAAATCCTCCGAACTCATATGGGTAGATGTCTCATTATCCGATAATATGACAGAAATTCACAATTCAAAATGGTTGCGAGGTAAACAAGGATGGAAAATACAAGAAAAAGTCTCCGTAGAAAATACATCCCCTCAAATACTTTAGTTCTATGTGACTGAACAGAGACACGATTTAAAAGAAATTCGGTGGCAACAAATTAATACTACAAAGTGTATGATAATGTAGGTAATGGCTGAATTTCGATAATTGAACCTGAAGATTAGAGTTGAGGCCAAGGTCAATGTCTGAAAAGAAAGTTTAAACCTCGCAATATTGGGGTAGACACGTGAATGTAATAATCGCTATGTAATAAAGTAATCGCTATGTAATAAAGTGTTTGAATTATGTTGTAAATCACGATTGTTCACTACACATATGGCTGCTATTGACTAAAAAGTGTATTATTTATTTGGTTCTGCATTATCTATAGTCATTAGTCATTAGCCACAATAATTGCTACAAAGTGTCTGCAATATGTAAGTAATAGCTTAATTGTGATGGTCTACCATGTAATAGCACACCTTGTGTCTGAATAGAGCAAGGAAATGAACATAAACATGGACGAGCAGAATAAGAACAAGACGAGGAGACGGGACAACATCAATAACAGTCACATATAACAACTTGTTTATAATGTATGTTCAGTTTGAACGTCTAAAGAATGTAAAACCAATAGTGATTACTTACAGTACTTTCCAAAAGACAATAGTCTTCGAAATAAGTAGGTAATTGTATCTGAAGTGGATAGTTCATACATTTGTATAACATTTAGAAATGGGAACAAAGTTTTCATTTCCCATTAGCGTGAAATCTAAATATACAATTCCAATATTTTCCAGAGCAAAACCTACTAGTACTAAAGGGATCGTTTCCATCTTCACTACTCGATGAAATTTGCACAGGAAAATATATTATTCAAGACAGGTCACTGCATGAAGACTATTAAATCAAAGGAACTGCTTATTAAAATATATAACGGATAAAACTATGGGGTTTTGTTTAACACACTAGAGATGGGCTATTCAATTGCAGGTGTCTGGTGAGGAGTTAATGTAGAAGCTACATGCATCTTAAACCCACGCTGTGTATCTCTAGAGTTATAATTTCTTCCACTATGTCCCCTCTAAGAACACTAAAATGTCGTTTTTTAGCTAATTATCTGTATTAACGAAAGCCAAGCAGCCTAACGTGCATGCAGGATCTAACAACATAGTCGTAATATTATGTGCTTTGCTAGACTTGTCTCAAGATGTACATGATAATCGATCGTGCTCAGAAACATCAGTCGTCCAGCACGACATCAATGCATGCTATGTCAACGTTTGACCCATCACGTAATTCTTTACATAAACGACGTAGTTGCGAGTATCATGAACACAATATCCCTAGGAGACAATGTTGATCAAAATGAATTCTATATTCAAACAAGCCTTCTGAAACATCGATTTCACTTGTTGCTCTGTCACTAATTGTGAGGCGTTGTCTTTCCTGTATTATAGTATTATACGCCTCTTTCTTTAAATAGTTGACTAAACACCTAGCTAGGCATTGTGGATATTCAAAGGATAGACATAAACGATAACAAAACAAATTATCGTTTCGACTAAAACGATTTCATATATGGGGGGGGGGAGTAGTTATAAGTACATGTAGGTAGATACGTAGGTGTTTGTCTGTGCCTATGTCTGTATTTGTTTGTGTTTGAGTCTGCTGATTAAACCATCCAAAAATTACTCGAGCAAAACAGGACTGGTTGAAATTACCGAAGCTAAAAATGTGTGCCTATAGAATTGTGTCGGTGTCTTTTTCCCATTATAACAATGAAATCATCAGATTCTGTAACTGACACAAAATAAATTACGTTTGGTCTAGGAATTGTTCATGATGATAGTAAACTAAAATGCAACCATCTTAAGCTTGTCTTAACATCAATACATCTGTCGTTTAGAGAACGGTTAAACAAATGAATTGGTCGTGAATAATGCGGAAATGTGATATTGCTGCTGGCAGTGAAAAATAAATGAGGCGTAAAGATGTCGACGCTGTTACTGTAAGAGTTTTTTTATACGCTTAGAATAAAAACATAAACTTCATTGTATTTTGAAGGCTTAGAATTCGAGATACATAATGCATGACTTCAAAAGCAAGCCTTCGATATTGCCTTGAATTGAATCGGATACTACATTCAATTTTACGTTCCCGATGCGGGTAATTAAGAACTTGTCCATGCTAGAGTCAAATAGGCTGGTTTGGTCAATAAACGTATAAAGCCTACGGTGTGTAATATCCTGCCATACCAAGTGATGTCATGGCTGTTTTGCAAATATAGAGAATGCAAACTGACAACATTGGTATAGTATTACCGTTTTACACCTTGAAGATATGTTTTCACAAATTGTGTAAGTAGACACAGCTGTCGGTCTCAATTTTATGTGCAATAGACCTGCAACATTGATACTTATAATTGGAAATTTGTAGTCATAAATCAAAGGTATACCATGCAGGAAAGCATAGGTCAAGATGCTGACTCGTTGCATCTGAAAGTGACCGATTGTCAATTATCCATTTTCAATACAGACACTAATTCTCATACACGTATACTGTATGCAATAACATTTAAATTTGTACAACTTACAATGGTTACTCAGCATAAATATCCAATAATTTGAAAGAAATGTATGAAAGTGTTCTCTTTTACTTTTAAAAATGCGGCTACTATATTTGTGACTATAACATGAACGATAGAATACTTCACAAATGTCCAGTTCGTTAATAATGCAAACAGTTTTACATGTATGAGTGATGGATTGATCAATTTTTTTGATACTTTCGTTTCGGATGCCAATCGATTGTAAACCGTACACATCATAGTCTTGTATATCCATCCATCCATCCACCCATCCATCTATGGAGCTAACCATCCGGAGACGGGTTCCATGGATATTGTTCACTGTGACAATACTTCTTCTTTGATGTTTGTCTTGCATAACTTGTTTTTCTTCAAATTAAACAATACTTCTTCAGAGTTCAGAGGCAAGTAGTGTCAGATATGGCATTTTCTTCCATGTTTTCACTACTTCGAATTAACTTCTTACCAGCAAAGTGGGCCTACCTCATGGTGATTTCGTCTGAATATATTAATTACGCTGTACAACACTTTGTTTGTCATTTTCTGTGATTTGCGTAGTAGTCGTGCTATATCCACATTGAACATTGTATTTCATTTCTAAAACTTCCCATAAAACACTAAAACACTCCAATTCTGCCTGTGTGACGAATTTTAAATTTCACCATGGCAGCACTATATATATTATACATATTTGTAATATATCTCCTAGATTCATGCATGTATAACTCCTTGAATGGTTTATATTACACATGTACCAACGTATACACCTTAAACAATGCATATGTAATGATATATTTTCCTAAATATTGCAGGCCCCATAGGGCAGACTAAAAATCATGACTTGGTTTCCATAGTAACCAGGTTTTTTGTCTCATTAGGATGAAAGATTGCTGTAGGGCGTAATCTGATCAACATTGTAATTCAAAGACTAAAAGAACTGTAACATCTCAAGATACGATGTCATACATTTTACAATCTAACCCAGCATTGTGCTCTGCACTATGCAATTACATAACAACATTTATCATACAACCTTTATTTTTTAATTTAACAACTGGTTCGTAAAACGATATTCTTGGACAGCAGTGTTATTAAATATCAGGACAAGACGAAATGGCCCACATTATATTATATTGCCGCGGTAATCCAGCTTCCAAGTTACTATGATAAACACAAATTAGAAGTTCCTCAATGTGGTATATTACACAAATGAGTGACAATGGATGGTAGCGGTGTCTTGTTTAATTGTGCGGATATAATCACCCCTGTAACCAAGATCGTGTAAACACTGGAAATTAGAAATGGCGTGGAATGTTACGTCACTTGAGAAAAAACTAGCTATCAGAAACACTTCTACAAACTGTAAATGTAATTTAAATCAATGTCCTGCATAGGCTGAGATATATTCATCATTTGCGAATGATTATATGATTCTACACAAAGACTAATATTAAATGCCTGTTCTGCAGTATCTGGCATCAACGTGTTGTATAACATGATTTTTAGTGTGTGTCTATTTTGGTAATCTGAAAGCTGGCTCGCCACAATCGTACCTTCTCCCACAAGAATTTCACTCATGAATAATAACAGAAAGTTATATTTAAAGGATTGAGAATTTTAAACATGAAATATATTAATAATGTCCATGGTAGCATTACCGGCAGCACAGTTCTCTTTCAAGGTCAAGGAACATATCACCATTGATATACATGTTTTGGTATAGATGGGCACGGTAATTGAATAGACGGTGATTCGAATAATCAGCAGCGAAGCAATGTCATCGAACTAGAACATGTGAAATACATATTGTCATGAACTATTTGGGAAAAAAAACATATCAAGAGAACTAACGCGGAGTTGAATGAGTATTATTGTCTGATATTGTTCTATGTCCAAATTAAACCTAACAATAAAATTCATTGGATTGCTTTCAATTATTTCAATTACATCCTGAAATCGGCAGATAATAGACCAGATTAGATGTGGTTATGAACGTCGCTCAAAATAAAACCCAGGGATTATGTTGGTTTATATTTCCTGTATCATTCCCCTCTATTAGAATATGGTATAAAGTGAGCATGGTCATGATTAGCTTAATAATGTAACAATTCTAAACCATTTGGGACTCTATATCCGTAATTCTAGACATGGCATATCCTCGTATTACATTCCACCGGAGTCGTTCAGCTCTCACTGGGTGTTCCGCACATGATTGGCTATTGTCGTTGTAACTCCTCATTTTCCTCTCTTATTCTAGAAGGACATGATTTTATAAAACTGAGCTGTTGTATTCTTCACTAGAATTTCACGTATTTTTCGCGAAAGATATCTTTCAATTGGAAATATGTACAACTGATCTGGACATAGATGCATAGATAGATAGATAGATAGGTAGGTAGGTAGGTAGGTAGGTAGGTAGGTAGGTAGGTAGATAGATAGATAGATAGAGGGATGGATACATATAAATAAAATCTACATACCATTCTCTTTTAATTGTTGCTATGAACTTTCTTGCCTGTCATTCAATTTGCACTTCTGTGTCGAATGCATCACAACAGGGCCTAGGTGGTAATCAGCTTTTGCTTTTTCCTGGCTGTATGTATGTATGTATGTATGTATGTATGTATGTATGTATGTATGTATGTGTGTGTATGTGTGTGTGTGTGTGTGCATGTACATGTACATGTTTACACATGTAAGTACACAATAAGTTAACCGTGTCTTTCTATGGTATGTTTTACCTATTTGTTATTGCATTTTTGTTTTGTAAAACTGTATTAATATTATATTACAAAACATTGCCTTGAAAGATCCTTACTATCGATTGTTTTAATATCACCAATTTTAGCCAATTTCGTGAAATATATATATTATTTACATCGACAGGTGGCGCCCCTATAGAAGGTAGAATTCAGGAAATGAGATAGCCTATCACATCGCCTAGAAAGTAGCCCACTAGTTTAATAACGTAAACAGTTACATTCAATAAAAACAATCATACTGGAAAGTGATATTGGAAAAACTCAACTCTAACTTTTACTATTTTTGTTTAATTTGAGTAAGTATGGTGCATTTGCGTAAATAGTTCAGGAAGTCTACGGATCAAACGCTCGTTGCACTATTACGAAATTATGACCTTTAATGTCCATTTGTCCCCAATCCTTCACATAGCAATTTGATACATGTACATGTATATTTACAAAGCAATATTTGAGAGGGTTCAAATTATTCACTATAATTGGCGCAGAAGACACGAAATATTATTATAGTCAATTATTGGCTTTTATCTTAGCGCAATATCATCCTTACGGCTATTTGACTAGCTAATAGAATCGACGGCTTGACATGAAGCCGCATAAACGTACCCCTTAGCTTCTTTTTGTTTTTGCCAGAAAGTTGGTTTTGAAGGAAGCGCAGATGAAATTTAAAAAAGGAACATGAGTAACTGAAAGGATTTAGGATAGTTCTATATCTACCAAATTTCATGTTCTGATATGTTCTGTGAAAAGTTTTTTATAATACATTCACGGTATATAGGATTATCTTACATTTGTGGGCGTCCTCTGCAGTTTTAAGAGTAATCTACTTTCTACATTCTTTTGTCGACTGTATATTAAATTGTATCCGATTATTTTATATGATATTGGATGAGAATACACATTTCTTTTCGCAGCTAAATCCCTGTTTTGTTTTCCATTTCGACAAACCGTCAGTTTTAAAATAAATTAAATAAAACTGTTATTGTTTTATTCTATGACGACTGGTACTTTTTAAAGATAGGCGGATATTCTGTCGCAACTAAATCGATTTTATTACCCATTGCGACACAGTTTCCCCGACGAGCGTCAGTCTGTACATCAACAATTAGCACAGACAATTACTTTATGGTGATCGGTACATTTTGAAGTTGTCCAGAAATTCTGTTTTCTGCCTGCAATTTCACTGTCACATCTATTGGACTGATTGATGATAACGTCTACTTCGGATATCATCATTAACAGACTCTTCAATTTCCTTGGTCAAAAATACGATTGGCCTAAAACTTCCCAGCTTTGTGAGCAATTTTTATGCTCGCCACTGTTCATGTCTAGTTTTAAGTTTTTAGCATTTATCATTGATTGACATTATCGTACATTGTACTGTTCAGCAAAGTATATAGGTAAGACGTTCACTCAATATTAACGTATATGTGAACGTTTGTAACTTGAAGGGTTGGACTTTTTTGTAGTCAACTTGCAATCTAAATTCATCTGAAATGCACTGACCATGCAAATTCCAGTGTGCACGATTATGTAAATACAAATAGGATTTACATATAGATGTCTTTGTGCACGCGCATGCGTGAGTGTGTGAGTATGGCAGACAGTACGTTGTAATGTGGTCTACCCAATCGGAACATCTGTCCAACATTCAACACCCTGAGTTGTTCTACGGACTGTATTGATATTATTTGAATAACTTTCAAATATTATCTTCTGACGTATCACCTAATTCACAGACTATCGAAAAAAGCAACAATGCGAAACTATGGAATAAAATACCAGTGCATATTAGGACTATACAATGCAGGTCAGAGTTTAAGCGGGAATTTAACAAATGTCTACAGTCTGGTTGTTTCGGGATCTAGACCTCATGTTTAATTTATTTTGTAATTTCAGTGTATTTCCATGTATCATCTACCATGTTAAATAGTCTTGATTGAAACAGGGCAAATTTAAATGATGAGTGTCATATGTTTTGTGAGGGGAGGACTCGATTAGCTGTATAACAACTACTTCCACACCCTTTTCCCGAATAACACGTTTATGTATATACATAAGGATATTTTGTTCTGTTCTGTATCAAATTTTTTTTTGTACGTGGGAATAAATTATTATTAATTGGCAGCCAGTAATACCTTTGGCTGAAATCCACATATAATGTAATGTTAGAAGGTCGACTGCAAACTCGAGCTTAATCGTATTAAAGACCGTGTATTTGAACACATGGATGAAAATGTGAGTGTACTCATTTGACTGGGTGAAGACATACAGTGAAGAGACGACAGACGGAGAGAAAGAGGAGATCATCATACATAATTAGATCAGTTTCATTTCAGTGCCTTCAGGAGATGTGGAGAACAGCTTCATTGTATGAAGTGAAAGTCTGGCACTGGGATCCAAAAACCAATACATTTAAAAGCGTTCTCGCTGTGTATATCTTCATTCATTATATACAGATAGAAAGGTTTGCCCTTCCTACATTTTCTTTTCCAATTTAAATGTCTGTCGGATTCATCGTCAAGATTTTGTGTTGCCGTCTTAACACTTCTAGATACACACATGCTGTATGTTCTATGTTTACCCTATATTGACCTCAATGAACAAGGAGACGTGACACAGATCCTCAAACATAAATGTTGAGAAGAAGCCACGTTGATTGGTTTAACAGGATTAAAAATTGACAAAAATATATACTCGTTTGGTGTGTCTGTCTTCTTTCATTTAAATGCCTGAGCGGTTCTCTCTTATACAGGGAAATATATCGAGGACTTATTAAACCGATAACTCATTGACGTAAGTGATTAACATTAACCATTTGCAAAATAAGCAAAAACGAGCTCTATGGATACATTCCACTTGGAACTAATCTCACCCATGTTCCTAGATATCAAACAAAAATATACTAATGTCCTCGCGCACAAGTACATATAATAATGAGTATGTATGTATGTATGTATGTATGTATTCCCTCAATAATTCACTTTCAATGATATCATCGATGTGATCATAATACATTATATAATCATACAATGAAGTCTGTGTCCCCTTGATTTGTCTCTGTGTACAGTTCAAACCGTCCAACATGATTGATACATGCTGAGTTACTCCACTTTATTTTCATTTGTCATTTTTCTATCAAAACGATGAAAATGGATTTCTCGATGATATGTCCAGCTTACAACCTATTGTAAATAGCGCCATCGCACAATTTATTATAAAGAAAAGTTTACTTTCGTTTGTTGTATGTATGAGGGCAGGTGACCGGACTGAAAGAATTAACATCGATATCGATATGATCTCAGATCTTGGATATCAGACAGAAGACTGCCACGCTGTCGAAGGGTATGTAATTCGCTGTCACTTATTGTTATGTGAACATGGTTGACCGTTTCCAGATACTCATCGCAAACAACTTTCTTTCCCTATCTTTTCGCCTTTAGGATTGTTTCTCTCTCCCTTATTGTTACATATATATGCTCTCTTTTCTCTACCAATTTAACTCTCAGACAGTTACTAGTGTTACATATATTCTGATCAATTTTGCAAGATTTGCTAACTCAGTTAAGATATGGTATTTCAGAATTCAATTATATCGATTAGGGTATCAGGAAATGATACATTGAGAAGACGATTCAACAAATTACTTCTACCATGATGAATGTCATTTCAATGGTTTCATCTAATTTGAGGGAATATAATTACAATCCTGCACGGATCAATCCGTTACTGAATTCGTAGATATCCTCTTTCTTTCATGGAGCTTGACCTAATCGGAAAAGTATAGTTATGTAACTCTTCAGATCACAAGTAATAAAGTTCAGATTATAAACATCCAGCTGCTTCTTCAAGAGGAGTGGTGTTGTGGACACCATATCACTGATGAAAGATGACGTACGCAAACAACTGAAAATGTATATTATTCTAATACATGTTGTGTTGTTGTTGTTGTTGTTGTTGTTGTTGTTGTTGTTGTTGTTGTTGTTGTTGTTGTTGTACATAATGAATGTGATGCCCTTTGTCAAGTCTAGACGTTTATCTTCCAACTATTTCATCTTTGGTTTTGGTTAACTTTTCTCATTATCATAACATATAATTGTAAACGTTTGTTACATTACATTGTGGTTTTCTTCTTGTAGGAGAAGATGTCTTCGACGATTCTAGATTTCGTTGTTCATTGCAATCTAAATGTTTTATGCCAAATAAAACCTGTTTGGTTCTGGTTACCCGACCCCACCTAGTTTTTGACGCCGATTTTTTATGAAATCATAAAATGACCCTGACTTGTTTGCCACCTAGCGCGATAAAGGAATTCGAACAGCCATCGTAATGTCTACTTTTCGCATATAATACAAGAATGGAATAGTGTGCACCTCTTGACATATTTACCATGTTAATCATCATCATCTCCGCCTGAAAAAATCAGTCTGGGTTTTATTTAAATGGATAGATCTCTCTTGGGCTACTACATTTTAAAATTTACATTTAGACAATTATCCTTTAACAAATGGGGTTTTCAGAGCATGCAACCACCTTTTTTGATAACAAAAAGTATGATCATTCTTTTCTAAACGGCAAACTCAGCAAAACCTACCATTCTCTTTAGAAGTTAGGAACTCGATTGTGGAATAAACTAGAGAAAGGCGCTTAAATTGAACCTTAAATGATGTATATAGACTCAATGTTTTCTACGGGTACGTTAACAATTCGCTGAATTTTCCCATAATAGATTTGTTTTCAAGTATCTGTCGTTTAATGAAGTAACCCGTCAGCACTTCTCTAAACCCATGTAACATAAAAGTAAAGTGTTGTCAACGACCGATTTCCTGAACTCGAACATACTGTACAGAGTCCGAGGGACAAAATGCCGACCAACAGCAGATCTAGAAGTCTGTTTTGGGGAAACTTGTGTATTATCTCATGCATCCATGAATCATGCAGTACAAGTATCATTGAAAATTGAAGAATCAGAGCTAATGTCTTACAATTCGATGTCTTAGTCAGACCGGATGAGCAATCATCAATTTGGGGAAAGAAACTTAAGATTTAAAGGTAAAAATTCTCAAGATTTTGTGATAGACACGATCTGTAGTGAACAAATATCTGATTGGAATGTGATGAACAATCCAAACTACATCCAAAATATTCCCCTATCCGAATTAATATTTAGCAGCGTCGACTAGTCGTGTAAACGATATGGGAAGGTCGTCCTGATCATAATGACCTGACGTCACGGTGTCTAAACTTATTTGGCTTCCAGTCTAAGAAATTGCAATACATTTTTACCTTCCGTAAGGAAGATTATACTAGTATATTGGGAAAGAAAAGACCGTGTGTCTGTCTGTGTGTTTTTATCTCCATTTTCTCAAAATCTTTTGTATCAATTCAAGCGAAATTTAATGCACGTGTATTTTTATGGTAATGTCTAGAATTGAAGCTGATTAGGTTTTGTAAACATTAAATGAATATTAATGAGCTATTTGCATAATTAGTGGCTTTGCCCTTACGGAAGACATTCAGTTTAAATCCGGTCTTTGTTGTAAACAGACGACTAGGACCTGTTTGTCTGTAATTCAGTTGTACCTTTCAATTATATATAAATATCGGTTACGCTCATTCAAGGCTTACGCTGCTGTTGTTGAAGCAAAACCATTGGTCAAAAAATCACACCATCAGTAAATATGAATATTGGGTTGGTTCTTGACATGCCATTTCCTTCCTAAATGGTATTATGTTATTTTATAAAGTATTACCGTTAATAGACAATTTTAGACGGTCAATATTAAAATTATTGATTGGCGTTTTGATCCTTAAAATGAACCGCCGACCCCGAACGTCTTTACATGGTTGCCGATGAATTCCTTTCGTTCACATGTGTCTGAACAAGATAACATGGCCGATACAAGGTTGGGCACTTTAGTCCCTACAGAGAGAAATCGAAATACCACTTCAATTTAAGGTCCAATACCACTTTACTTACTCGAAATGAGTAAATGTACCAGTAGACCTCATAACGTTCCACTTTACGTTTGCAGGTCTGCATTACCTTTACACATCAATCAATCAATTACTCACTCACCCACGCACGCACTCACTCACTCACTCACTCACTCACTCACTCACTCACTCACTCACTCACTCAGTCGCTCACTCACCCACTCACTCACTCACTCACTCACTCACTCACTCAATAAATCACTCACTCACTCACTCACACTCACTCACCCAATCAATCGCTCATTCAATCACACTCACTCACTCACTCACTCACTCATTGTCTGCCTGCCTGCCTGCCTGCCTGTCTGTCTGTCTGTCTGTCTGTCTGTCTGTCTGTCCGTCCGTCCGTCCGTCTATCTATCTATAGATCTATATCTATCTATCTATCTATCTATCTATCTATCTATATATCTATCTATCTATCTATCTATCTATTTATTTATCTATCTATGTGATGTTGTCTCTTATCATTACTGATATCAATGATAAACACTGTTTCTGTGACAATCCCCCTAAACTTGCATAATATCTATGATGACGACGTTCGTGACAGTACCTATACATACACAGTACAACATCAACAATGCCATCAACTACATCAAGTCAGGCTAGATGTGATAAGCACGACTTGAATTCGTTCTACCGATGATCAGTTCGTTTGAAAAGCTGTAGTCTTACCGAACTGAAACGTGATACACACAAGTACAAGTTTTGTCGTCTTAATTGCGAAGCCCTTCAACTGTTTTTCATCATCGATTTTTAGAGCGTTGTTTGTTTCGCATGTAAATGCCGATTCTTGAATGGCCCTCCAAAAACTCCAGTCATAAATTCAATCAGTTCTTCTCAGTCCACAGCTGTATCAGATAGACCAGTTTCCCTGGCTACGTGGGCATTTACCAAACCTCGTCAAACTATAGTGTGGAAGTCCGATTTCCCTAACAGAAGACACAACTGCAAGCGAATAGCTTTCGATTGGTACCAAATTGAAGGCGAGTGATACTGACAAAATACCTGTCACCACTAAACTTACTCAGTACAGGTCAGTTTTGAAATTCATTGTTTGCATTGTTCTGTACGTATTTAGAAAGTTTATATTTTGCTTATTATTTATTATGTTTGCATATGATATTCTAGACTTTCTTTTCGATATGAAGCATAAAAGGGGTGTTACTGGTCGCTTTCGAAAATTGAAATTGGTACTCAGTTTTAGTGTACATGTTTATAACCATTAAACAACTACAGATGAATCGTATGTTACACTTGTAGTGATTTTGCACGTACTTACTTTTACATTACTCAAGTTAAAGATGCGGGAATATCTCTCTAGATTTTAGTGCAGTCGATTCTACAGAATCAACCCTTTTCTGCGTTTTCTCGATTTCGTACTGAACGCTTTGTACGTCTTGCTTCATATCTCGATATTGACGTTTTAGATATCATTATCGGCGAATTGCATTGCATTAGCTAGGTCAGCCTGCTAATTTTAAGTAGCTATCATCATGTCAGAAAGTCTGTGTTGGTCATTATTAATAGTTGACACTATCTCCGATAAACTCGCTAATATATATATATATATATATATATATATATATATATATATATATATATATATATATATATATAGTTTTGACTATTGCGCTCTGTCACTGCGGTATAAAGCACTGTCTTAGCAGATTGATACTCACCGAGTTATATATATATACATTTGTATATATATATATATATATATATATATATATATATATATATATATATATATATATATATATCACGTTTTGTCATAAAACCTTAGCATTGGGTGTGTGAGACTTTATATATATATATAAAGTAGCTTTATAGTGCGCAAAGGTAAAATGGATAGAAAATTACTGTATAGCAAGAGGAAAAGTAAAAGGCATCGAGAGAATGGCGAAATCATATAAGAGACTTAGAGTGGCGGAGGTCGAAAGGAAGATGATTCCATGGTATAAGGTATCCTTGGAACACAAAAAACAACATTCAGTCCAAAACGAGCATTAGTACTGCTATCATGATGTCTGATATTTAGGTTCATGATAACAATAGCAAAATTATATTAGTTATAGAAACCTTCGATCGGTGCGTAGTACTTTACTAAATCAGGCATGATAAAATGTCTCATAAATTTGTAATGGGTTTGGCGCGTCACTACCAGCACAGCAATCTAGTAAAGGCATGGCATTTCATAATTGTTTTTCCTAGGCACAGATGAGAGGTTTTAGAATGTTTTTGGTAACATGCACTGCATAGCGTACACTGCAAAAAAATGACGTACATTGTATGTCAGCTGAATGAAGCGATAGTAATCATACGTTGCATTTTGCGGACAGGAAATAGGAAATGAGATCAGTCTTTAACTTAGGTATTTGAGTTTTTGAGGTTTCAATGTGTATGCCTTGCGAATGTTTTTAAGTTTTAGATATATGCAAATTGAAAGGGTTAATATCGTACATGTATAGGAAACCCAATAGCATCGTGACCATGGCATCGTGAAAAGCATTTAACCTGAACGAACACTTTTATATTGAATCAACAGGTCTCTCTCTCTCTCTCTCTCTCTCTCTCTCTCTCTCTCTCTCTCTCTCTCTCTCTCTCTCTCTCTCTCTCTCTCTCTCTCTCTCTCTCTCTCTCTCTCTCTCTCTCTCTCTCTCTCTCTCTCTCTCTCTCTCTCTCTCTCTCTCTCTCTCTCTCTCTCTCTCTCTCTCTCTCTCTCTCTCTCTAATTTTTGTTCCGTTTAATATGTTAATCTGTGGCCGTACCTGCCTGCAAAATGGTACATGTGCAATCGATTAATCTTATTAATCTTAATATAGCAGTTATATTTAATGTATGTTTAGCTAGCTGTACCAATCAGGTAGGGTGTACAGTCGCTATTTCATTCCAGGATTTGGTAACAGTGCACAATGAACAGGCTTGGTGCAGTTTGCTTTAATAATTTCAAGAAATATCTAGATTATAGACCCAATTTATTTATACCTTTAAATTGGGTATCAATTTTGAACATCGTCAATCAACTAAATATTGAATGAAACGAACCACATGAATCAATTCCCATACCCCATAACTAATTGCTTGTCATGTTTCCCCGCAACTCATTTCGACGTCAATGCATCAGTACTGCTTCGATGTATTTGACGCCATTCTTAGTTGTTGATCGTCAAAGGTACTACGATGACAATCTGATTTCATGAATAAAGAATACTGTCTTGCTTACGGTTGAGTGGTTTCGTCGAAACATTACAGAAAATAAGGGTTTGAAAAGGATGCAAGGAATAAATGTACAGGAGAGTGCATCTGCCTCTTCAATTCTTCCTTTGATGACGTACATTCCTGAATAAGTATTATTATCATACAAATTTTATATGATATACTACTGAAAGGTCATGAGTACTAGTGAGTGATTGGGTGACGAGTTGATGTACGGACGGACATACATGGATGTCTACGTCAGTGTACATGGTTTGACAGTCAGATAAATGATATGGCAGACAAAAGCACACAAGTTATAGCAATAAATGACTGACGGCGATTAACTTTTTAACACACTCAGTCTTGCATAAAGTGTAAACAAGATGCATGGGCCAAGTACGTTCGTTAAAGTGCAGATTACAAAGAGCTGTTCGTGCGCACATGGTTCTCAAGCCACCTACATCTACTTTAAAATTCGCGAACAAAACGACCGCAAGCGCATATCTCATTTTATGGTAGTCGAAGAGCGTTGAAAGATCAATGTTATAAAATATGAATAAATTCGTCTGTTTCAAAGGATATTACCAAATAAACCTTTCTCTGACGAATCATCTGTCATCTGGGTCACCTCCTGCTTTTATACTATACTAGAATGACGTATGTCTTCTAAAGGATAATACAAAAAATCCGACTTCATCCTCATCAGTTACGTTAAGTTAAAGAAAGGTGAGGGGTTAATTGATATTAGTTGAACTTAAAGCCACAAGAACAAGTCTTCGAACAATACACATCCCCTCAAATAATTTACTTCTATGTGATTGAATGATGACATTATTTAGAAGAGTCTGCGATATGTAAATGGCTGGACTTCACTATATTAACCCGGAAGGTCAAAGGCCAAGGGCTAAAACAAATATGGCCATCAATTCGCAAAAAGTGATATGAGCATCCAAAGTAATGGATTTGTATGTTTGTTCTTTTCTGAGTTGCCTTGAGACTTGCCATGTCACTTTGTGTCGCGACATATGCAAATTTGACTGAATGTCGACCATATTTGTAGTCAACAATAAATATTTATGGTATAACTAAAAAAAACTGACATTTCGGTTTGTTAGATTTTTAAAAGTGCATAAAAACAGATCACATTTCTTTGGTAATTAACGTTATATTTAAAGTAGGACCCAAAGGGAGGAAGTAAAATGACTGTTCCATGCCAGCCCCTTGTAAACGTTGAAACCACTCTATATCTACACCTGTTCAATGCGTCCTTTGGTCATGCAGCAATCCGTAGATAATCCGATGTACAACGAACACTTTCCACATTTTCGGTACAAAGGTTTCGTTTACATGTTTCCCAGTCTTTGGTTTGCGTTCAGTTACATAGTTTGAAGGGATATAATTATCGTATTCGTTCTAAATCCATAATACAATGTTTAAATGATCCTATGGATTTATTTGAATTATCAAAATGAATTTATAAAGATGGTTTGACTCGAGTCCCTTCTTTGGCAGCCTTTTAAAAAATTGTAATTTAATATTAGGGACCTTCTTTTGTGGTGTTTGGTTGACACATTATCTATGTCAATAAGACCTGATCTGTGTTATAAATAATAAATCCAAACATGTCACAAGTTATGAAAACGTATACCTACTAGAGTAAAATCGTTGGATAGGTATGAAGGTACTATTCAGAAGAGCTGTTTTCTCCTAACAGACAAACTTCTAGGCTTCACGTTCCCTGTATATGACAACCAAATAGTCGTACTTTACGGTACATGTTGCCGGATGCACGCATCGACATGACAGTTGAAATACGTAACTGCCAAAAAGCAATTCTAGTAGTACCAAAGGTATCAACTTCAACTGAGCTTCAGGGTATTTTCATCTCATATCAATAAAACTACAAATAAGAATAAAGTTATCCAGTATGTATACTAGATTCAAATCATGCTCTTGTTATATCATCAGACAACGCAATGGGGACCACGATATCTTGGGCAACGGCATATCAAAGGGTTTTGTTTTCGTTATTTCAACCCACGTCTTGCCTCCAGCGTTTATATGATTTGATATGTTTCGAACGAATGTTTTAAGATAAAAAGGATTACTTAAAAACCCCGAAAGGTACACGTAATAATTTGGAATTTATGTTCATTTAGTAGCAAATTCGACTGAGAAAGTAAAGTATGGATGATCCGATGAAATATATTGTCTTCTGGAAAAATGGAATTGGGAGCAGACGCTTCCATTTGCTAACAAGTTGAATGTTTTAGATGACAGGTTTCGTTATTGTGAGATGGATATGAATTAAATGCTGGGGTTTTCAATAAGAAGTACCCAGAACTACACTGTACGCAGAGTCATCTGAGTAAATGTATATATCTAGATAGTTTTCCAGTTTGCTCCATTCTTAAGTCTGTTATTACTTGACATCGTGACATTCTATTCACGCATAAAATATCTCTGCAGGTAAACATACTTGTACATTGCCGTAGACCATACACTGTATTCAAATATGGAATTTAATATAACATCGAATCATGGTAACGTTTTCATAATTTCAATCACTATATGTCATGTTATAACCTTCATCTTCTGATGTCAATACAGTGTGTCTTGATTTTTAATTTAATTTAGTCAAGGAACGTATTCCATTTAATAAGCAGCTATCACTAAACTTGTGCTGCAAATTCTTCTTTATCTCGTTATTGTAAGAGCAAAGGCATACCTAAGCAATAGAACATTATTCATGACATGCACATGTTCTCTAAGTGTCTTCTTTCTTTCGGCAAGTTGAACGGCCATATATTCATCCATTCAGAAAATAGCTTCGCTAGCTTATTGGAAAAGACTTAGTGAATTAATCCCCGGATCACAGTGCCGTTCAGTAATTGATTCCTGCGATAGGGTGCTGCTGATGGCTGCGAGAAATCTAATTCAATTTTCAGCAAGAAACTGCATTTTGTCTCTTGTAGAGCAAGGAAATGTGAATATAGGAATACAATCAATTTTGAAGGTTAAACTCAAATGACGCCATGCCTATATATCATAGGATATGACGACTTTAGCTGGGACCTTTAGGTACACAGATGTGGGGAAACGCCAACAAAGAGGTTTTATTTTTACAAAATAGCGACCTGCAGACGTTTCAATCATGCAATGCACCCTGTTTTCTCCATTCGTTATCTGGTTCCACGAAGTACTTCCAGCGGTTTCTAATCTTCCACACTAAAGTTCAAACTGTTGTTGTTGTTGTTGTTGTTGTTGTTATTATGTATGTATATATGTATGTATGTATGTATGTATGTATGTATGTATGTATGTATGTATGTATGTGTGTGCGTTTGTATGTTTGTAGTACGTACGTATACACGTACGTAAGTATGCATGTATATATATATATATATATATATATATATATATATGTGTGTGTGTGTGTGTGTGTGTGTGTCTGTGTCTGTGTGTGTCTGTGTCTGTGTGTCTGTGTCTGTGTGTCTGTAGTTGTATAGTCTGTAGTTGTATAGTTGCCGATCGTTTTTGTCTACTTCGTATCACTTACCAATAATGAAGACTAGCATCTGTAACTTTAGGCATCTGCCTTTTAGCAAGCACATCTCAAAATGTACCCGCACATCTGTAGAAATGCATTCTGGGTGATTTCACTTGAGTTGAAACCGTCCTCTGATGAGCACTGTCGTAACAACACCTTCCAAGTCACGATCAAAATTCATCACTTATTATGTCAGCACTTGAGGCACGCAGGGCTACATTTTAACCTTCTTTCATGAATCCTGAAAAACATCAAACACGTTTTGTCAAGTATTGCCAGTGCTTTTAAACAGTTGTTTCTGTTTGTTGTGGAACTAGGGCGATCGTCCTAGGTTTCCCCGTGAATCATCTCGGCCCTACATATACATAGATCGGTGGACAAACTCAACTCATGGTAAGGACATTTTATTTTGCCTTGTTGTATTTTCATCATTCTTTGGTTAGCAAACTGCTATGGTCGTCCTTTCTGTACTATGAAATTCAATATAGTCATTTTCCTGTAAGCTCGCGAAGTCGTGATTTTGGTATTCCTATAATATTGTCACAAGTCTCAAACCCTGTACGAGCATAGTGTAACAATCCGATAAGCTGCCTACACAATTTGTCTAATATAAACATATAGGCGCGATTTGCAGAATTTGCTATGTAGGTTGCAGCATGTTTTAACCAGTGCTTTAAGAACAGCCATGATCACATTTGCAATACGTTGTACTTGTTGTACTTGTTATTTACCCTTGTCGTGGTAAAATTCCCGTTTACATAATCATAAACACTGAAATGATCATTCCAATATATCTGGGACCTAGCATATATATATATATATATATATATATATATATATATATATATATATATATATATATATATATATATATATATATATATATATATATATATATATATATATATATATATATATATATATATATATATATACATATACATACTAAGTTTAAAAAAATAAGGATGTGATAAGTCGTTACTCAGAGTTTCAGGCTTCGAGCGATCTTCAGACAACTAAATTGGGATTGTCAAGGTCGGTACATACACTTATGTTTGTATATATATATATATATATATATATAGGGTAGGGTGTAGACAATAGAAATACCATCACACCCAGAGAGTAGGCCTCAGAATTGTCTGATGATCGCACTATGCGTGAAACTCCGTGTAACAACCAAGAAAGAGTTCCAGTACTACCAAAACTATTACGCTCTGCCACTGCGGTATAGAGCACTGTCTTAGCAGATTGATACTCACCAAGTTATATATATATATATATATATATATATATATATATATATATATATATATATATATATATATATATATATATATATAGCTATATATATAGCTATATATATATGTTACATCAAATCTGTGAAATTGCCCAATTCATGAAATGGGTAGGTAACTTTGCTCAGTTCATGAAATAGTCAATCGTGTTGCCCAGGTTATGAAGTGGGTATGGTAAGATATGCCGAGTACTTGAAATGAGCATCTTTTATAGGACACACACAAAATAGAATAAGAATCAAACAACTTTATTATCATGTATTTACAAACTCATCACTTCACAATTCGTATTTTATTATAATTCAGTGTAGCTTGTGTTTTAATAGAGTTCAATAATCAACACCCCAGTTCAAACCTCTTGCCCCCAAAATTTAATTTCGTCCTTTCAGATCGTAATCTATACTCTCAATTGCATAAGGTAGATCATTTCATGAACTGAGCAAAGTTACATTGCACATTTCATGAATTGGGCAGTTTCACGGATTGGGTGTAATATATATATATATATATATATATATATATATATATATATATATATATATATATATATATATATATATATATATGTTCTAACAAGCAAATGCAGCTTTCAGCTTCATTCGAAGTTCATTTGCCGATGTAAATTCACTGAACTACAAACTACTCATGTTATTGATGCATTAAAGTTCTGTTGTATCCCAGTAGTACTCGTTTCATGCACAATTTCGGAAATAATACTACCACATAAACCTGAAGAGTAAACCTATGTGTATTGAATTTACTTTCCATGGTCAAAGACTACTGGGAACATACCAGATGTGTCATAACTAAGATTTCAGATACTTCAAATTGGGGCTATCGTTGTTAACCAATCAATCACTTTCAGCCATCTGTTACTGACTGCTTGAAAAATATCACAGGCAAATTGTATGATTAAAAAGCTTGTACACATACGTGGAGTGTTAACCTGGCCTTCTGCAATACATTGTGTTAATGTATTCCACTTGCTATATATTAATCAGTGTTTCTGTTATGGTGATGACGCTTCCATCTTATTTTTTAAATGGATTGCAATATAATGTGTGTAATGCATTGCAAATTAATGTTTCTCGAGTAAAATTGAGTGGGAGGTAGTTGACTGTGGCTGCGTTGGTGGTTGTAGTGGCGGTAATTGTTCTGACAGGTGTGGGATAGTAGTGCCGATGTCCGCTAGGCAAAACCACGCAGAGACAGTTTGAAACTGGATTTCACCGGTACAAGTATAATAAGTTTTTGCTTGATGGGTGAAAGCATGTTCTGCTCGTAACATTGCAGATTTTGTTGTTCATATGAGGGAGACTTCAGTAATTATAAGGGAGAGGGCCGGGGGAATGGAGGTGTCACTGTTTACAAATTGGTCCTTGGGGAGGGACATATTTTAGAAAATGGAAATTAGGGGACGGTCACATGTTACATTGACTCATTCTTTTTTATCTAGCTTTGCATTATGGTTTAGGAATAATCCCACCACTGCCACCAGCTCGAATACCTACTGCTACCACATCCCACCACTGACACTATTGTCAAGTAATACCATAACATATCTATGAAATGCAGTGAATTAACTGTTATTACATGTAGTTGTGGTGTGAGGAGAGGAGCGGGTCTTACAGTAGTAATAGGGGGAACAGCGTGGCAAGATATTGAGGATAATGTGGTGGAGTGGAGATGCTGGCCAATCGGTCCTGAGGTTGTCAGTTGTAATGTTTTGCTCATGTAGTCTTTGGGAGTAACTGTTCTGGCCTTCAGCTCAGTCCATTAGATCCAAACACAGGCATTACGTGCTATTCAATACAGACACAAACTCATCGTGGTGCTGCTAATAGTGGGAAACAACGAATGCAATTAAAAAGTACACCTGACTACTAATCATCAGCTCTAACAACCACCTCACAAGATGGTGGTGTTAATTTGTTTTGTCATTGAAATATTTGAACGGGGGGGGGGTCATATTTCAGAGAAAGGAAATTGAGGGAGGGTCACTTTTTAGCACAACAGACTAGGAGGTTGGTCGCATTTTGGGCTTGATTTCCCCTGGCCCTCCCCTTGTAATTACTGAAGCCTACTTGTCAGTATTCTGTTTAATTGTATAGTTCATTGAATGATTAGTGTAATGGTTACTTGTCCACTAGTGATGAACAATGATATTTACCATTCTCCTTTGTATTAATTTCAGTATTGTTTAGTCGTTAAACTTTGCTCTCGTCGTGACTGACTGACCGACTGACTGGCTGGCTGGCTGGCTGGCAGGCTGGCTATAGTCCAAATGAACGTTTGACCCAGAAGGATCATCATTTTGACGTTATAGATACTTTTGATTCACCAGCAAATTTGATTGCTAATCAATTTCTATCCTAATTATTTTACCAACTCCAGTAACTTCACTTACTTCTTTGATATAGTAAATAACTCATCTAATTACATGGTTAATAATAATAATTCTGAGGTCTAATTCCACGGATAATTTGTCGTCTTTGGTGACAATGTGAATGCTTAAAACCCATATTGTCACACTTTGATATTTTATGAATTGATAATCACTGAAATTTTAAAGAGGTAAAAACCTTACCACCACCTAATTAGTCTCACTCCGTCTCACACAAATAGTTAACTGTACATAATGCCTCTTATCTCCAAACATATCTAAACTCATCAAAACCTTATTCTTTGAGAGAGAATGTTGTGACCAGAATTTGTTTATATGAATACTAAGAATACTTCATCCACAATTCCATTGACTGGGCGAATTGTACATGCTTACACAAGTAGCTAAATATTTAAACGCGTTCAATATCTTTTTTTTTTTGTTATCGCTACTCGGTTTTCTGATTAACATGTATAAGATGATATGTTTGATGATAAGTGAAGCGTATTCGTATATCGTGACAGGAACGACAGGAATAAAAAGCTTTGGATTAGCCACAAGATAAATGTACGTTATTATTGACCCGATTTACATTACCTCACAACAGTAGCTTCATAATGCCGTATATATTGTCACAACTTAGTAGCTAATAAATTACTTTATGATAGAGTTACAAAATTGATAGCCTGTAAAGCTGTAGTAATTATAGCCTAATTGCTTGAGTATGAAAGATGTAGAAAAACAAATACCTTAAGTGATTCACCGGTGGGCAAGCAAAGCGATTGTAACGTCAGTCATTTCGAAGACAACACTTCGATATAAAATGCATAGGGTGTTTTCAGAAGATATATACAGCACGAAAACGTCGTCAGAATGAAATGTTGAAGGTCGACCTTCTCTATTAACAAGATATCATCTAGGCTTGCGGGTGATTAATTTGAGTGATTATTCGCTTATTATCTGCTGTCAATGTATAACGAATCATTGCTACGGGTCATACGTGTGACATGTATAAAAGCTAAGATATGATGGTGTGCTAGTCTGTTGTTTTATCCATTTTTGCAACCAATTTAATTCCTTATCATCGATTAAATTGGTTTGGTTAACGTGGCAGGAAGAAACAAATGTCTAAGTTGGTATGTAACCACCAAAGTGGGTTATATCAAAACTTGCTCGTGTTAACCCCGTTTTTATTGATTAAGTAACCATTGCGATAAATATGCGTTAGCTTCTAATGCCTTCTAATCATAGAAATCTCTTGACCAGTAATTTTAAGTATTAAACTGCTATTGATCCTTTGGCAGAAATCTTTTCCAAGTCTTCGATAATAAAACTGCATTATTCATTGTCTGCTTAAGAATACTATTTGCCTTGCAGCATTCTAGATATCATCCGACTTAGATCAAAATATTAAAAACTCATCTTAAGAACTGTCGCCAACAAGCCTGATTTCCTGACCAATAAGACACTTACATCTCGTACATACCCACATAATGTGTGATACCTTGTGTTGCTCTTATGTTATGGGATATTATTCTAATTGTTCCTTGGAGGATAACGTTTAAAGATTTGTCATAACGATTTTTCGTATTTGACAACGGCCATCTAGTGTTTCAATAAATCCTACAAAACACAAGTTGCTTCTTTATTTTACACACGTATAGAGTAACATAACTTATATTAAATTTACATGTAACACTATCTACATTTATTCCTATTGTAGCGGACGTAGCGTAAACGTGCTGAATTATAGAAAGCCGATGGTATTATCCTCACAGGTAGTTAGCCCTTACAAAATTTGCATTTCCCAAACATGATATCTTTTGACTACGTGAGCAGAAATGTACATATATAATAATGTCATTGTTCCAAGTACCAAAACAAATCTTTCTCTTTTTTTGATAGTGAACTCTGCCATGCATTATTTACACAATAGTGACTTTATTTTTTTCTACTGTTTTTCTCGAGCCAGCGCCCTTGGCTAGGCAGTAGAATATACAGTTTGTACCTTATATTTGATTTTAAAGAATTCATATCTTAGATTAATATTTTGAATAATATAAACTGAGAGTGTTGAAATATTAACCAGGGACAGTTCAACAATTATTCTCACGCTATTCCCACATACTACTCTTACACCAGGCGCTTTAGTTCTAAAACGCAAGCTGCTAACGATCCTGCCTGATTGGCAATTTGTCTCCAGGGTTTATACAAATTCTGATAACGGACAATTGACGGCCATGTCTGTACGCTGGATGAATGATTTATATTCCATCATACTATCGAATCTTAATCTGGGAAAGAAATATATAGTTTGTGCGCGTACTTTACTTTGTCCCATACTGGGTTCATAGATTCTCGAAAGAATGCCTGTTTGGGCGCCTTTAAAAACAATTTTCTTCGGTAATATCATACGGATTTTCAGTTATTCGTAATCCATCATTAACAGAAGAAAAAACACCGTGTCAATTCTTAGTTTATCAATGGAAGCCAAAGTTATTGAGAAAGTCCATCCTTTATATAGCAGCTGATATGGTAAATCTTCGGTGCGTATTAATATAAAACTATTCACAACGGCATCATTAAATAGTATGGATTTTTGATAATCTATCAGTATAATATACATTAATGTAACAACGTTACTTAATGTAGAAAGCAAACAGATACCGGGTCAAATAGCTTTTACATTACCATATACAGGTACATGTAACTACATATTTGCCATAGTATCGCGGATTGAGGACATTATTAATGGCATGTTCCAATTTACCGGCTTTAAGATGAACTGGATGACAGGGCAAATGTGCGACTATATAACGAATTTAAATCCCCTATCTACAAAACTAATAGTGTTTGATGATCTGACATACGGCCCAGGTTATCATATCTTCAATCCTATGTAATCCATTTTAAGCAATATAGTAAACTACTATGACATCTATGTTCATCTTTATACTTGTTCTTCCATCTTATTGAATAAATACAATGTAACACACATTAATACTCGACATCACGCTGTTTGCACCAGAGATATAAATTATGCCTGCTTCATTTATAACCCACGCAAGATTGCTACCTACATATCTAATTATAACACCAACAGTAGGTTTTGTACATGGCACACAGTATGCCAGATTCGAAATTTGAACGGTGTATTTCGATATTGTTACAAATACTAAGCTTTTATGACAAGGATGGTGTTTCTCTCAAACAAGGATTGTGTCTCAAACACCCAAATGCTAAGCTGTTATGACAAAGTGTGAAATAACCTTGGAAAAGAAACTCACACCAATGTTATACCATTATCTTTTTTTAATCCATTTTATGAGTGAAGTTCATGTTTTAAAGCTATTTGTATCAAGACGATTCCGTGAACGTCGTCAGTAGTTTCATAGGCCACTGCCCAATCACGTTCCGCTCCACGTTTTTTTTGTTATACAACATCCGTTACTGTGTGGCTGTATGTAAGAGTTATAGTTACACTATTTCAATCAGTTACAGGCTTTGCAATAGAGACACCAATGTTTGAGATGACGCATTTAATTCACTATACAATTTACCGATTATCAATCGACCTTCAATATTAAAGCATCACGATCCTCATTTCCTGGTTTGATTACATGTATCAATTGGCTATACAATAGGAGTGTAATCTTTAAGGCATTTGACTCTCAAATAATCTTCAATAGAAAATTCTCTTCTGTTGTCTTTTTCTCTGTCACACACTTTACAGGCCCTTAAAGCTTTGCCTATACATCTGTGTCGCAATTGATATTTGGATGACTGGCAAGGATCTAACTTAGGAAATGAGTAGAATTTACATTCATAAAGGAGGAGATATCCGTATACAGCATTATGGTGATGGTGCTCCTCGTCAAGGTTGAAGGACATGACGGTACTAGCAAAGTATCTCTAATCATAGGGTACAGCTCAAACTTAATTGAGATGTCTCTCCCCATCTATTTGTAATGGAATCTGAAGACAATTGTCAGTTACTGTGATGTTAGTGTGTACCGTACAGCTCAAAAATCTCCGTGTGGAATAGCATGGTGGGGGGCTATCAAAATTCCCAAGATGATGGTTGATCTGGTTTTTAATTTTGATGAGAACATTTGCACAATTAATGGAATTTATAAATTAAGTAATAAAGCATGTATGGTAGCTCAGAATTTCAAAATCTGATATTACATGAAATCAATAATCGAAGGGCCGTATTGAAGATATTCTGTTTACATCTGGTTAAAGTGTATTTGACTTGTAGGAGGCTCCTTGGGGCGCAGCCATACGTTAGAAATTTCTACCTTTAACTAATTCGTAGATACATAAAATAGTTTCAAGCCGAGTATGCAATTTATAAATTCACACCATTTAAGATCATACTGACGCAGACCATTCATATAGATGAAATGTACAGTATTTTGGGGGAAATAGTTCACTTATGCTGTCAAACTATCAATATGCGTTCTCCGTAAAATTCTCTAACGTCATATATATAATATAACTTTATACAAAACAAATAGCTAATGTACTTCATTTTCATCAAATCCAGTTGTCGTATATGCCTATTTTATTAATTAAATGTGTTGTCCGTCGCTCACATTTCGCTGATTGTAGAATGATAACGTGTCTCTATTTGTCTTGGCTTAAACAACCGAAAAATCAACCTTCTAGTATTTCTAACGGTTCGTTAGCGACCTAGACTCAACTAAGGGTACAACATAATAAGCAACAATTTTAGGATCCGGAAGATACTGGATAAAAGTATATCTGAAACATTTTATGCAGATTGGTTATATTACCATAGTCCAGTAACATGTGTTACTTGTCTGTGATATAACAGGACCCTATGCATGACAAGTGATTGCAAGAGTGGCGTACTCGGGGTATTTGCACGAGTGCTTGCAGTGTTCACTGCGTCCGTACTTTCAAATTTCACGAGCGTAGTGAATGCAAATATCCCCGCGTACCCACACTGCAACTAACACACCAAGCTCTTATGACCATGATTCAGTGTGTCTCAAACAAGGATTGTGTGTGTCTCAAACAAGAATTGTGTGTGTCTCAAACAAAAAGTGTATTTTATTAAAAACAGAACTTAAACATGACTGTTCTATATTAATAGTTTGTTACCTCTTCGAATATCTCTGCTGTATAGGAAAACTGGTATTTTGTCATGAAAATAAATTGTATTATGTCCTGAATAAATTCCATACTTGTGGCCACATGATGTTATTTAAAAATATGATATATTGATTGAAATATCTCTTTTCGTATAAAGTCATGTAAACGTGATACAATGACGACTTTATCATGGGCTTACTGAAAATTAACAGATGATTGGTAGGTGCCATGTTTTTTTCCACTAACCAATGAATCGTATGTCAAATCAATTAATCAAGACTGGTCCCATACCATTACAGTCCCAATCCTACCGTTTGGGGCACCTTGTCACTTAGAGAGAGCATATTAAACTCAGTCTATATGCTCCTACGATCATCAACAGGCTGAGCATATTTCTTTAGCCAGTGACAAAATTTGTATCACAGTAAAAATACTTTTAGTAATTTGTTAGGTATTGAGAAAGAGGTTTTACACAGGCTGAATTTGTTTCACCTTTATTGAACTTTCTTCATTTCATTTGTTAAAAGTGACTGCTACTTTTATCAGCGTTTCATAATCATTTTGGAAATGGGCGTTAATCGTCGCAAAATAAATTTAGAATGAGATTCTCTGCAAACGTATGCATAGTTGCATTATGTTGTATCATTCATCTTTAAGGGGCAAACTTAGAAACCGAATTATTTTCCAAAGTGTTGCAGACTATAGAGCTAGAGATGAGAGGACAGATGTCGTTCCTAATTTGTAAGTGTTTCACATGTAGTAAAGTTGCCACCACACAAACCAGTCTGTACCGGCAATCTTTAAATTTGACACATGAGTTATGATAGAAAAAGTGCTGTCGTCTGGATTGAAGTGCTCAATCCGTTAAGTCCCCTGAGGAAGCATTTTCTAACTTCATAAATTAAACTGATTCCGCACTACACATTGGCATTTGACAACGAATGCGTCTTGAATAAGTAATGTAAAATATCGTTTGTCGACATAATATACAACAAAACATCTGTTCCAAACATCAGCCCTTCGTGATCGTTATTTCTAGATGTAATCTTAAGACTGAAAACATGTGCACTTATGCGTTTGACATGTTAATAACTCGCTTTACCGCAAAGAAAGACACTAACGCAAGCAAAAAATACGGTCCAACAGATTTCTAAAAGGTATTGAAGCAATTTGAAAGTTTGGTTGTCGGAAATTGAACGGCATTCTCTTTGATATGGTTTATAGACGCAACACTTTATGCCCCTGCCAGTAAGAATGTTTCGATTTTGTGAAAAGGATTTACCCTAACAATCTATTTGTATAATGTAGTTACAGAAGCAATTCCTGTTCAACACATTTTCTCATCTGCAGCACTTATATTTGCGCAAAGTGCAGTAGAATACAAAGACGATCCAGAAATTAATAGACTCTCTGAACACTACTCAAAATCCAGTTAAACGTATGACATTTCCTACTTCTAAATACTGTCGCCTAATTTGTCAGCTAGCGTGATTATTGACTGCTAAACCTTAGGTAGGTTCCCGATTGAAATTATCAAATGAAAAAATTCAAAAGCCATCATGAAAACCCCCACACTCTGACGGTACCATAATCATCTGCGTCTCCCTCATTGTCGAGCTTTTCTATGAATGTCTATTAAATTTTCCGAAGTTGAACTACATTCACCAGACCCACATCAATACAGATACACTGCTGTACATAGTACATATAATCTCCTCGTCAGATGGACACATCTGATTCCAGCTTTTGTGCCCATCACGCTTTACTGTATTCAATGCTTGTTGTCTAACTAGACGTTTTACTAAACACAGTATGCAATCTTCCGTTAGCCGTTATAAATTGCGTCAACTCTTTCTTAACCTTTCAATTAGCAATGTATGCATATGACAAAGTTTGTACAAATCCACCTAACTACTGTACACGTTCTTCTAATTGGAAGACATTTTAAATGAATATTGATATTACTTGTAATAAAATCCTGCTTTGCGAAAACAATATTTAGCTTGCTGAATGCATGATACAACAGCCAAATGCTTTCCATTGACAATAATGAATATCTACATAAAGAATGTCATAGACACATCAACATTCAAGGATTGTTTTACCTTCTATGTTAAGCATTCACAGTGCTTGTGTGTCCCAATCAATGGCTACAAACAGAAAACTTAGAGGAGTAGACCATTGTCTATATTTATGTAATATGCGTACACACTTTTGAACATTTTCAAATGACGACTTCCTTGGGATCTTTAGTCTCAAACCGACAGATAATACAGACGTAAGAAGCCGCCGAACGAAGACGATTTATCTTCAAAGTAAAGGGGCGTGTAAATGACGTAAAAGAAAACTGTTAGTGTGAAACATTTTCGATTTGCAAGTCGGCAGCTTGATTTTAACACTTTCACAAGGCTGATCCCTTTTAGTTTTAGATGTGTCGTTTGACAAGTTGTCAGAGAAAGATTCTATAATACGACATCTTTTGACAGATTTTCTTTGGCGGTATGCCTAAATCTTGTTTGCTGAGGAAAAACATGTATTTAATCTAAAGCTAGGCACCTACTGTGATGGTTATCAAAGCTCACTGTCATAATGTAAAGTGTCATTCGAGACGATTTGATATATAGCATACATAAATGATTGCGTTTTTCGTTCAAGCTTCAGTCGTTCCATTTCTGTTTGGACACTTACGTTTGTAACATGTGCGAGTTAATGAAGCTGTCATTTATTTGCAGGTTATGATATGGAATATGTAACCAACTGTAGTTGTCTCTTGGCAACATTATGTATCCAACTAATAAAGGGCACTGTATATCGATTTAAGGATGGTGAAGACTAGAGTCTTTGAGTGTGCTCTATGACACATCGAAAGATGCGTCAGTCAGAAGTAACTTTTCAAAGCATTCCACCTTGTACACTGATCATTACAACTTCGTGTGGTGTTCGAGACCACACAAACATATCGTCAGTCCACTCACTCTGTTTTGGGGTTACTTGTTGCATAACCTAGCAAATGCTAAGCATATACGACCATCAACAGATGTGGATATACATAGCAGTCTACGCAAAGGCCGTTTGGGTGACGAACATCTAGCGCCCTGGTAGTGTAATATCAGTGACGAACACCCAGAGCTCTAGTAGTGCATTTCAGCACAGACAAGGGAGAAACTTGTCTGTGATTTCAGTGACAAACATCCAGCACCTTCAGCTGGTAGTCCTGCTTGCACACGGTATAATACAGGACGCGATAATGACTATGTCTCTAAACAGAAGGCCTAGGGAGGAACAATTGTCAGAATCAAGTCCTGAATGACTCCGTCTGCAAGCAGGACTAGCATGGTGTATTTCAGTGACGAACATCCACCGTGATACGTGGATTTCAGTGACGAATGTCCAGCCAGATACGTGCACCTCTTGTGCCTATTATTTTCAACTCGATGTATAGCTTACTTTTATATTGGATTTGTATATTGGATGCAAGTATTATATAAACCCTGGCAGCCTACCTGTACACGTGAAAAACTAACGTTACTACACTATAATTCTGTGTTTATTTTTTATGTAATTTCGCTCTTCCTTTCTCGAGGAAGACGAGCGAAAATTCAAAATATCAAAGTGTTCGCATAGCGAAATAGAGTAGTAGCAGGAGTCCTTCACGTCTTCAGGTATAGGCTAGGCCGAGTTGTCAACCAGACCGAAAATTGGCAAGACAGGTGTATATGGAAAACGATATGATTAAGCGGTTGGACAAGATTTGGTGCAAGGAGTAGAAGAAAGTGGCAGAATTCGTGCGACTGCCACAGTGCCGTCAGCAATGTTTGATTGGCTCAAACGGATATGTAGGTCACATTCCTAAGAAAGAGTGGGTCATGGCTCCATATAACCAACCGAAATCAAGGGCTCTGATTGGCCAAGTCGGCTAGCCGTAGTATATAAAGAAGTGTTACCAGTCCGGCATGAGCAGTAAGTCCCACGAAAGGACGCATAGGACGTACGACGAAACTGCTCTATGGTCAATAAAAACATCAGTCGCGTACACTGACTGCTCTGTCCATCCACGTTGACGAAACTTTTTGATGTCTTCTGATTTAGAATAAATTGTTGTCAATCCTCAAATGCTCTTATGACCAGGATTCAGTGCGTCTCGAACACCTCTATTCTGGTCATAAGAACTTAGCATTTGGGGTTTTCTGCAACATTTTACTCTAAAACAGAAGACATCAAAGATTGCGTCAACGCCAGTTGATAGACCATAAGTTTGTGTGTTTACCAACATTGTTGCCTCAGACTGACGCATCTTTTGATGTGTCCTGTTTTAAAGTAAATTGTTGCATACAATCCTCAAATGCTTAGCTCTTATGACAAACACCCAAATGCTAATCTTTTATGACAAAGAGTGTAATAAATACTGATTTAAGGCAAGTTGAGAAAGTTGTAATTCTATTTTGCTGGCAGTCTTTTAATGTTGATGACTATTACAGCAGATCTTTTGTATTCTCACGCATGATTTGAAAGATGACGCACACGTCACAAGTTAAGGATGTTTGTTAAACCTGTATATATTGTATATATGAAATGAACGAAAGAAACGAGTTTCATGTTCGTTTTTTTGGATATAAACGAACATTTTAGAAACACATAACAAATTGAATGTGTAGACTGACCTTAGATTGGTTGTCTGACAGAGCATGAACTACACAAGACATATAGTAGTACACAACAGTAATCACGTTCACTGTTGCCCCCCCCCCCCCCACACACACACACAAACCTTATCATCTGACGCACGGTTACATATTGACGACTCAAGTGTAGGGGTGACGTCAGTAACTGCGACGGTTTTGATAGCTATTTATGATACATTACAGTTAAATGCTCGCTGTTAGTTATTGGAATAAGAAATTTAAACTTTATATAGCCTGAATTGTGGTTTTCATTAACATAGGCCTTAATAAGATTAGGAATGACACCAATGTATTATTTTGCCAATAATAAGTTAAAGTCTAATAATCCAAAGGGTTATTTTATCATATTACGTGAAACATAAAGTTCCCGTCAGTGTTTGTTCTTTGATTGAATTTAGGCACCTAAGGCAACTGTGTAAATAACAGCTTGAGTATTGTGTGATGCTTTATAAGGATCACAGTAAAAAGAAAATTGCAACGTACTAATGAATTGCTGGAACTCCCAATCACTGAACTACAGCCCACAGGTAATACTGTAATAACAAACTTGGTTAAGTGAAATTTGTTATTTAGTTGGCCTACATCCTAGCTAATAGAAGCGTTATGGTTAAATCGAATACGTTTCTACATGTATAACACAATGGATGCTAAAGATTCATGAACTTGTTTAAGGAGTCATGATCATCGTGTCGTAAATGCACAATTCTATTGGATTTGCTTAAGGAGATACTTTATGAAGAGATGACAGCTTTGCAAAGTGACATTCCGTGTATTTTACCATGTTAGTACCATAATCTCGTTGGCGGCCGATTAACTGGCGCCACTCCTGTGTTACAATGAGCAACTAAAGAATCTTTTAAATGTTAACAAGACGATGCCTTCAATTCATGTCTCAAACGAGTGTCTTAAAAATTAAACGAAAATTGTCACTTCAAGTCCCCTCTGTACTATGGAATTGCTGGTTCAATCTTTGTCGAAAAGTCTTCATGTTTTATCACCGTGCACCGTTACTTGTAGCTAAAATTTGTAAACTTTAGACGCAAACATTTTCTCATTTTTATTTTTTCTCCGTGTGGATATCATGTAAAACTCATGTAAATTATATCTATACGAGATCAACCCATTTTCGAATTTATCGATTCTCCTAATGCTTGAGCAATACACATTCGTAATAATCTTTATTTATACTGGATAGTTCTTTAAGCATTTAAACACTTGTCTCCCAAGAAGTCCAGTGAGGGCCATTCCTCATGGTTCAGTGTTAATGCAGGAGGAAACCGGAGTACCCGGGGAAAACCTGCGTTGTTCGGTAGAGTCAAACTGAACGACACTCTTCTTACTTACAGCGTGGTAAATTTAATCGAACCCTGAATGGTTCGAACCCCGACCGCAGTGGTAGGAGGCAAGTGGTTTAACCACTTGGCCACCGACAACCCTCGTATCAAAACTATTGTTAAACCTATTGTTAAAACATAATGCTCATAACAACGTAAAATCCTTAGTCTTTACAATCTGTAATTCAGTTTTTGTTTAATTCATCAAACAAGTAAACGTCATGATGATTACATAAATATTCATTAGTAATATAATAAATTTCCACCAAAATTCAAGGGCTTGGCTAATTGTCAAATCGCTGTAAAACAGAAAAAAAATTAAAATATTTCCAACGAGAAGAACTTCCTATACTAGAGATTTCTACGAATAAAGAGTGACGTACTGATCAACATTTTATTCACAACTCTTTCTGGTTTCTGTGCTATGACGTTCCTTATATTTTATAACTTCATAGACAAGCAAAACTTCTTAACACATTTAAAACATGACATTTATATTTCAATAATATGTTCCAAAAGTACGATTGAGAATAAAAAAAGAAAGTTGCATATTTCCATAAAAATGTACCGAAAACTAAATGAAACACATGCTTTGAATAAAACATACTTTTCAACATCAAGCATTCACAAACTTGGGTAGTCAGTCTGTATAGAGAGTTTTAATATGTAAATTTCTTTTTTGTTATACCTATTCAGAGAAATCAATATGTTTGGTGAGGTGATAACAGGTGCAATCATTCTTCTTAATTTCTTCATGCCTTTCAAGAATGTCTGTCCAAAAATGTATAAAAATGTATCTCATTCCTATTGGAACCAAGGGAAATGGGTATTCAAAAACTCGAGAGTTAGGAAAGTACAAATGACAAAAATGGTTTGGCAAAACCATATACATCTGTGAGATGTGACTGATTTGAAGAAACTTATGTGTGGGAGTGCAAATCGAGTTGTGAGTAAACTATTGTACAGTGTGACGTATTTGTAGTATATTTTGCAGTAATCCGATAACAGGACGTCCTACGTCTGCAATTCCTCATGAGGCGGTGGACTGTGAGGATTCATCAAGTGCTAACGGCAAAATACAAATGAATTGATAAACTATGTGTTGGTTTCAAATGAAATGAAATATACCGAGCACAGTGCGAGGAAATGAAATTCCCAGAGGTGTGTATTACATACATCCAATTGTGTGCGCCTATGCAAATGTGAGAAGCGTATGAAACCATGCAATGCATACCCTGAAGATCTACTTTCCTAATCGACTTGTGCTGTGATACATATATCTGTGGTGTAAGGGGATAACAAGATTGAACAGCAGTGAAGTATGTGTTTGACGAGTTCAGCTAACTTTTAGGTAACGTTTCTTTGTATTCTTGTATTTATATTGACGTCACTGTCTCACACATGGACATATCGGAAAAGAGACAAGTTTTCTGCGTTTATGGAATCCCATTACACGAATATTCATGGTCAACACTTATGTAGGAGTCACGCATTTTCATTGTTCACCTATTTCATATGCATTTCTGCTTACTCCCATGGGTTAATATAGCCCACAGCAAAAATTCCCGAATGAGGTACACATTCAAGTTGGTACCGTGCTTCACTGAAGTCGCGCATAATGTGGGCGATTTAAAAGCATGAAATGACTCTCTGGAACCTATTGTTCATGAAAATGTCTTTATTTTCAAATTTGGAGGCTCTTTGCTGCGATCAAATGTTGTAAGACGCAAACCACAGTTTCCCCATAACCAACTTCATGTTGTGACCTCTAGCCGCGTACAAGCATCCGTTCAGCCTGTCGTTTCAGGTCCTAGCTTGTTTCAAACCTAATTACTTGCTTGTTTGGCAAAATTAAGTCCCTCATCAGCAGCAACAGGAGATTCCTTGGACGTCCTACAATGTTGATTGCCTATGGACGTGGGCGGTTACTGGGGTTTCGTCGGGTTGTCAGTACCTAGGGCACAGGATTGTTCGATGAGGAAGGGCCTGGTTTAAATGCCATGCGAGGTTCATTTGTGGTCAAGGGGCTGATTTCAAGTCGTTTATCTTAAGGAATCTTTCCAATTCTTTGTCATTAATAGCTGTTGATGAGAATCTGTCGTGGACCTTACCTGGTAACTTAGAACGTAGGCCACAGTGTGGTTTCTTTCCTCCAGCACTTGGTATGGATCCAGCTGTAGAGCTTCATGATAACTGTTGTTCATTGCCTAATAGACAAAACGAATGCCATAGCTCCACTTACACTTTGGTCTCACGCATCCATGCCATAACGTTTAGCTTCATATCCCCACTGCTGCGTTCAACAGAACCTTATATTATGAACTATATATCTTCCATTACTGGAGGATATGATGTGCTGCACCAACATGGTAAGGGTTCATTGTCCCCTCCCACCCCAAAAACATATGGGGAGGCGGAATTCTACTTTTTCATTTTCTGGGGTACATTATTGCGCTTAAAGTAAGGGCTAGGGTAGTACTTATTTTAAACTTACCTGAAACCCCACCCACAAACAACAACAAACAAACAAACAAACAAACAAACAAACAAACAAACAAACAAACAAACAAACCTTATTTTTCTGAGGAGGTAGCATTTTTTTTGTCCATGTTAGGGGTACATTGTTTTGTTTAAAAGTAAAGGGCTAGTAATTATGTTACACTCACCCGACCTGGGTTAGACATTAAAATGGCATTTTGTAATTAACGCTTTGAAGATGTTTTTGTCCTTGTTCAATCTCAATTTTCTATGGTACTACTATGGTACTAGTATGTGCGTCGGCTCGGTTTCAGGATCTAAGGAGTCGTTGACAGTTAAATTCGAAAAATCTTTTTGTGCTATGTCTGCATAGGCATTCCAGCAATCAGATATGAATGTAGTTCTTCGTGCAATATGCTGTAAAATTTGAGGTAACAAGGTTTCTTTGTTTCAACATTCCAAAACATTTCTTCTGTCCAGTGTCACCCTACACACACTCCTTCGAATACCCATTGGCCTTCTGCAATTCATCCTTGATTGTACTTCCTAAAATTTGACTCGCCAATTTCAACAATTTTGCCTTTGCCGCCTATTTGAGAATTTTGCTGATGATTTTCCACCACTTGAAAACAGAGTTTGCGACAGTAATTGTAGTAATCACCGACTGTTCCTTTGCTTCTTTCATATTTCAATTCACTAATGGTACCACCATCTATTTCCTCAGCTGAAGATATTGAAGTTCCATTGATAGCTGTTAAGTGTATTTACGAAGAAAACAGTATATCAGATCAACAACATATAGGGAAATTATTTGCTATTTTCACAACCCTCCCCGTTCGTTCTGGTACTTGATTCTTCTTCTTTTCACATGCTTGTTTATTACATTGAAGTTGGAAGTATCCCCTACTTCGTTTGGTTTTATTTCATTATTATATAAACACGCATTAAATCTGCATACTATATAGGATATTCAACTTTGGTTGGTATCAAAACCAATTTCTTGGCAATATTTGAGAGCGACTTCTTCAGTTGTCAAATGCAAAGTTGGAAGAAATAAGTGGAAATTGTTTTACCTCTTGATTGTTTTGGCTGTTCTGGCACTGCTTAAGGTTCGGCCTCCACTTCCACTTCAGGTTCATGTTTAGGCTCAGCTTCTGGTTCTATAGTTTGCTCCGATTCTGCCTCAGATATCAAACCATTCAGGCTCTGGCTTGGGCCATGTTCAGACTCCAATTTGGAACTACTAGTATTAGTGTTGAAAAAAATCTAATGTTCGTTGGGGTCAAACTAACGTAGACGTTGATGTTTCCTATAACTCCTAACACTCCATAATGTACGTTTTGGAGTACCTTGAGCACAGGGTATTGAAGTGTCAAATAAATGTACGCCAAGCCATGCCATGCACTAGTCATACTCTGCATGCCAACCAACAACCTGACCATTTTCGTTAGTGTCATTGATCGAAAGAGGTATGGCAACCACTCCTGTACTTGTTTCTCTTTTACTATCTTTAGTATACAATGTACATCTCTCAGAATGAGTAATGTATTGTGTTATATTCTGTTCTTTATCGGCTCCCACTAGTGAAGTAAGAGTAAACGACTTTAATGCCCGGTACTCATCATCTTTTGGAATTTCCCTTCATGGTTGCCACGTTTAAGCATATCAATAACCGTTTATTCAAATATACTCTGCCACTCATACAACAACCCTGAATCAAGTCATCCATCGCGCATCATCAAGGCCTATCAAGTTACTACGAGCTCATACTTGATGTACATTTTGACTTTATATTCTACATACATTATAAGCACCTGAGTATCCGCCTATCATAAAACATATTCAGTTCCACAGCAATGTCTCTTGTACAATATTGATTTTTGATTTACTTATTAAGAGGTATGACCATTTTGAATATTCAAGTTACGCTCTTGAAATATGTGAATGTTTACAATATCCGACACTGTCACAGTTTAGTTTTTTGCCATCATTACTGTTAACTTATTGCAGAGTGCCTTCCAACTGTACATTGCCAGCGTGTGTGGTGTGTGTGTGTGTGTGTGTGGGGGGGGGGGTATCATACAATTGTACATTACCAGCGTGTGCGATGTGTGTGTGGGGTAGGGATGGGGTAGTAGAATTGTACATCAAAATCTCTGTGTAGTGGTTACCAGAGTGAACTTGATGAAGGTAGAGTTCATAGTAGGAATTTGAAATGATTTAGCATTGGGGGGGGGGGGGGGGCTGCGAATAAAATGTTGACCAAAATATTTTCTCCTAAGGCTCCTCCCCCTCCCCGCCACACACTCGTCTCATTCCCGTACGGTAACGTAATGCGACTGGACTTATAAGGTGTGCTTTGTGCGATAGAGTTTGATTTTGATTAAATTTACTACTAATGCAAGTTAAAGTTGTGTCGCAGACTGTGATCATGTAAGCTGCATATCGATTATAATTCTTTGCCGAAGATTAGCATCGTTAAGTATAGGAGAGTAGAGGTACGTTTAAGTTCGGTCTAATGCACGCCTGCTTAATTTGCTACTCAGTAGGTAATAAGTCCACGGCACATCCTATCCAACAAATCCTGCAGTCTATATCAGGAAAGAGACCGTACTTGCAACAGAGCCATGGCCAGGTGTCTGTAAAACATAGGTTTCTGCATATTGCTGTATATTAACGGTGTATCTGTATTCTGATATCAATTATTCTTCACGTGTGAACGTGTAATTATATATTCCCAGTACACACGTTACTTTGACACGATACATCACGTGCAAGGCCGCCTTTTGAAAAGCTTGACGATTCTGGTTCTGTGAGTATTCATTAGAAAAACATGTAAATTAGAATTGACGTTGGTCACGCTAAAAAGTTGGTCGTGCTAAGGAAATTCTATGTTATAATATAATAATATAACACAGTATGACACTATGACCCAAGTCTTAAAGGATTGAGATAATTTGATTTCAGCTGTAGTATACCTAGCGGCCATTGCTATATACATCAGTTTGTGTGGCGCAGAGCGAACCTCCGATGGCACATAATATGCATGGAACTGTTTCAAATCACAACCCTAAAGTCCATGACACAAACTCTGTCGGGAGATAAAATAGGGGACTTATTTCGATACTCTTAATATCACTGCAGGGTACTAGTCATCATTCATCATCGACCTATATAATTCAACTAGTGTGTGAAAATAAGTGGATGACTTTGTGTCTGGTACGCTGGACTCCATGGAATGCAAATATAGGCTTACATCATTACGAATTTTAACATATTTTCCCTCTCCACGTGATTTCCTCATTTATGTTGACCCCTGCGCCCACGTAAATCTTTGTTGAGACAACTTAACAGTAGAAATGTGAATATTCTGGTTTCAACGCCAGACTAGCTACGTCCACAGAGAGATTATTAGTCACTATACATTTGTAGGACTGTTCGTGTAATTCTAAAGAGCGATGAATACGAGTATTTCTTGTTAATTATTCAGTAGTCTTTGTGTTTGAATCATATTCATTCCATTTAAAATTTTCATTACTATCTATTGCATTTGACGACCGATCGTTACCTTTTTATCTGTAAAATGTCAATAGTTTGATATTATTTACGCTATGTTGTCACTAGTACTGTAATTACACCAGCTTACCAGCATGTTGTTTGGTGACCTCACCAATCTAGACACTAAGCTAGATTTATCATTTCTCCTGATGTATCCTAACACAAAGCGATCAAAATCGACGTACTTTGGTGAATTGAGTGAATTGGTAACAAGCAATGTAAATGACAGGTTATCTGCTCCTGTCACTCTCATCATTATTGCTCATATACGTATACGGTGTCAACGTTAAGGTAGGTTTTATGTCTTCTTCCTGAGTCGATGAAGATCAAGATATATTAGGCAATTCATATATTGATAGAAGGCATATCTTGCATATTGTTAAACTGTATCAGAATATCAAATAGGCAGCCGCCTGTATGTTAGCAGTGACTCATCGTCCATTGTACAGACTGTCTCACGAGGCATACTAACACACCATTGGTACATGGTGTGTAGACAAGCATTCCTTTTGCATGACTGTATGTGCACGTGTCGCATCTTTAAAGGTTGGTTGAAAAAAGTAAAATGATGAAATTTTCGTTTGGGTGAACGTATGTATTTTGTCATGTTCAGATCCTATCTTTGCGACATGTAATTAGCCGCTTTCGTTGTTTTATCGAATGATTATTACAGAATTTGAGACAGACTATGGTGTTATGCAACAAGTACAGGAGTTAGTGGTGTGTCATTATAGAACCAGCGTCGGTGCGATAATTAGTGTCATAAGAAAATCTTATGGACAGGGGTCGTGGGAATGTCAAGGTAATGACACCAACGGCAAATCACAACCTTCATAGGGTTAATGGTATGTACAAGTAGTCGAGTTAGTTTTCTTTCGCTAGTTGTATTACACTTTCCTTATACATGTGTAGTTATTAAATCTAATGTGTTAATTCTACGATTGGGATACTTGTACAGTAGGTTGTAGTAGTAGATATCTTCTAGTTTTGCGCACTCGAGGTGACAAAGTCACACAAGGTGTCTTGCAGGAGTCGAATACATATAATTGCAAATGAGTTGTATCAGGGGTAGGTAACAAATATTAGTTAAGAGCACGATTGATATAGTGACAAGTACAAAAATACAAGTTGCGAGCAAATTCTACATACATGTAGTACCTGGTACAAGTCGTTTAGGTATGAGCAAAGTCTATATTGCGACGAACACGGAAGTCCTGATGTGTATGGTTAGTCGAGCTCCTATAAAATACATGAAATGTCAATTCCGCATTGAATAGTTATCTACAAGTACAATTTAGAGATGCACAATCTTATTATTTAATGCAAGCAATGTGGTATATAGGAAGCCGTTCATATTTTACGGCAATTGGCGAGATGTGATTTTTTTAGTCTGTTTAGTTGTCTGTTTGTTTGTTTGTTTGTTTGTTTGGTCACCTTGTTATTTCGTTGTTGCGAGGAGTCATTTCATTGTGGAACACGTCATTTAAAGGTGATTGTCACTATGACAAAGATACTTGAATTGCATCTCAGACTGTATTATTGATTAATTGGTCAAATGAATAATTAAGAGTTTGACGAGGTGTCTATGAATAGCCACTGTAATTCATTCTAGGCTAAAATGTTATCACATTTCCTTGTAGTTGTCTACATTCATAATGTGACCCATGGCTGGTTAAATTATCAGTGTTTGTCTTATTTCCAACTACTTAACTCAGAAGAAAACATTATTTCGTTAAAATTCCAAAATGATACTAGTTTTCTTGTGTAATACATTTGATTATCTGAACAGCTTTCACTTGGACTACCCATATAGTGAAAGCTATACATGTAGCTGTATGCGTGTGTACAAGCAGTTGTATATTTTTTATGACCCAGTCTGTTGCAATTTACACTAATCAATCAAACGTGATGATCACTGCAGATAAAAGTTCCATACGTTTATGATTACATCTCGTGAAATGCTTTATTTGCACCGACCGATGGAATAGTCATCATTATATTTCAAGTATATCAGCTTAGATATTATAAACGTGGATTAAGGTAATGGAACATGCAAATACTTTTGCGCTAATGTGATGGAACGTCGATTGTAAATACAACATTAAGGTTTTTTTTCTAGGTTTAAAGAAAGTGTTATTTGACGATCTCTGACCTAGAGATCTATTTCAGCTAACGAGTTTGTGAATGAGAATGGAGAAAATCATTGTTGAATGGAGAGGCCCGAACTAAAGACTGTAATATTCTATATTGCAGCTTGAGGGGAATGAGTCGGCATGTCCAGTAACACAAGCAACATTCTATCATGTGTGCTCTTCAGCAGAATGAGTTTATTCAAAAAGCTCACAATCAACATTGTGATATATCTTAGAAAATCAGAACCATGAGACAATGAACATCGCTATAAAATTCTATGACGTCAGTGTATCTGAAATGTGGATTTTGCAGCCCTTTCGCAAATCATGTGAACTTTATTATTATCACTCTGTCAAGGCATGAAGGTAAATGTAACTTTTCCAAAACGTATCATAAAGTGAAATTGTAAACCGTTCCTCTCTTGCTAGTCAAAGAAAATGAGTTCCAGCAAAGGTATTATTGAAATGCAACCTATCTCAATCAACTATGACGCCCACACTTTACGGTACGGTACATAAGAATCACACATTTTCATCTGTACCACTGAGAACTGTTGTCGTCAACATACAATGTATCAAATTTGACGGCAAATCTTGCGCTTTGCTCCATTAGTGTCTTGGGTAACATCTTTTACGACACCTGACCTTTAGCTTTACTGAATCCCCGGCAACATTCCGCTTCATCAGTGACATTGGTTCTGCTTTTTTTGTCAGATTAGAGAGGTTATATTACTGGTTTTTGTTTGTTGGTTCTTTGACAGAAATGAGGTCAACATGTCATGTAAATTTTCTCCATAAAGGCTGTGATATTTTTGTATCAAACTTTCATCATATATACGTACACAAAAATTCATATATTCAACGATAAACATACAAAACTCTACCCGCCGCCACCAACAATCAATCTCGACGTGTGTTCATGAATAGAGGTATTGACATGACAACTGGTATGTATTGTGCAGTTTTCTGTAAAAGTTGTTCAAGGAGATTAACCGTAAAGCTGTGTGTGGCGTTACTTGGAAATCCTATTATATTTTGACGAGTACAGATTTTAATAAGGTTTTAGTACGTATTAAAAATGCAAATATATCACCATTTGTGGAAATTCGGTAACTCAACTAGATAATCCCGCAGAACATTACTGGTAAATATCAATAGGGAATAGACAATGTATTAAACATGAATAGAAGATAAACAATGTATCAACTATGAATGGGGATAGACAATGTATCAACTATAAAAAAGATAGACAATGTATCAACTACGCATAGGAGATACACTGTATCAAAAAAGAATGGGGATAGACAATGTATTAGGAGATAAAAAATGTATCAACTATGCATAGGAGATATGCAATGTATCAAATATGAATAGAAGATAGACAATGCATCACTACATCAATATGCATATGGGATATATAATGTATTACCTACTCGTTGAAACTAGACAGTGTGCTAATAGTATTTTTGTTTAAAATCATTGTTTAGGTTTTGAGTAACGAACTTATTGGAGTACCTTCTCGGAGTATCCAAAGGCAAAAAATAATGGAACCAATCGCGCTGAAAATCGATTATATTTAGTTTTCCCACATATTTTCTCGGGATATCATTCAAATCTGTTGATTTACAGTGTTCGTGTGTAATCCAGACATTGAGTTGATCTATCTGAAAAGTGAAATTTCTAAATCGAGCAACATGCATTTATGCATGATTTAATGATTTATTGAATTCAATGACTGATTTACATGCTTGGGTTTATATTAGTCTTAAAGCCATAATCAATGGACAGTACAATATAGTCAAAAATCAAAACATTCAAAGCTCACTTAGCAAGCTGACACGTTCGTAGTTACAAATGATTCAATCTGATATGATTAACATGTGATTTGATAATCGGCTATGTTTGAATAGATTTGCTAGCTCTTATTAGGTGACAAACCAAAAGTAAACAACAATATATGACGGAAAGATAAATACACATCTTGATATGAAGGCTATCTAAGAAACGTTATAACGGTTTAGAAATATCGATTAAATTGTCCTCATGTGTAATATCTGATCACTGAAGAGTGATTCCAGGGATAAAATATTCCTCAAGTTACTATGGCGATATTAGAATGCCTGCAATGCTTGCAAACGCTGCACAATGCCTCCCTCTGTTCTTGAGATGAACTTAAATGACCGTTTACTATCTTAACTTACAGAACTCTTTGCCGTCATACAGCAGATAAGGCAAGTCTCAAAACAAAATAAAATCGTACGTGACAAAGTAAAGGTTGCCAGAGTAATTTCTTATACAGCGACGTATCCACACGTATACCTGCAAGTCTTCATCTTAACATTTACCTGTTTCAAGAGACGTGAAATATCAGAGATCTCTCCGTACTCGAGGGAATGCTTTAATTGTAGACTGGGTACTATTTTTATCTTATACAAGATAATACCTCAGAGGATAATGAACTTTGATTCATTGATTCATTGATCCATTGATTCATTGATACATTTATTCTTTCATTCATCCATCCATTCATTCATTCATTCATTCATTCATTCATTCCAAGGCTATAACATTCCAAAATTGCCTTTCTGTTTTCAAGACTTTTTTTCATATAAAACACTTTGTAAAGAACACGCTCATATCCAAACTCCTTCTTTGTAATCAATTTCTTTTGCTTAGTAAATGATCAAATGAGTGTATTTACATTTTATTTGAAATTTCGTAGTCATTAGGTGCGCTAGACACTTTCATTATTTTCACCCTGATTATGGGTAACTCAATACCTGACAAGATAACACAAAGTTAAGGCAATCTTATTTGTTGCCAAGAGTGAAATGTCTTCGAAGATTTCCATAAAAGATGGATTTTGCAGCATTGTAAAGTGTTACTAATAGCGGAATGTCAGATACAATTAACATCCTACGTCACCATTATGTCAATTATGTACTTCATGAATTGGATCCTTTCGATCAATATTCATAAAAGAAAGTAAAAATTCATGCTGTGCAAATAGAATCAGTATCGCCTGTGATATATAAACATGTACATGTAACCTGTCCTATTAGTGCATATAGAGTTGTAACATAACATTCATAGAGGATCAGCGATTCAAAAATGTTCCACACGTTCATTCTACTACAAAAATTACGGAGGAGACAGTTTATTATAGGTAATCCTAAATTTTTGAAGACATGACATATATCTTCGAAGACTTGACATGCACGTGTCAAAATCACATGTATATCCAAATACTGAGCGTATCCATGGTGATCAGACGTAGATAAGTTGACTGATTCAACAGGATTGAAAACGTCGTGTTTGTGATGAGAACTTGTAAACTTAATAGACACACAATGAATGTGTCTTGTGTACCAATTATCTGACATCACACATTATGACGAAACGACAGCATTTCTGTGTCATGTTGTTAGAGGAGATTTAGTGAAATGTCGATGTGGCATGGAGATTTAATGGCGCAAAGTTAGTAAATCATTAAACGCCAGGTAAAATTTGTAGTTCATAAGAATTGGTTGGATATTGTAGTAAGCTTACAGCATTACATAAGCGATTCCTATGTCGTCGACACTGTTCTATGCACAGAAAAAAAGGAGTGAGTGAGTTTCGCTTGCAACTTCTTTATCTTCAAATTCTATGTCATGAGACTCATTATCGTTTATGGTGCTTCGTACTGACTCAGGTGATAGTCGAACTCTAATGGACTTTTACGGAATAGATTAGTTTGTAGCTCAGAGTGTCCAGAAATAGCACTGAAGCGCTCTTCATGAAAAAGAAAACCATTTCATTACTGATACTTGATGCCGAGATCTTAAGAAATATGAAACTGTAGTGGTTACGCCATATAATGTTCATAATGTCCTCTCCTCACTTGTAGAGGTTTCATTGGCGTCAGAATATAAGACATTTTCGTTGTGACGCCATACAGAAGACCTCTCAATATTGGGAGTTTTTGCCAAGCACAATATTGTACTTGATCATGGTCGTCTTGAAGAAGTCAATGACCTGTGTATTGCAATCCCTCAAGATATTAATAACAGGTCCATGAATGACGTTTACAGTAATAAGGATTCCATCTAATATCTTTTCTGTATGATGTATTACTAAGAGTTTTCAGTCTCTACAGGTAAATATTTCTGACTTCGTATAAATTTCGATTGATATATCATTTCGTAGACATTCATCAACATCACGCGTTATATTTTCTATTATCTAAGGGGTCTTTACCCGTCAATCATACCCTAATATCAATGCAACTGTTCCTAGGGCTTTTGAGAAGCATTGGTAGATAGTAAACCCCTCCCCCTTCCGCCATATGAATATACCTCCTGTAGGTTTCTTAGGGAAATTAAATAGCAACCTACCTCGGCTGCCCACAAAGCTTCTTTTATTCCAATTAATTGAATGGGGTGGATTATTGAGCACTACATGATTGCAACTATGCGTCTTTATTATAAAGAAAGTCTTGAAAATTACGATTTCGCAATTTAACAACCCCTCTTTCTCCGGAGTCATGAATTAATGGTTTCAGAAATCATTTTGTATCGTGGGTATTTTCTTTCCATATCGTCAAAACATTTAGCCCCAAGATAGGTTTGCATATATGAAATGTTTACTACAAATCAGAATTGGTTGATCTTTTACGAACTGTACAGGTTCCGTTGAAGACATAGTTTTAAATTGACAATAATAACTTTGTCTGTAATTAGTGACGTTCCGTTTACAGCGAAACGCGAATATATATCAGCTAGCGCGGTCGTTCCCATCAAGTAAAAAGACAGCAGAGACAATCTTAAATGACATTACTTAATTTTCTTACGAAAAGTTATTTGTACAGCGCAATGAACAAAACATGTAGGGAATGCTCTCGGGGGTGTAGTAGACATATATCAACAAAAAATACTTTGTATGATGTCAAATCAAACTAATTGCGCTCGGCAAGAGTAATCACTCCAAACGTAAAAGAAGCCAGTGAGGATTCCGAAATGTCAATATACACATCACGTAATTGCCTACATGAACATAAATCATACCAAAATCCGTCGAATATAGGAATAATGTCAGCTTTCCGTCACAATATAAAATACATGTATTTTCTACGAATAATTTGAGATACCCAATTTGTGAATGGTTAAACTTAAAAAGAGCCTAACCAAACGTTGTCATATTTAATGGGGAAATGATTAATGGCCCGTATATTAAAAGCAGCTTGCTACACTAAAACGAAGAAGGTTAGTGATGGCTATAATGTAATACGTACAAGCTTTCACGCACGCTACTATTTATCTCCCACTCAAGAGAGCTAACAAAAGACCGTCCGTAAAATAGACTGCTTTGATAGTTCGACAGAGGTGTGTTGCAACAATGCTCCTGCGTGTAATTACGTTTTCTATGGTGGTATTGTTCTCACTCTGTTTCCCGGCATGGATGTTCAGGCTATTATTTCACTTGGGAAACATTGTTATTTTTGGACGGCGTGTGAAAATATGTGAAGATACTAATTTTCTTCTATTTCTTTGCTATTTCAAATATTTACTGTACTTTCCCTACCTGACAATTACAGCCTGCTTCTACATATGACACGTTTTACTTAAACCTTACTTCCCTTGTACAAATGATATATCATATATTTGGAGACGTGTATGTTCTTTTTCCATTTCAAGAACTTCAAGTTAAATCAGACTATTTGCCAAGTGGCATACGTATTACGTACGCATGGAAAGTTTTAAGTCTTACTTTTCAATCACGTACCGTGGTTCAGTACAAATGACACGCAAACTGTAAGTAACATGGAAGTAACTGGAACAAATCTGTTCAAGAAGTGAAGATCACAGGAGACGGATTACTTTGTTGAATTGAAACCAGATTGCTTACATTCTGATCCAAGGTTTTGTCGAATAGAAACCGTTATTACATGTATTAAGTAATTGTATTGTTTGCTGTGAATTCGATTTCTAAACAAGCCTTCTACAATTTGTTATGCTGAATTGTATTAGCTGAATCATGAGATACAATCGTACTTGTCCCGATAATGTAATCACTACATTTTAATGTCTTAATAATAGTTGATCATTTGGAGAAAAAAAATCTCGTATACGTGTGCATGTGTATTTGTCCGTCTGCCTACCCATCCACCCACCCACCCACCCATCCATCCATTCATCCATCCATTTATCCATTTATCTATTTATTCATTTATCCGTTGAATTGTTCGCGATCCTCACTTTATTTCCTTAACAACAGCAAACCATAAATTTATGGTTATGGTTAGACGGACCGACCGACAGACAGACAGACATTCTACACATCGCTAGGCTTGTTTTACAGAATAACACAAGTAAAATGTATGATCATACATTTGTATGCATGTACTGTACACAATGTGCCCATCATATATGTGTATGCATGTACTGTACACAATGTGCCCATCATACATTTGTATACATGTACTGTACACAATGTGCCCATCATATTTGTTATCGTTCTAGAACGATTTATCAGTGTTTCATTTCGAAAAATGTGGTGTCTTTCTGACAATCAGAGATGAACTGAAAATGTTCCCGTTCAGAGATATATATATACCTTATTGTAAAAGTTCATCAAATTATGAGTTGATACCAGCATATTTTTGCTCGGTCAATATCTTTAGCAAGTTTCATCAAATTTGGTGCAGTCTTTCTTGGTATAGGCACTGGTTCAGGTCACTCTTGTCAAACTTAGCGTCAAAATCCCATTACGGTGCGTCTTTTCAAAATTTGCATGCACACTACATGTATTTCAGATGTATACTAAATATGTTACAAATGCACCGTATACACGTACATATAGTTTGCACTTCGAAAATGTCACAAGAAAACATGTATATGCAACAATACTCTTCCTAGACTTTCGATTTTATATGATAGTTACTCTCTAGAAATATGTGCTCCGAGAACGAACTCCGGATGAATCTCTGTTAGGACAGTTGAGCTTGGAGTCGAACCGTACAAAGTACATACAACTCTACACTATGATACGATACAATATTCAATACTGCAGTGCATAAACTAAATTCCATGATATGAACGACACCGTGAACTTTCAATTTGACAGATACACAGTTGTAAAAGCATTTGATACAAATTTTGTGTCGCTGAGGAGAACTGTTAATTCGGTATACATCAAGATATTCATTTATTCTTGAAAGATGCCTTAACATAACGTGTGAACCATGTGCACCTCAGGCGAAGAGCATGTAATGAACGGTAATTTCAAGTAATGTATTCGATATAGTAACGAAGCTCAAAAAGAAAACGTTTCAGTTTTAGTGAGATTGAAATTGTGACGTAGCAGTATGAAGTTATCTAAGTGAAGTTTTCAGCATAGACTGTCCGCCGATGTGGTCTATTTGATCATCGCTTCGTCCATGGAGGGAAGATGCTTCGCCATAATGGTGGTGCTTTCCATGGAAACCCTAACCACGTCTGATGCAGTGATGTCTCTGTTTATAAGTAACCAATCACATGGATAAGTAATGATAATATCACGTAGTTGACAGCACTACATTGGATTATTAAGGAACTACCATATCTCTGTATGATCAATATGTGTGACAAGTTTCATCAAATTGTATAATGATCTTCTAGATGCATAACCCGAGTTACAAACATTCATTCATTTTGCAAATTAGCCCTTAATCGACTTGACACAAGTTAACAACTTTTAGTGCTTTTATATATTTGTATGATCCGTAAATGTAGCAAGTTTCATTGAATTTGGTGCAGCCGTTGTGCATGTATAGGTCCATTCATAAAATCATTAATTATACAAATTAGCATTAACTATGCAAGCCACTCCCACCAAAAACTGATAAGCGCTAAGTTACAGCCTGGCAATGTCACATAGTAAATTGCAGAACATTTGCTTCAGTACTTTTTGAGATATAAGTGGAACAAAATTTCTGCACAGACAGACAGACATCGCCACGATATCACCTCCCATACGGGAGCTAAAAACAGTTTTTCTGTGTAGTATAGATTTTCCAAATTCCTAATCTGTATTCTCCTATGATCCTCAAAGTCAAAATGACAATAGTATCGTAATTAATATGTGTGAAAGAGCAGCGTACTGGTACGGGTATTATAGTGTAAGATACTAGATGATGTATGGTGTAACTTTATTTCGTAGTAGCCCTGGATTTGGCCTCACGATCTCAGCACTCAAAGCCGGAGCCAGGTGAAAGAGATGCTTACAGTTCCAAAATCTAACACCATCCGTCTCGAGTTTCCGAGGCTTAGGTACAAATGTATGACAGTATGTATATATTAAATACTCTTAGTGGAATGAGTCCTCTCTCTCAAACTTACTTGCTGAAAGTATTGTTACCATTAAGAGAAACGTAATATTGACATTACAACTGTAATTTTCAATTTATGTTGATGGCATCAACTTCATTCCCATTTCTGAGATGGATAAGAGTGGCTACGAGGAGTATATAGAGAATTGAGCTAAACAGCTCCAGACGATAATAGATGACGACAACACAGCCTAATCATTGTGCATTCTAAATGTAATGCACTTCTTATGCAAAGGCTTAGATAATGTTGGTTAAATTTAGGTTAACGTATCAAACCCCATGGGGAAGTTAAACTAGTCGATAGTTTTCCTCAGCGGATACTAGATACAATCAATTATAGTGCGACAAACTATGACATTGCCAACGAACTAGGTGTAGTGGGAATTGTTCAAAGTAGGTAACAAAAGATAAAGTGACATCTTTACATGAATTCAGCTAATGTTTTCATTTTGCCCAGTGGCTTAGGAAACGAAGCACGTTTCTTTGGGCAGCTTTTTGCGCTAAAAGTGTACGATCGATAAGATCAACTAACACTCCCATCAGAGAACGAGTATACGTTCTGAATGATAAAACACTCTGTTATCAGTCATATGAACAATCTATAGTGAGATTCGATCAGCGTCGACGCGTCTGCTCGATTGATAATCAGAATGTTGAATTCAATATATACATGCAAATTAATCACGGACATAAAGGTCTTTTGTTATCTTCACTTTTGAATTGATTTCGATATTGTATACGTTAATATATTGTACATTATTATTTTTCTATTAAAACGGTGCTTTTGTTGCATTTTAACTCTGTATCTTCTTACGACTCCATATATCATACACATGTAGGTTGTCTCCATCCCTAAAACAATCGTGTTGGCTAACTAAGGACACCTATATATAATGTAGGTACTGCAATTACTCAAGAGCTGTATGGTTTATTTTCACTTACATATGCAGACGATTTAACAATTTTCAGTGATTTCCCTGTTTAATTATTAAAGTTATATGCTGTGATTTTGTCTTGAGTGGAAAATGTCTTAACTTGAGTAAATCACGAATCATTGTCATTTATAGATGTAGGTGATGAGGTGGGGGTGGGGGTGGGGGTGGGGGTGGGGGGGGTAAACTTGTCCTCAATTGGGAAAGAAGGTTAATTGTGACAACACTTGCTGACCATGCAAAAAAGTTATATATGGATGTATTTTCCTTTCATATGATTATGTATACACGACTGGTGGGTTGCCTTACAAATACGATTTTAAACTAGCCTTTATTATGCATTCATGGTATCAGTTCTTTACCACAGTGCACAAGCGGGTAGCTCAACGTGTGCAATCATTAAAGTTCAGAGGAATATTTCTTGGTGCTAGGCCACCAACGTCGGAAGTATTTACCTGATTTACCATAAAGAGAAGTGACACTCGCAAAAGTGTATTACAATGTATATTCAGTTATGTCCCGTTGTAGATACGCTGTGATATTCAACTGTAATGTATACAAAATAGAATATCCAGAATGAATGTTCTTGATTTTACATTTTCTTCAACTCCTTGTTATTCATGTTTAGCTACAAATTAAATGTAGGCCATAAAGAACACAATATAAATGACAATTTAATATAAATTATGCGTTGATATATGTGTGTTTTGGAAACTAAAATTCGTAAATCATACTCTAGTGTGATTACATTGCAAACAATTTCCATTTATACATCATGTTTTATAGCTATCAAGAAGCTTAGAAATATGCTGGTATAGAGACTATAAAATACACATGAATAATTCGTTGCATAGTAAGTACTAGTACACCTAAAACATTACTATAACATCATTTATTTTGTAGTGACAGACTAAAAAAAAATTGGCAACATACACAACTTTACATTTCCGAATCGTTCGATAGTTTCAAAGTCATATACCTAACCAGTTATATGTAATGTCATTTTAAGGGAGAATAACACATACAGATGCGAATTCCTTGTTCAAACCTACTATTTCAAACACCTCAAGACTATAGTCTACTTTATATTCTCTAGCATATCGTCAGAAAGTATTAGTGGAAATGAAGGTAAAATACTGGTATTCGTAAATGATGAATCCCTAGTTTATTTTTTTTATTTAATGCAAGTGGTTGTTAAAATCCAAACAACTAAGCGTTGACCAACAGAACGAATACCATTATTTTACCTTCATTTCCACTAATGTCGCCTTTCTGACGATGTGCTAGAGAATAAAATATTAGGATTATTACAAACAGTGCAACGTGCACGTGACTAAGGCGAAATGTGCATACGGTTATATATGTGCGTGTTTGATGACTACTATTGCAACGCGAAAATTGATCAAAAATAGAAAGAAAGCACGAAATTCATGATTTGTTATCTTTCGCAATAGTACAGACACGGAGAATGACAGCAGGCATCTTTAATTAATGTAAAACAGTGAACGCTTTGTCAAACTACATGATACGCGACAAAAGAAGATCTATGAAGTTCGTTGACATACATCATGAAAAATGTGTCAAGCTTACCTATGTTTTATGTAGATGATTATATGTAATATCATGATTTGCATCTAATTTTAATTTCGTCATCATAATGAGTTTATGTGAAATGACGCAATTTCTCGTCTTTATTTTTGTTCTAGGTATCACAATAATGGACAGCCAACAAGACGAAGAAAACTACTTGTCAGAGTTCGATTATGAACAGTATAGAAACAACACGAATACCACGAGTTTTGACTACCACTATACATGTTTTATCATACCCGGGCCAATATTGATACCTATTTTACTCCTGGGAATAATCGGCAACGCGACATTTTTATTCGTTGTCACTCGTATAAAAAGTATGAGAACATTGCCAAATTTATATTTCGTTAATTTGGCGTTAGCTGATTTCGGAGTTCTTCTCTCCTATTTGATCACGGAATACCGTGGGCCGTTGCAGTTGACTCCCCCAATTGTAATTAGAATGACAAACGTCTTGACCGTCTTTCTACTTGTTACATGTCTATGCGTCTCGTTGATATCCGTGTCCATGATAAGTTTGGAGCGCTATCTTGCGATCTGCCACCCTTACAAGGCCATACAACTAAGACAGAAGTTCCGCGTCATGGTCCTATTGGTTTTGAGCTGGGTTGTCGGCGCTATTCCTGGAACAGTTGTAGCAGTATGCTTACATACCTCTGCTTCAAGTGCTGTATACGTGGTATGCATTATGATGGTCACTTGTGTTGCATTGGTTGCGCTGTTTCTCGTTGTCATATTTTACATGTTCATTGCTCGTGAAATATCCCAGCTACGGCGAACGAGAGTTCTACCAGATGCCTTGGTGAAGGAAGAAAAACGAGTGGTAGCCTTATGTATGGTGATAGCGGCGCTATTCTTCATACTGATATCGCCGAAAGTAGTGGTTCTGGTCTTGAGAGCTGTCGACATTCTCAACAATGTGCACGATGTTGATTATTGTTTGATACGTGTAACATGGTACCTAATCATTCTACATTTTACGCTGAATCCGATTCTATACAACGCTGGCAGCCAAAATCATCGACGGGCTTTCCAGTTGGCTTTCTCTGGTCAATCAGAACGTTCCCGACGTGCTAGCACCACTCGAACCACGGGAATCAACGGAACGGAAAACAAGCAACATAACGTACAAGTTGAAGAGAACTTGATGTAAACTTGGCGCTAAGGCAACGAGTAGAATTTACGGTGGGGTGAGGGGGGGGGGCTGAGGAGACAATATTTTCTTGGTCACAAAAGTTTTCGCAGCTCCCCCTTTGCGCTCTCAAAAATGCCATGCCCATCCCCCAAGAAATGACCCAATATTGTTTGTATCCCCCGGGCTAGACGGAGATTTGTATGTGTACAATTATACGTTAACCCCACTCCCTTACGTGTATTCTTGAAATGTACAATTATATGGTACATTATTACATTTAATAAGAGTGGCAATCAACTTCAGCGTCCATGAATAATAAGACATTTAATAGATGTGGGTGTGCAAGAAGAGATCTTACAATGGGTGGTAACCTACACTTGGTAGACATTAGCGCTTCTCCTCCTCTTGATATTGGGCCTAAACAGCATCACTATGATTGCTGGGGGTGGAGGGTGTGTCCCCCTCCCATGGTGAGAGCCTTTTTTTTAAAATAAGAACTTGTAGTAGGCCATTTAATGGCATAAAATTTAAATTGTTCTGGTTCAAAATCCTACTGTTACATGTCACATATAATTAATATATATTTTCACATATCAGTGAAATGTAGCGAATTAACTCTTACATATGATGTGTGAGGAGAGGAGCGGGTCTTACAGTAGTAAAGAGGAAACAGCGTGACAAGATAATGGAGATAATGACCTCTGTCTTGAGGTTGTCGTTTGTGCATGCATCTAGTCTTCGGGACTTCTGGCCTTCAGCTCAGCCAATTAGATCCAAACACAGGCATTCATGCAATACGAACACAAATTTAAAACCCAATGTGGTGGTAATTGTGGGAAACGACAAATAGCTTTAAAAACTATCAATGTGGTGGGATCATATTATAGAAAAATTACATTGTCTCTAGTTGGATTCGAACTCAGGACCTCCTAACTACTAATCTTGGGCTCTAACAGTATATGTGGTGCTAAACATGTTTTTCACTGAAATATTTGAAGAGGGTAAGTTTCATAGAAAGGACATTAAAGGAGGGTCACCTTTTAGTACAACATACTAGGGGGGGGGGGCTTACTGTATGTCAGAAAACCGGTCTTAATTTAACCCCCCCCCCCCACCCTGTAATTACAAAAGGCTGTCTTAAGGCATACACAAACACATCCTGATGGTAGTCACCACCTCGTTTAAGACCTTATTACAGCGTTGTCGCAAGAAAATTGCAAATGTATTTGGTAAACGACTGCTACTGAGGTTTAATATGGTTCAATTAATGAACATATGATTCGTGCTCCCCCCCCCCTTCAGATCATCAGAATTTTCGTGCCTCCCCTTTGCACCTCCTTGAGCCATGTGTTGTGGTGCCCCTATTTTATTCTCACCCCCTGCTGTAAATTCTGCTCGTTTCGTAGTGATTTGAACAAATATTCGGTTTTAGTTCTGATGCCAAATGTACATGATACTCCTGTGACTTGCTGTTACAAAGACCAAAAAATAACGAATACATAAGAAATATTGTGCTCAGGTAGGAGATATAAAGTTCAATTGATAACATCTTCAAGTATTTAGCATGTGGTATGAGGAAAGTCGGGGAAATGAAAACTAGGCAATGAAATGGCAGATAATCGATGTATAGTTATAATGAAATGACATACTGTAGAACACGGAACTCAAAAATGGACAAATATGGAAAGGTAACAGTCATGGCAGCCGAGTGTTCAGATGATGTTCTCTTCAATGGTCGTTTTTGTTGAGCTCTGACAAAAGCCAAATCGTATAGGGCATGTGAGAACAACCCAAATCTCTATGTATAAACACAACAATTAGAGCTGTTGTCTCATTATGTCATAGCACAAAGCATATCAGTCATTAAGGTTTGGTACAGAGTATCTCTATCTGATAGGATGAGTGGGGAATGAGGTTGTGTGTACCACTAGAAGAATTGCTGGAAAAGTGCGTTGCACATGGATATAGTAATTGTCCATAGAGATGGTGTCTAATATGTGGTTGTTGTTGTTGTTGTGGTGGTGGTGGTTGTTGTTGTTGTTGTTGTTTTTGTAGTGGCTGAGGCGTGGATTGTGCTATTGGTTTTACTTTGTTAGATATGCCAGATACTGTGTTGGCTGAATAATTTCAGTTTTTTATAAGTGCGACTTAGTACTTTTCTGATTTATCCTGTGATCTTTTGTTATACATATAATGTGCTGTGCTTTGGCCGTAGTCTTGTCAGTTTTGTTTTGTAATAATGTTGAATTATATTCAGATTGTTTCATAAGTTCTGGTTTCTTCCAAGTTTGTTCTATTACGGGAAGATTTTACAATAGTTTAGGCTGTTAGCATGTTTTAATCACTGTTTATACGAAGAATTGGTTGACGCTAAAACCGATACACCACTGTGGATGTATTCCTGTGCGTGCATATTGTATGAGGTGTATTAAATATATTTATATATAAAAGTAATTGAAAAAAGAATGTTTATCTACGAAAAGGGCAGTAATCACATGTACACACAAACATCTTCCCGGAGTGTTTGCTTATTTCGGACGGACGACAGAGTTACGATGCAAATCGGTTTATCTATCTTGTTTCTTGTCTTTTAAAAACATTTTTTACATTCATTATATTTAGTATGGTTTTAAAACTTTGTAAAGTTACTAGTGAATTTACATTTCCACTTCTCAGTAACTACAAATTACAACGCTTTCCTATAATGAATTAACAATAACATGTATATTTACAACACACATACATACATACATACATACATACATACATACATACATACATACATACATACATACATACATACATACATACATACATAAATACATACATACATACACTAAGATGTATGCGTTCAAGGGTGTATTGAATTGTATTTTAAGTGTTTTAAGGTTGTACACAAAATCTAAATATATTATATATAGCTCGATATATTTTCGTGAAATCGATGTAAATAGACTGGTTTAATAAATTGAACAAATTGTAAATCTTATACCTCAGTAACTGATAGACGTAAGGTTGGCGTCTTCTACAGCATTGGTTAGGCTGGTGACTATCTTGGTATATTTGAATATAATGGAACTAATTATGAAATTGTTCGATTGAAGCTGAAAATGGCATTTTGTTCATTTAATCAGATTCATTTTCTAATTTCTATCTATATCAAAACAATGTTATTATAAGCACCATAACAAAATGTCCAGGGGTTGTCTTGAGTTATAGTGGTAGAAAGTTTTGTCTTTTAGAAGCAGCTTGTCTCAGATTTTACAAAAAAGTTAGTGCGTAATTAAACATATTGAATGTCCCTAAATATTTGATCATCTTGTTACAAGTGTTCATATTTGAATGTTATTTATCAGCCAAATTTGTCTATCTTCAGTATCTTTTATAAATGTATAAGTATAACTCTAAGTGTTAAAGCCTTTCAGTGAATATTTATAGTTAACTACACAAAGACATTCACAAGCTTAAACTTAGCGTTCATAGTAGTTCAGTTTGTAAAGACAATATATACATGTCTTTGTTGGTGTTATTTGGTAGCTCTTTAGGCTTTAATTGAACGTTAAATCTTACACTTTGGGTCTTTACATGTACATTTGCAATGCTAATATATATTACTTATATATTAATATAGGTTTGATTGTCTTCAACGTGTGGACTTAACCAAGGTATTATATATACATAAGGTATATACTTTGATATGTAATATGTGACTCATTATATTATAGTGTCGATATATCAGTTGCGCATATTGAGTTCTTTGTAATGTACTTTAGGATGGACCCCAACTTATTGTAAAGTTGGGTACTGATGTTCACATTGGGTAGCTAACGGTATGATTGCATTATGTAATGTAATGATGGGTAGGAAGCGAGATAGTCAAATGAAAAGAGATGAGTCTTGGACTCTTAGCATTGGTTATCTTACACTATGTCCGTCTGGAAGTATGTATTTTATCAAAGATTAAATGTGCTTTGAAAATACTTTTATACAAATCTGAATACCATTGAACATATTCAGTAAGCAGAATGATAGCAAAATCGATTTTCAAATTATGTACTATTTCAACAAGTAATGTAGTGTTATTTTGCCTTGGCTAGTAAACTGTTACGTTGCGTGTTCAAATACTGTCAATACAACGAAGCCAAGTTAATGTCTACACCAATACTTGTAGATTTGTGGGAAGCCAGTTCTTTTTCTTAAACCGTTTATAATAGAGAGTTTCCTCTAAAACGTCATTAACAGTATTACACATATTATTCACTATATGTTATATTATATTAAATTATATCATATTATATTATATTTGTGAAATGTTATGTTATATCATAATTATATATTATATTATATTATATTATATTATATTATATTATATTATATTATATTATATTAAGCTGATATTATATTATATTATATTACTTACAGGGTAAAATGTATTTGTACCTTTCAAAAGTTGGTTTCATGCACTATCTTGGACTTTCATACGGAATTGGGTGGCACAAAAACATAAATAGTGGCGACCCATGTCTGTTACTATGTAAACTTGAAATTTGATATTATTAATTTACAAGTGTTGTCTTATATATGTGGACATTGAAACCACAATTTTAATCCTCCACAATACAAAATCAAGATGTAAGCCCTTATTATAAGTCTGTAGGGAGTTTTCAACGTCAAGTTGTTTCTTCAAATGTGCCACTTTTCACAGTTGACTTTTTATGAAGTTTGTCATCTGCTCTCTATTAGTGGTAATAACCAATGATTATGATTTATGGGATAACAATATATTTTACAGTCCAATATCCAAGATAGTTAGAATTGTGCGATATTGTTGATTTTAAGATGTTGATATTTTTGTTCGGTGTTTTATTTATAAAAGAAAACTGTTTTCACACAAGTTTTTACGAGATTGTGTTTTAAGCAAATGATTACATATTGGAAAGATATCATTATTTTGATGTTTCGCTTAGACATTTACATTCACTAACTGCCCTATCAGAAAGGCAACTAAATATAACAACCGGTACATGGATACGCTCACATTCTGAGGTCAGCTCATTAGAGTCCTTTACGTGCAATCCATATGTCTAGTAATTGAAATCGTATAAATGAGACTCCACTTGTCACTTCACGGCTTCTTTGACTTAGTATAGTTAAACACAGAACGGACTAAGAAATTGGTACCAACGTTAACGCCTACGAAAATCTTTCTTCCAAAATGTCACAATGAAAGATTAGTACGCACAGTCAACTTCGTATAAAGACAGCGAATGAACGGCAGCCTTAAACTGGTAGTAGGACTTTTGTTTTAAAGACCAAAATTAACAAACTGTACACTGTTCTAGTAACGCTTAAAAGTTATTGGGGCTTTTACCAAATATTCGATTTGACGTATTGGATTGCAGATTGGATTATGATAACATGACACTCTCTTTACTTTTTTGGAACGTTTGTACTACGCATGGCGATATGGCTGGGTGTAGTGTGTAAGTCATTCGCATTAAGCAGTTTAAGAGTACTCATTTTCAGCACTTATATATGAAGACAATACTCAAGCTTAATTTGAGAACGCTGTAAAACTGTTACTCCTCTACAAAGTTGGCTACAGTCTGTTACATTTTCACAATAAAACTGATCGCCATCTCCACTAAAGCTAAGGCCGAAACAAAATAATTGTTTGGTTCCGGTTACCCGGCCCCACCTAGTTTTTCACTGCGGACCCTTAACTGTTTTCGAGAAAAAAAATAAAATCGTGAAAATTGTGAAGTCTCGCAAGAAATAGTGAATGCGGAAACTGACATCAACTTAAAAAGACAATATAAAACTGTTCTTCCAATCTGTAATGGCTGTACATCTGATGAGAAGAAGCCAAAAACACAGATACCATATAGAAATCAACAGAAAACATAACTACCTGAACTAGACACTCACATATGTATTAAATATATATAGAAAAATATAAAATAACAAATCTACCTACCCCACCTATTCTTAAATTAAGCGTAATCGGAACCACACATTTTTTTGTTAGCCCTAAGCACACACCTGTTTGCTGTTTTCGAGGTTCAAACCCACCATAATTACTTGCCAATATATCGCACTCTTAAATGTGTCACACTTTTATTGCTGTATTCGAACAAACTATTATGTCAGGTTTCATCGACTGATTTTTAACTTGAATGACTCTGTATACAGATACATTGTATAATGTGTCGTGATGATCGATATCTACAGGTAAACAGGGTACATTCTACAGATCTTTTGGGCGAAGAAAAAACAAACACAATCATAGAAACGTTGTAACACTCAATAGTTATCAAATTGAATTTATCTCGCATCTTGACAATGTGAGTTATAATACATCTAATTTGTAGACATTGCGCAAATTACAAATATAAGGCTCTACACCATTATTTCTTGTGCGTTACACGAGAAATAACTGTATTACTAAATGTTTTATCTTCAATTGATATTTCCCTCAACCTAACACTTTTTCTAGAAATCTAAATGACTGGAGTTCTACTTATCAACATTGTCTATACCTTCCCCATCTATACAAAGTGATACTACTTATATGTTCTAGTGCCACAAAATGTTTAATATATCTACTGTTGCCCAACCTACAAATTGAATAAATTATTGATTAAATTTTAAAGTCGCTTTGTACTTTTGACTGCTACGCCATATTAGTATAGTATAAAGTAGCAGGTAAACCATTTGGGTTTGTTGGTTTTAGTCCTTTAATATCAGTTGAATCCTACCCTTTTTACGTATGTACACACACTTATATGACTTCTTTCAAGTAAAGTTGGCAGTCTTACTATTCTGGCATTGTATGTATCTTGTATTTGTGATTTGAAATTATGTACGATTTTAAAGTGCATAAACCCTCCGTGTGTTTGGTCAGTTTTACTGAAATGTAAAGGTATATTTTAGTCACTCAATTAAAGATGGAAAGCTTGCACAATCTCTGTAAATTAAGTGTGTAGTCTTATATTTGGTATGTTCCCCGCCAAGTGGCATTCTAGGAATCTCATGATGGCTCAGAAATGAGGCTCCTTTCGTCATGTTGAACGTTCTCGTCAAACACCAAGTACAGAACGTAACCAAAGGATCCCACACACCGAATGGTGTAGACCTTTGGAAAAACTATTACTCGTAAAGCTGTGTTAGTGCTGATGACTGTGTTATAGTCCAATTCTTTATGCCATTAGACACAAAGTTGGCGACGAATCTGGATACCCAATTAAAGTTCTTTCATTCTAACCAGAGATTACAATTACAAACGAAACGTTGAGTGCATATAGAATATAACGCAATGAATTCAATTGTGAAAAGCTAGAAATCGTCAAAAATGGGTAAACCATCAAAATCTAAAATTTCCTAAAATGCACACACTTTGAAATTCATGCATATATTTTTTTTTTAATCAGGTTACAGTTTATTCAAACTGGCGGGTCTGGCGTCAATGCGATTGCTGAACTTCATCTTTGCACTTCTAACCACATTTCGACGGAAAACGTTCACTCCTTCAACGATAACAGCTTTTGTACTTACTATTGAGATAAGTTGATAAAAATTTACTTCTGATGTGAGATATGGTACAGGATTTCTGGCAGTATTTTGATGTGTTTACAATCATGTTTTTACATTACATCGATCGTAGTGGTGTGACCGCTATAGTCGTCATCACTGATTACATATACGAACATTTGATGTCGAACTTGTGAACGTTAGTTTAGGGGAGGAGAGGGGGTTTTGACCTAAACGATGTTCATTTGTTGAGCTTGAATTGTGTGACAATGTTCGATCACCCTATGAAATGTGTTGCTTTGGCGCGTGCGGATGGAAATCATTTTTTATAACCAACTTTGAACTCTAGTGAGAGACAGCAATCGCTAGCAATAACTGGGCGTTCTCCATCCAATAGCGTTGATATACCGAAACCCATCGCAAAAACATCGACTTCATATTCTCAAAATATTGTTGGCGGTTTACCTTCGCAAATACAGGTTATCTACTATATAAAAAAAGGATGGCCGTGCCGAGAATTTAAGGAGTAAGATTAATTGAATGTAATGCATGTACTGAAAATGATGCATAGGGGTGGCAGTACCCACATTTTCGGATAGGATTTGGAGGCCTACCTTCAACAGATACGTATACGCTCGCCCTTTGTAATGAGTTTCTGCTAAACAAGGACCCGCGGTAAGCGGTTATGGGGTAATTCATCAAATATAACCATGGCGCGAGACAGATGTGCTATCATAATTTGCGAGATTGATGAGAAAGGGATGCGACTTGGATTCCTTTGTACCATAGCGAATTTACCTTTCACTTCAAGGTTTAAATTCTATCTATATATCTGGTAGCCTATGAATTCCTAGAACCTCAAAGGACATCGAAAGACCCCCACCCCCCGATTCTCAGTGGAAATGTTTAAATAAACGGATGGCAATATTTTCACATGTATATTATCATGGTATATAAATGTATATTATCATGGTATAGTAATCTAGGAAGTGATATTGAGCACGGTACATTTGCCTGGAGAGACGACCAAAGGCCATCCCCAAATTGATATATAGCAAGTCACAGTAAACGCTATTTGGGATGATTGGTAAACTTGACCATAAAATTGAACGAGAATTTTAGCTACATATCATATGTAGTTGGTTGGGTAAGAGTATGACCGAACGACTACTTACTCATGATCAACGGTCGAGTAAGCACATCGGTTATTAACGTGTAATCAGATTGAATTCCGATACATATCTACCCCTAGCGGATAACACATGCCATATGTATGATAAGGAACATTTGGTAGGATACCAATTAATTTAACCTTGCCTGTAGAATTTTATATACTGTCTTTTCAATTCTGCTTGTTAATCTTTCATACTTAGGGCTAGACAAAGTGCATTCAGTAGGAGATAACGATTTACTCCTCATGCCTATGGTCAAAATTTGTCGATATGCAAATAATGCTAATAGATGTAAAAAGATATACATACATCCATCCATCCATACATATATACATACATACATAGAGACATACTAATTTAAAAAATAACTCCCTTTCTCTTTTTTCATAGATCATATGTTGTTTCAGATAAAAAATTATGTTTTAATAGGAGAGCTCTCCCAAAAAACAAACAAACAAAGCCAATATTATTAATGATTTATATACTCACTCCCCACCAGGAAAACGTTTGTGCTTTCCACTATACCAACAATTCATTTAGGCGTACACAATGTGCGTTACCTTACAGATATCATCAGGGTTTCCCCTCTCACTTCATGAAAATCAAGACTTTCCCGCCTCCATTCTTCTTTGTTTTTCCCCTCCCACTACTGATAGGAAAAAATTCCCACCCACTGAAAAGGTACGTAAAACAGTATTAGTACACATTGGGTTAAAAATTATTAGTACAGTTTGGGGTTATAGACTAATCACTTACTCGCATGCAAAATCAAAAAAGTCTCGAATCGTGTAAATTCATTACTTAAGAAGATAAAATGTTAGATAACTAAACGACAAATGGATACTTTGGGTTTAAGTTGACTTGATTAAAATAACCTATGATATATAATACAAAGACCTTTACCGAGTAGTTTATTGATACTCTTAATTTTTCTGAATATTGTAAAACTGTATATCCTTGAAACAACCAAAAATACAAACAAACAACTTATACTAAGTTGCAGCACTTACATATCTTAATATTAAAAGCAATATTCTTTAAACTATGGCTTCATGTATATGAAGTTGTGGTTGTGGTTGTTGTTGCTAAGCACTGTACTTAAATCTAATCTATCTGGTTATGCATATCAGGGTGGTTGAGAAGCTTGTGGTATCTCTTTCATTTGTTATTTGCTTGTGGTAAGTTTCTCATAATCCGATGGAATGGGTTTAGGGTAAAGCTCCTCATAATCGGACTGCTTTGGTTTTGTGGGCACTTCGTATTGAGATGGTTTAGGTTTAGGGTACAGTTCTTCATACTGCGATTTCTTTGAATTCGTTTGTTCTTCATGTGATGGCTCTGGATGGCTCTGGAGTTGTTCATACTGATGTGCACTATCTAATAGTTCTGGTGACAGCGCTTGATAATGCTGCTTCGATGGCTCATTACACTGAACTACATATGGTGATGTCAGAGCTTGTGATGTTGGGACATTCTCATGTCTGTCTCTACCTTCATTCTCAACCATAGTGGAAACTACTTCTCTCCATTTGAGTGATAAACACTGCTGTTGACACTTCTCATCTTTTTCTAAAGCATTTGCAATCTATTGATATTAGAAATAAAATCAAGAAATGCAATATAAGTTCATGTAAGTGATGTGATGCACAAATTAATTTGCAGTTCAAGTTAAGTGTCACATTGGAGTAATTTTAATAAAAAGATTATATAAGAGGAAAGGAAATCTAGTTACACACGAACCACGATATCTCTTTCTCTAAAGATTTTCCATAACATCAAGCTTTAATGGTGAATTGTTTGCCTTTCTTACCATGTCAGTGTTTCTTTCAAAGAACTTGTAGAGCTCATACAAGACAGTCGTTCCATTCAATACTTCTAGTTCCTGTGATAAAAGGTACAAGAGTCAATTATTACGTGCACCCTTTCTTCCTTAGCTATCAAATAGTCAAAAGTAAACAATATTTGACGAGACTTGAACTTGCTGAATATACCTGTACATGTATATTTGTCAGGTTTTGGGGTGACAAGTTAATGACAAATTTTGATGATGAATATTTGACATACGGGGACACTAATTCTTAATATAGTCGTCCTCCCCTTTTACACTTTAAAGAAACTTTTCGTTAAATATTGATATCATACACTTTATTATGATGGTCTAATGATACTATCTGATATACCATAACCTACCGTGAATGTTTGATCTAAATAAAAAGCTAACTCTCTGTCGCCAACACCTGGTAATTCCTGTATGTCTTCACAATACTTGTCTACCATGCCCTTGTAGACTGCAATGTCCTTGGTAAAACCCGTCACTGCATATTCCTTCAAAAGGGTGATCGACAGAAAAGATGGTGTGATTCACTTGATCAAAAGCTTCTTATAGTTATATCTCCCAATTAGCCTTCACGTGATTGTTTCAGTGATATACCGCAAGATATTGGTAGCATAAAACAAAGTCAATCACTGACAGCATCTTTGTAACAATGTTTAAAGTATATAGAACTTCAGCTTGATACTTATGTAAAGGGCAAGATCAATAGTCCAATGTAAGATAAAAAAATAATTATTTTAATTGGGGGGGGGGGGGGTGTTAACCATTTCAGTTCACATCCTACAAAGAAGATTGTTTTTGATTTTAAATGATCTGTTTTGTACCCTTACATACAAATACTTCTATAAAATTGTCGTCAAATTGAGAAATGGTAGAATTTTCACCATAGGTGACACTGAAAGACAGGTTTTGTATTCATAGCACTATATACTACCACACACATTTGAACTGACTGGTGTCTGAAAGAATTTTCAGTTTTGGCCAAATTAGTTAGAAGTGGTGGGGGGGGGGGGGCTAACTAAAGGAATTTAGTTTTTATCCTACATTGAACTAGTAATATCAACCCTAAACAACATTTGGAATCAAACACAGCTGGTACGGGATTTTACATACATTTGTTGGTTCATTTCAGAACTTTTTGACAACAATTACGAAAACATACCAATAATTTTACACACACACACACACACACACACAGTCAGGCATATCAATGTACATGTACCTTTGTCTGTCCTTGTTTACTGGAGCAGGAATTCATAAATGTCTCTGCCATCATCTGAAGGCTTGTCATCACAGCAGGAGAAACATTAATGTCAAGAACAGACTGAGGACTCTTTAATATATTTGCCCAGATTCTCAATAGCAAACTGAAATACAATATTGATATAAACTGACGAACAGGTTTGTCAAGCATAAGTCCTGGACAATAATAAATTAGTGATTTCTTCTTCCATTTGTTTGATACTAGTACATGTTTACATGATTACATTTATACATAAGTTTATGTACTAAAACCTTTAATTACTGTCGTGATGGAAATGGAAAATGGAAATGTTATTTTGCTTTTGACTTCAACACAGATTATTTGGTACTTCAATCCATCACAAAATGAAACATCACTATTATGAGACATGTTGTTATATAATTATAGCCAAGTATAATGTACTTATAGAAACCATGGCAATGGTGATTCTGATCGACCATTTAATTTTGATATTCTTAAGTATGTTAATCAAAGACACTTGTCTTGCAGTCTAAATTGTGTTTCACTGCGTGTAGCACTACATATATAGTATAAGATTATAATGTGTGAAAGTAGTACAAAGTAAGTGGCAGTAAGATCGATAGATAGAGGAGGCCTCTGAATAAGGAAATCCCCCCAATGATGAACACGGTGGGGTTTTGTGTAGGCTCAATCACATCTGGACAATGTGTTCACTACATCATTATCTAGTGGTGAACAGTAATCATAATCAGTTAATCAGCTTGACCATCAGTCATGTTGCCAAAATGTAAAATGTAAAATGTAACGAGGTTCTGTATCAAGGAACATTATTCTAATTATTTGAAGTTCCAACCTTATGAACCTGTTTACTGAGTGTTATTTACCTACTATTCTTCAATGTATTTTCCATGAGTCCTGTGTCACTGTGATGAGAATTGACCACACTGTCAAGATAATCAAACATGTACTTGACAGGAAGTAGGGGTTTTCCAGTCTTTACCTTATCCATTGTCAGTAGTGTTTTGAAGACATCCTGAGCTCGCTCATTTACTGTTCCTTGTACACATGCAAACAAAATTAAATCTCCTCTCCTTAAAATCTCAAAATCATAAAATTCTGAAGTATTACATTGCAAGCAGACTAACCACAATATTATTCAAATTGTATACATTAACTGCACTTGTCCGTCAACTAGCAATGATATTACTATTAAAATATAGAATCTTAAGTTTGAAGTTGCGTCGTAAGCCCAAGTGGTTCATATCTGACGTATGCACTTATCACTGATCCAATAAACATCAAAAGATACACTGGTGATGCTATTTATTCACAGAGATTGCCGACTTCTGAAAGCATCGTCCACTTGTCTTTATATTTAATTCATAGGAACATATACAACTGCATCAGATACTTTTTTACACATTTGATTTCTCAAGCATAAACATTTAACATGTACTTATCACTGAGGTTGACAGCTCCAGTGTAGCCAACACCACTCACAGCTTCTTTGTTGACTTTGTCATCAATAGATTTGAACAGTAGATAGATGGGTTCTCCTCCTGAAGTCTACTTAATTTACATAAAAATAGCACATCACAGATTGTCTTACATCTGATTTCATTAACCATTTTAGCAATCAAGAATTAAATTTGGAATATTAATTAACAAAGTACCATATACCACAATAGTTATATCCATTGATATGAGAGGAAATGTTCTCGCCAAAGTCAAAGTTCTAGCAAGTGTTTGATGACTGCATGGATTAAAAATTTTATAATTATATTTCATCTCAAATATTAAGAATTAGGAAATGTGCATATAACCACACATTCCTGAAATGAGTGGGGCAAATGCCAGTTGTGTTAATGCTAATTATGACAAATTGATTTTAATGTCATAAAAAAACATAGTGAACAATAGTGTTGTTTTGGCATTACAATGGGAAAATAAACGTTCATTGACCCTGGGTTCATAGTTTCAAATGAAAAGCTATACTCAAACTCAAAATATTTTTGTAAGCAAGTCCCAAATACTTGCTGATGCCTTGATGATGATCTATCATGGTTGCACTACAATGAAACACAATAAATGCCTACAGTAGTACAACCCTACCAATGCTAATGAGGTGTTGGCAAAAAATTGTGATTCGCTTCCACAACATTTTTTGACCGAGTAGAAAATTTTATTTCAAAAGATGGAAGTAGTACTTGTATTATTTCTGAACTGGCTTTTGAAATATGTCATTCAAAAGATTGATTGGAATTAGTTTTACCTTAATGAATGGATACAGCGCCAAGACAAACCAGTTGTATAGTAAAGTTTCAGTGATAGATTCAGTTCTATAGAAAGAAATGACAAGTCTTAGTAGTACACACAGTCCTCTCTCAAATACTTTACTTCTATGTGACTGAATGGACATTTGATTTCAAAGTAATTGGTGACAATGAATTAAATAACAACTACAAAGTATCTGCAGGAAATTGCTGAATTTCAATAATAGAACCTGTAGATCCAGGTCAAGGCGACAAGTCAATGTCTCAAAAGAAAGTTTAATCTAGGCAATATGGGGTAAACAATTGAATGTACACTGTACTCTCTACGTATCAACGTTTTTTGAGTTATGTGGTAAATTATGATTGTCCACTACACATATGGCTGCCATTGAGTGGAAAGTGCTATGAACACCAAAAGTATTGCATCCATATATTTATCTTGTTCAGTATTACCTTTAGACATTCTCTAAAAGAAATTAGCCACACACACAAATATTACTATGCAAGTAATGGGCTTAATTTTGATGGTCTACCCTGGAGGTCCTGGTAAAGGTTAAAGGTCATACAAAAGAGTCTGCTTATGATTATATGGGTTTAGACACTTGAAAGGAGTCTCTATGACTTAAAGTGTTGAGTTGTGCAGTAATATAGTGATTGGCTGCCATTCAGTAAAAGTGATGAGCACCAAAAATGATATCCATTTTCCTTTCTTCAAAATTACTTGACAACTTGATTTAAAAGAAATTGGCTATAAAAATAAATACTACAATATGTCTGTGATAGGCAGGAATTGGCTTGATTTTGATAATTGACACTAAAGGTCAAGGTCAAGGTCTCAAAAGATAGCTTGCATCTGATAATATAGGGTTAAGATACTTCAATGGAGTACCTGTGTTACAGTTTTTAAGTTATGCAGTAAATATTGATTTTAACCACAAATACAATGTATGGCTGCCTGGAAAGGTGACATATCATGTGGGAGATATGCACGTCAATTTGTTTGGCAGTGCCATTTGGTCAAATTCCATATACTAAAAACAAATTGACGTGCATATCTCCCACATGATATGTCACCTTTCCAGGATTAAAAGAAGTCAGATATTGCATGTCTGAGAAATGACGTATTACAGATACACCGACGAACAGACAGAGCCCATTGCAATAGTCCCCATTCAGGGGACTAAAATGTGAACAGTTTTAGAAGGGGAAACTGTCTATGGTTAAAGTATATGTAGCTTACCTTTGTGACATAAATTCTTGGACATTTGCGTAGTCAGATCTGAAGGAAGGGTCAGCCAAGAGTTCTTTCAATACCCTAGAAAATGAATGTCATAATTGTAAATACATTTCAGTTCTACATGCAATTCTATTACTCGTTAAATAAGTTTGTTTCCACTGACTTCAAAATGTTTAACAAATAGCAGTTCAATAATAAGTAGGACACTCAAGAAATAAAACCATAGACACTTTGTCAAAGTACTTTGTCTAAAAATATTATAATTATTTCTCTAAATGTTTATTATACATTGGTTTGCTACATGTACTTAATAATAAGTATGAATTTGGTAAAAAAAAATTAAAATATGGAAAAATGAGTTCTGGATAAAAATTAATTTCATTATACTCTTATTAGTCACACAGACACACACACAGACACACACAGAAGAATGATGCTTAAACACACACACACACACACATACACACACACAGAGGACTGATGCTTCCACACTAACTTACTGCATTAATTTAAGGGTGTTCAAAAGCAGCGTAAATGAAATACAAACCAGTTAGTACTCAGCAGCAAGCGTACAAACGCAAATAGGGGGAGAGACCAGGAAGCTGAAGCAGCATTAAATCAAAGCATTACTATAGTAAACCAACTGAGAGACAAAGAAACAACATAAACATGTCGAAAGATAATTCAGGAACTTTTAAGTCTGTAGTTTAAAATATGTACATGTACAAGAACAGCATTATACATTTTTAAATGTGGTGTCAAAAATAACATTGTATGACCAAATCTGTTTTTAATTGAAATTCAGGAGTCATAAACTGTGGAAGTGTATGAAATTTATAATTGTCATGACTGCATGATGTTCAACATGCAGCTAAAATTGTTAACATTTCTTTCTCTTTCAAATGAGTTAGCTCTCATGATAAATATGACAGTCTACTAATAAATATTATATGAATAGTTTTAATCATATAAATGGAAAATTATAATGAGGTATGGTTGCCTTCCACTTGTCCAGGCACTGGCTACTACGTGTCATTCACATTTTCCTTGGCTGAATAAAAAAAAGATGCATGGATGATGGCTAAAAGGACAAGTGTAAATCTGGTTATAACTTCTGCCCCAATGTTTCAACTGTGCACAAATAGCCTTTTTCAAGTGCTAAAAAAACAAGCGAGCATTGTAAGGCTACTTGAGATCTGAATTATTTATTGTATACTGTTTGCAAGCTTGCAAGTCAAGGCCGTTTTAGCCTATCATTACGAAAGCTTTATTGTGACGGTTAACTACATGTACAGTTGTATGTTTAATACAAAACTATGCAAATGCATGAAGGGATAATTTGTCCATTTTTTGCATCTGCCAACCAATCTTGCCAATGTAAACAATACCCATTGTGTATATAATTTAAGCTTGCAAGTTTGTGTCTTACATGCAAGGAGTAAGATTATAATGCAGGGATATAGTTTTGCACATACATGTATGTTTGATGTTTAAAAAAACAATTCTTACTCAGTGAGGTACATCATCTTCCTTTCCTTATGAAGGGCTACAACCAGTAGGGCACAAATGTATTCTCTGAAATGGAAATTGCTATATTAATGCTTGAAATAACAGTATAATTTTAATATAGAAATTTCCTGTATTTGCATAGACAGAATATTATATACATGTATATGTTATATAGCCAGATGTTGCTCCGCGTCTATAACGTATAGCTATCTATCTACCTATCTTTAATACATACCTATACATACACATAATATACATATATATGCACATACAAATATCTACATACATACATTCATATGTGTGTGTGGTGTACACATTTAGGGCATCAATATATGGTTGGAAGCCTTTGTATTCAAAGACACATCTAAAGATATTCTAGTGACTTTGAGCAATATCAAATATGTTATGAATTAATGTTTCTTTTTACCCAACTGTAACCTCTGATTACTTATTGTGGCAAAGGAATACTTGCCTGTCTTTGACACTCATAAGTCTCGACTCTTGGAAAGTATGAACCACCATGCAGCAGAAGTCTTTACTGACAAGGAGAGAGTAGAAATCATCCAGAGCCTTGCCAACGTCATGACTTGTAATCTAAATCAAGATTTATTTTTCATCAGTCAGGAAAAGCAAAAAGTGTTTGCATGTGAAGAAAACAAAATATTGCAAATTGTTGATTTCAGAAAATAGAATTTTGTAATGTAGCAATTCAAGATATTATGGTATGATACTTTGAATTATGGAAAACAGTGAGAAGTATATATACATACACAGGCAATATAAACATTCATCCGAAAACAACCATGTTGATAGATCTATTCAAATTATTTATTACACACGTTTATTTTCTTTAGATGGCAAAAAATGCAATAACATCATTGAAAGGTGCATTATACAATGTGAACGGGTGAAAGTGTTCTCTGTTTATCATATCAAAATATATCATTTCATTTGTATGAGAATATCATATCAACAATTACCAATCATGTTGATTTAAAATTCGTTGTTAAATACACGTTTAAATACATTGCAAAAGTTTTGTGAAAAGTATGAATTATTACAAACCTTATCCCTCATTTGGAATATTGGTTGATGAGACTTGTCTCTATCAAATAACATGTTGGCAACATAATCATTGAAATTCAGGAAAGGTACATCGGTACCTATAAAACAATGTAAGCTGTTATATTTTTACCATTAATGGCAGCTTAAAACATTGGCTGAAGATGTATTTTTCATAAGTTTATTTACAGTATTTTTTTTCTTTGAAAAGTTATTATTTCATTATTATTGATACTATTAAAACTTCTTGGCCCTATTTGTCAAATTCAAAAGATATACAACTTCATTTTTTTTTCTTGTAATGTTGACATTTTTAATGTTTTGAAAGAATTTATTTTTTATCATTTACCCTTGTACTTCTTATGAATGAAATTTCCCTATGTCATGTGAAACTGAAACATACAACACATTAGGTAATGCAGCACAGAAAATTTGTGGTGTCATAATTGTAACTTACTATTCTTGTTTCTCACATCCACATTGACATCCAATACTTTCATCATAGTCTGCCTTGTGTAATCTTCCATTCGTCTATCTAATTTGTTCATTCGTCTTTTGAATACGATCAACAGCACGACTATAACAGTAATCAGGACACAAAAACCAACCACACTGCCAGAAATAATTGCAGGAATAAATTCTATGCTGTCTCTCTGGTATCGCAGATAGCCAATGAAGAATTGTAAGTTTCCAACAGCAACCTGCACAAAGAAAATTGATCTAGTTACTTTGGATAATGAAAGCCATATTTTCTATGCAAATTCTTTTAGCTGTGATCTTTCCTACATTTACATCGAATTTCTACCATACCATTCAGCTTTTATGTTTGATACAATCACGCAGAAACCAACAAGAATCTCCATATACAACAATTAACACTGAAGTAAATCACTTTTCCTATGTGCTCCACTCGTTTTATATAGTATTCATATCAAGTATAAAAGTACTGTTTCAATTGCTTTACTTACAAGCCTGGCATGTGACCTTTCTAATGTGGTCAATTAGCAAATGAAACATCATACTGTACACTTGATATTGATGCTGTAAACTACTATGGTGTATACAGAAAATGCTTTCAATTTTACTTTGGTGTTATGGGTTTTACCACACTTCAATAAGTGTATTAGTCTATTAAATGAAATAACATGAAATAACATGAAATATATGGAATATGAAAAAACAGGTGTGATGATAGAATAAATCATTTAAATATGACAGTTCATGTAATGACTGCTGCATTTCTGGAGATAATTGTTATACTTACTTCCATATATACAAGTAGCTTAGATTTATTGACACAGATTCAAGTTACATGTATATTCAAATTTCGTTATAATGTTTTTCTTCCGTTAATTGCTACTACTCTTTTTATCATACTTTTTTATGTTGTATGGTGTCAACTTACTGTAACTTCTGGAAGATTATTTTCTGTAGGATAGCCATCTTTGTTAACCCCTGAAGGTTCATTCTGTGGTGGTATGCAACTCAACTGGTTTGGTGAAAGACTAGTAACATTACAATTTTCATCACCAACAGTGACAGTAACTTCCTTACGAGTACAGGCAGAATTCAAATTTTTACCCTGAGAAGAAAGTCATATACTTTAATTAATTATAGGAAACTGACTCTAATTCTAAGGAAACCATTCCACAATCATTTACATTAATACAGTACATGATTATAGTATGGCACAACACAATGTATTCAAAGCTGTGCAACACTGCCAGTTGACATCTTAGTGATTAAAAGTTACCCTGTAGATGCATGTACACCTTCCCATACAACAGTTATTATAATATTCTCTGTATGCATCTAAGCAGATGCTGTAACATGTTACCCAAGTGGATTTTACATGTAACAGTGTTTGTTTTTTGTCTGATTCTTCTTTGCTCATAATCTATGTTATATATATATATATATATATATGTATATATATATATATATATATATATATATATATATATATATATATATATATATATATATATATTTATCTGCCTATCTATCTATCAATATATCTATCATCCACTGAAAAACAATGACACAGTGTTCAAATCAGTCTTGAAATGGAGAAATAACTGCTATTAAGCATATTTCTCAGAAATGAAGCAGTCAGTGTATATATAGAAGGGATACTACCTTAATTGGAAGTTGGACTCCTAGGTTTTCCATGATGTATCCATCATCTTCAAACTGGTAATACACTGGATCCTCATACACCTTGAATTGATATTCCAAGATAAACTCATGGCCATCCATTCTAAATCCAATTTGATATGTACACTGATCACCAGTGCATGTTTGTCGTTTGCGTCGTGATGTGGGAGATGTAACATTTGGAGTCACACATTGCATTAACTTTGACGATAAAACCACACAAGGATCCTGAGGATAAAAATGGTAATAATATGGTAATTAGCAATATAGCATAATTAGGTTAATCAGATGAGTGAATAAAGTGGAATACATGACAGGATTATACTGCATACAAAATAGTTTTGATCAAAGTCACATGACAGATTACATAGATATGACTCAATCATGAATTTACTTAACTTTGTGCATGTATAATCTTATGATGAACTTACTCTTTCATGCCCAATAGCTACCATGTACACACATAGTTACTAACTATCTACATTTGAATTGATGTCTTTATTGATCTCTTAATTAGAGAGAAATACAGTGACATGGATGAAGCCTAGAATGTATTTAGTATTTACAAGTAATAATTTCACAGGTTGGAATAAATATATTCCTTTTCATACAATGTCTTTCTTTATTGCTATAACTAATATCCCATTTGTGTGTGTGTGTGTGCCTGGCTTTTATTGTTTCCTTGTAACTGACTTTTTAATATAACTCACTGTACTTTGCATTTTATAGGAACTTTTATGAATCTTTAGGACCTGTTCGATATATCTTTTTGTGTGTCTAAATATTTTAACTGATATGTGAACTCAAGCAATTTGACCATTGACTTGTGGTCATAATTTTGATTTAATAAACCACCTATTACTATTATTATCATTATTGTGACTTACAGATATGAAAATACCAGTATCACTTGTAATCGTCATCAATGGTTCCCTTACAGATATGAAATGTATACCTGTGACATTAAGTTTCCGACCACCACTGAAAAAATGAGAAAATCTGATGTTAATAATCACAAAATTCATAAATTGATCAAACTTAGTTTTGAGCAATCAACACTTTAAAGCTCACAAAAAATATCACCTTTTCAGACCATACACATCTATAAATTTGGTTGTAAAAAATTTATCTTGAAGCATTATTGGGATATTTGCAATTATATGTTTCACAGTTCAAGCTGAAAGCAATGTCAGGGAATATTCACAATGGATTGATAATGTATCTTTGTAGCATTGTAACCATTCTAAACATAAGTTATGTCTGAAGTGGTAGAAATAATAATTCAAGAACTAGTATTCATGCATCTGTTCTCACTCAACATTAGACATTTCACTACTCACCTCTTTATACTTTCCAGTGGGTAAACAGATGTGACATTTGGGTTCTCTGTATACTCAAACAATTTATCATCTGGTGCGAAGCGTACAGCTCCATCAAAGGACACTAACAATTTCAAGTCACTTTGTATAGGATGGTCAGAAGTCATACAAATCAAAACTGTCTCATTCACTTCATCTCTACAAAGAATAGAACAACAAGGAGAATCTTTGAAAACTTCCATTTCTAAATAAGACATAAGAATATTTCATGTTTACGTTATCTTGTAACTTGCATTTAGATTTGCATAAATGAATGAATGAATGAACAAATGAATAAATAACTTAAATAAGTAAATGAATTAATGAATGAGTAATTATCAAATTAAAGTAAATCAGTAAGTAAAGTGAGCATTAAGTAAATAAATAAATAAATAAATAAGCTGAATGAAACTCTCTACCTAGATTCATATGGTCCTATTTTGGTTATTTACTAATGGGAAAACACCAGTAATTAATTGAGATAAGAAATGCTTTTATATTAACTTTTCAGAAAGATGTGGAAGGTATCAATTTGTTAATTATGCATAAGTACATGAGGTAGATTAATAACAGTATTGTTATATCTATGATGATCTGAATGTATTACAGGTATAAGCATACAGTCACAGCATGTACCATGATGTAGTTCATATTCATTTACCTATCCACCTCACAAGGTGAGCCATCAATATCAACAGTGATATGTCTTCCTGCATCCATGTATTCCCCAGTGATAACCAATCTAGTACCACCTGCTTCAGGACCAATTTTAGGATTAAAGTCCACCACATTTGGATTCTGTTGGACAGAATAAAATAAACTGAGAACATGCATGTGCATCAATTTAATATCATAATATCTTTGTAAGTATTACAAACATTATGAAGAGAATTATCTACCCTCCCAATAAGTAAGTAACTGTAACATACTGAAGCAAATTGCACATAGCCAAATTGTTTTTCTCTGTAATTTGTTAGGCTGTTGGCTTACGCCATAACGTGACATCCTCATGCATCAGTCAACCCCGACAACTTTCTCCTAAACATTTAGTTCTTAATAACAACCTCATTTTATAAACTTCCCATATTCAAACATGTGGCACCTTGTTTATTATAGGTAGCCAGTTCTATCACTGAACCAAGTTGCTGCCCTGTCAAAGTATGGTAAAATGTGAAATGTACAAAAATGTGAATTTTGTGAGACTTCAATCTCTCACAGTTAGAAATTTTGAAAACTTTTCAAAAAACATTGCCAGTATACTGTTAGGAAAATGATAAGCTGTTTCGATTATAGAAAATTGAAGTTATCTATCAAAATGGTGTTTCTCTTACCCTGTAGTAGAAGTCATCTTCTGACTCACCGTTACCATTGCTGAGTTGTACCATCACCTTGCCAGATCCACAGCTGTTGTCTCCACATGGAGCAGTTGTACACTCAAGCCTTGGGATGTAAATAATAACACAATGGCATTGTTACAAGAACAACTGTTGAGTTTGGGCAATGATTACGGATGTCATTTTCAAAGGGTTTGATTGATAGGACATCATTCTGTCTTGGCAAGTTGATTCATAACAGTTCAATAGAAACACTACATCAAATTTGATTCCAATTAGTCCTGTAGTAGTTTTGTAAGGTTTTTAAAACCAAAAATGTGGCACATCCATTTTCATTTGAGCAATCTCACATCTACATGTGCACATCCTAAGTAATGTTCCATAAAATACGAAGGCAATTGGTCTAGTGGTTTTGACTTTGTCCTTCACATACATATGCATACATAGAGGTAAAAATATCATATTTCTAATACAATATTGTAATCACAATGCATATATCTAAAGATACATAATCAGGTTGGTTTTATGAAAATGACAGTGATGTCCTTGTTCCACAATGGCACATATCTGGCTTGCTTTCTCTACTACTTCAAAAATTCTTAGGCAATCAAGGAGTTAATTTAGTTTTACAAATGAATGACAAAGTAAAAAGTACCTTCATTTGTAGCACAGGTACAGAACACAGCAAGATAATGTTTTAAGAGAGAAAACACTTTATATAACCATTTTAAAAAATACTAAATTGTAAATCAGCAGTCTAAGAATATGTTTATATGTAGTATGACCTGATCATATACAAGCCCACTTTGATCAATATAGAGTAGACTTCCATACCCTTTAGCAACTTTGTATCTACTGGGAATGACTTCACATGGTAAACCAGCTACAGTCACACTCTTAATTGCTGATACTGCTTTCCCAAGGTTACTTCCATTGACAACTAATTCTGTGTTTCCTTCAATTGGACCAGATAAGGGCCATATCTACGGAAAAGAGAAACATTATTTAAAGCATAACTGTCACACATTTTTTTCAGACATAAAATTTACAATGAATGTTATTTCATTTGACAAAAGAGATGTCATGGCATTTAAATATACTTTTGCCTGTGGTGAAGATGTACTTGAATTTCAATGTTGGAAAACCTTTACATAAATTCCAATCTATGTTTAGTATAGCTACAGCAATTAATGCTAATGACTTTGAATGTCATAGCTAGTGATGTGAAAATTTGACCCAGTAACAGCATTTGTTTTGATTTGGGTAATCAATGACGTAATTGTCTTGCAAAACTCTCTCTGCACTTTTCCTCTTTAGCTGACCTGGTGGAGGTTAATGAATTCTTTTGCATCTACTGCAATTTTAATGCTTAGGAAACCTAGTGTCTAAATTCTTTAGGGTGCTATATTGAATCTATCTTTCATTTTTCTTGATTCAGAGTCTTTACTATTTCAAGCTGATAAATCTATATGTTTGAACCTTTATTTGTAGATGTATGTAACATAATGTCATCAATTGTTGTTGCTATACTTAAACCATGTACATGTATATCACACTTAACATGATTTTACTACTCTGCTTACCTCAGTAATGATTGGAGCACCACAAACATCATCAGCAGAATCTTGTGGTAACCAACTCCCACCAGTACAGAATTCTTCAATTTGACAGCTGTCTGATTTTGAACACCAACCACAGTTGAGTATTTCTTTAGTTGTGATGTTTGACAAACACTCACTGCAGTCACTTCGGTCAACAGAACAATCATACAAAGTTACTGCAACAAGAGAAATGCAATCCGAGACATGAAACTTTAACAATAAAAAAAATACAGACTTACTGCAACAAAAAGGTAGCAGAGTGTATTGAAATGAAATTCAGTCACTCTGCAGAGAAAATATGTTATCTGGGAGTACAATATACTACACAGACAGCAATCACTACTGTTAACAAATGTCTCACCTTGGTTACCATAGATGTCATCTATTTCAAAGTCTGCCTTCCATTCAACAGTCACATCCACAACTAATTCTTGCGTTGAAGTCTTGTAAGTGTACTGTAGAGAGAATATATTACACAAATAGTTAAACGTAACTTTGCTTTTTAAGTTTTTCATAATTGTCACTGTGAAGTTTATAACTAAACACTTTATTTGAAATTAGTTAATTTTATGTTAAACTATGTGTTTATGCTGTTGTATATTATGGCCCAGAAACACAACATAAATAAATAAATAAATAAATAAATAAATAAATAAATAAAATATACACACATATTTTCACTGGCAGTGCAAACCAAACAAATCATTGCATTACCTGGTGCATGCAAATGATATGCAAATGATAACACAAACAATATTTGCTGTACGTGAAAGCATTTGATTACACAATATAATTTGATGTTCCAGATAAACATTTCTAATTATAACAGAATGATATCGTACTTATGCTCAGGGAAGCACGGCTGCAGAGAACACAGCAAGTCCTCATGAAATAATTCGAGTACATGTATACATGTACACCACACATACAACTTGCGTGTCATAGGGTTTTGTCATATTACAATTTTAAATAGTTACTTTCAAAATATGTTTTCTATATTTGACCCTGCACATTCAATGGAATACTTACAGATCTTGGAACACATGTTATTGTATTGTCGTCATTTAGTGTTGCTGGTGTGTCTTGTTTCTCACCCTCAACATTTAAGATACACTTATAATTGGCATCCTAAAAAAAACGGAAACAGTAAAGACATGAATATCAATTAATTATACTAAATCAGGGCTTCTGGATCATTTCCTATATTGGGATTTGTCAGCATAATATGCTACCAGTCCAGTTAAATCAATGGATGATAGATTGTTTTTTGTGACTCACTATCCTTTTTTGGATAGCCAGCCGATGTCCTCATAAATTTCACCGTCTATATAATTATCATTGATATCATGCCAAATTAAATCAAATTTTCATTTCAATTAATCAATTCTCTTGGCTGAATGTAGTCAATACACATAATATTTTTTTTTATAAAGATATGGTATTCAAACCCACAGTCATACCTGTTTTGGCAGATTTGATACATTTGCATTTAAAAGGAATTCTCTGGGTGTACCAACTGGTATAAAAATCTTGTCATCTTGTTCCATTAGCTGAGGGCAGAACTCTTGACCTTTTCTGTCTGAGGATGAAAATATGTTCTGAAGGAGAAAATGTATTTGTTATACTCTTTGGCAAGTGACTCAAGCTGTATATAAGCATTGCACTTAGGCGATTGATCGATCTATTCCATTTTAATGGTAGTTTCAATGTATATATACCTTAATATATAGTTTCAATGTATTACCTTTAACTTAATTATGCTAATGATCTATTTACAATAACGTGAAGTCACGATTAAAAATACTTCAGTAAGTGTAAAGTAACACATGCTTTTACAATTGCAGCTACACAATTTATAACCAACAAGTCATTGAGAATGACATAGTCCCCGCTATAATTGGGTTTTAAGGAATTATCACTACTCTGATCACGCAACAACATTTGTGAACCTAAAACAAACAGACTTAGATATGTTGTGTGTGCTTGTTGGACATGGAATATGCCTCCAACAATAAAGGATTGGTTGGGTATGGGGGGATCATATCACGATGAAAATGGAGTCTGAGTTATGGCTTTGGACATGGAAAATTCACAAAACAAAATGTCTGCCAGGCAGCCATATTGGATCGTATCACGACGAAAATGGATATGCACATTTATGTCATAGAACACTGTCCTAATACCAACTTTGAATGAGATCTGTTTAAGTATGTCTGAATTATGGCTTTGGACATGGAAAATTCACAAACAAAATGGCTGCCAGGCAGCCATATTGGATCGTATCACGACGAAAATGGATATGCACATGTATGTCATAGAACACTGTCCTAATACCAACTTTGAATGAGATCTGTTCAAGCATGTCTGAGTTATGGCTTTGGACATGGAAAATTCATAAACAAAATGGCTGCCAGACATGAAAATTCGCAAACAAAATGGCTACCAGGCAGCCATATTGGATCGTATCACAATGAAAATGGATATGCACGTGTATGTCATAGAACACTGTCCTAATACCAACTTTGAATGAGATCTGATCAAGCATGTCTGTGTTATGGCTTTGGACATGAAAATTCACAAACAAAATGGCTGCTATGCGGCCATAATGGATCGTATCATGACAACAATGAATATGCACATGTATGTCATAGAACACTGTCCTAATACCAACTTTGAATGAGATCTGTTAAAGCATGTCTGAGTTATGGCTTTAGACAGGGAAAATTCGCAAACAAAATGGTTGCTAGGCGGCCATATTGGATCGTATCATAAAACAAATTGACGTGCATATGTATGCCATAGCATGTTGCCCCTGTACCAAGTTTGAAAAAAATCGGTCCAGGCATCTCCAAGAAACATCTGCGGACGGACGGACGGACGGACGGACGGACGCACAGACAGACGGAACCCAATCCATAAGTCCCCGTTCCGGACTTCGTCCGCGGGGACTAAAAACTGTATTATTAAGTCATCTTTAAAGTGACCATATAGATGAGGATTTGATAAATTGGATTTTTAATTTATAAAATAATTTTATCACGGCCTTATACTTGAAGAATCAAAGTGAAACAACATTGACAAAGTCTATGATTCTAACTTAATATACAGCAAAATGCGCTATATATATGTGTGTAAAATATTTTTTATTGCACGTACAATAACAAACATTTTAAAACATGTCATTTATTACTATTTTGCAATTTTTTGAGTTATAAAATAGGACTTGGCATATGTTTCACATTGGTTTTTCAGGTAGGATTTGTCCTGATGACATTTCTACAACAAGTACATGACTATAGCTAAGCCCAACTTGAAAAGATAGCTCTACATCTTTGTTTCTGATCAGCATCTTATTTATTTCATGTCCACACCAAACAGAATATTAACTTAATTGTTTACAACTCATTAGCTAGGTATTCACTAAAGCTAACCATTAACTTCAGGCAACACAGAGTAATGTTGGTTTTTTATTGATGTCATTGTTACATGCTTATTTTATAAGAAATTATCTAAAAATATACTATTATACTAACTTACATTTTCTCCAGCAACAATTAATTCATAATCATATAGTGAACATGAATTACTATTGTGTGTACATTGGTTGCCATAGGTACACCAATCACACGCCCAAGCACGAGTCACACAATCTGTACAGCTAGAACAAATAAAAGGGGGTGCATATACTTGTATTTGTCAGGATCACAAGACCTAAACAAACATGCATTTATACTTTGTTTTTCAAATTGACATCAGAATACCTGTCTGGTTGTGTATGAGCATAATGTACATTAGACATGAATACAGTTAATTTGCATAAAATGACTTTGCAAAGGAAATCTATTTTTAAACATATACAATAGGAGTCTAGGTCATTAAGGTCACAATCCTATTCACAATGTCTGACAGACCTTTGCACATAACTTGATAAAATGAATGTGTATATTTACAAAGCAATATGCACTGTGATTTATTTTATTGCTGGCTCAAAGAATTATTTTTGCTTGTGAAATTGAAAGGGCCTCAGCCTGTTCACGTCTTTGTCATTGGTTCTGCAGTTCTCAAAATAAGGCAAAACACTCCAAATCCACCCCACCCCCCACCCCACGGAGTTTTAAGCATGAAAATACTTTTAATCCTACTTATGGTTTATTCACTACATGGCTAGTAACTTGTCGTGCCCATTAGGTTACTAATACATGTTTTCTGATATACATTTCCTGAAGAAATGCTGTTGATTCAAAATGTGTACAAATGAGTTTATATGCATAGTGTCTGTAGACAATTAGTGTAAATCAGTTACTATAAACAAAATCAGACTTGCACTGCAGCTTATTTACATCTTGTGATACTTTACTTACATTTTGTGTGTAGAGCACTTATAGAAATGGAAATTTGTGTCAACAAAGTTGATATTTGTCTCTGTACTTCTGATGGCAAGTTGAACTGTCACATGATCTGAAATGAGGGCAGTGACTCAATCAATCAGTTTATTTCATAACAATAAGGCCACAGGCCCAAAGAGCAAACAGTAATACAAACGTTTCAGTTCATAGAGGGAGATTCCTCTCTATTTTTCATTGCAAAATAAATAAATGAAGCTAAATTATTTAGATAAGTTATATTATCTGAATTCAAAAGTGAAATAAACTTATCATAGGAAGGGTTTAAACAAAACCACCTTGGTAACATTTCTTTACGAAGGTCCTTGTAAAGCGGACAAATTGCTGAGAAATGGTACTCGTCCTCAATACAGTACAAATTATGTGTAATACAGTATTTGCAAAATCTTTGGTCAGCAGGAATGTTTTCATGTCGTCCCCTCTCAATTTGCAAAGGATGCGAGGAGCAGCGAAATCTTGACAGTGCTGTTCTAAATTTACACATTTTAACACAACTTAAATATCTCTCTGGTTCAAGCATTGATTTGAAAGTGTGGTAGGAACGAAGCCTAGGAGATGATTCGATATCTTCGTGCCAGATCTGACTAGCACAGTCTTTTAATCTTTGGGTGAATTCAGACAAAAACAAACTAGTGGAGCCTACACCCTGGTTCAACCATGCATGGCCGAATCCAAGGCGGCAAATTAAAGATTTGACGTTAAAAGCCCAGTTGACTGATTTTATACTCCTTACTTCTTCTAATCTTTTCAACATAATGTAGCATTTATAGGGGTATCTATCAGTGTCCATTTCTAATATTTTCAACCAATAGCTCACACACCTTTTAAAATACATGACACAGATGGGAAATCTACCACACTCTCCTATTGCTGCTAAATCATTTGTTTTCCCACTAACATTCAAAAGAAATTTACAGAACTGATAATGAACTTGTTCAACCTGGGGGGAATTTTCATAACCCCAAATTTCACTACCATACAGCAAAATAGGTGTAACATAAGTATCAAAAAGTTTGAAAGAGTCGGACATGGACATTCCACCCAGCTTCCTTAGCAAAGTCTTAAGTTGAAACAGTGAGGGCAGTGACTACATAGCATAAGGTCATGACCTATGAAATCAATTCATAGCGTCAGTGCAGTAAGGTCGTATTAGCCTATACAATTGCATAGCACATCTGCACTGACACGATGAAGTATGGTCACATACTAAGTGTTATTGTATGCACAATAGGTTTTCATATGTTCAATGTTACAATACTATTTTAAGAAATTTGTGTTCATAACTAAGCACCTAGCTTAATAGATTTGTTAAAACTGCAACATGCAAATAGAAAGAAATATATCACTGATCATATTATACTCTGGGTCTGATCTCTCAGACTTACAAATTGTTGAAAATACTACACATAGAAATAACAATAGAATCAGATCTGAACTGTACAATTGATATTTACCTTGTTTAGCTGGAATAGGTGGTCTTTGGTTGACTGGTGGTGTATCACAAGTCAGTTGATTTTCTGTCTTCATAGCATTATAATAGTATTGACCATCATATACACACTGGTATGTATTCTCTGATGTTTCATATGGAAGTTCTGTCACTGTTATATTAATCTGTAAGTTGGTAATTCATGGTGACACATGAAGAAAAAAAACATTTAACGTGAATAATTGTTTTTGAGTATGGGATGCACATCTCTTTTGCAGGGGGGGGGGAGACTACACCCTCCTCATCCAATCCTATAAAACATATAATACTCCTCATCCAAACCTATAAAACATATAATACTAGGGTAAAAAAGGTCCAGAGTAAAAATGTGTAATGACTACAGTTACAAGATATACATACCTTTTCTCTTGTATTAACTGGCATGCTGGCTGTGGGTACTATGGTAATGTCAACACATTCTGAATTTGAGAATACATCCAGCCATCTTGATTGGGAAATTGCATTTTGGCACTCACTAAACAGAGAACATCTATTTGATGAAAAAAAGCGTGCAGATGTTGATGAAACACAACTGATAGTACAAACCTTAAGGTTATAAGGTCATATGTAGGTCATACTTGTAAGACTGATTTATGTCTTACAATTAACATAGCCTGCATTTGCTGATATGGGGCTAGACTCTTGATGGTGTCTGAGTGTGTTAAAGTGTACGACATATGCAGTAATACATACAATGTAATATAAATATATTGGTGGTATACTACAAATGCGGCCACAATTTAGTAAAAAGTGACATGAGCATCAGAATCGATGCTTAATGTTTCCTTCTATACTACCAATGAACATGATAACAAATTAAAATGTCTGTGACATTCAATAACTGTCTTGATTTTGATTGATCCTGAACGTCAAGGTCAAGATCTTAGAAGTGAGCTTGCACATGAAAATATGGGCAGACTCTTGATTGGAGTCTCCATGTATTAGTACAGCTTTTGAGTTATACAGTAAATATTGATAAATATTTTTAACGATAAATTATATGGCTGTCATTGAGTGAAATTTGCAATTGTCACAAAACAAAGTGGCACACATATAACCGATTAAAATTGGAATTGACTTATCTGAGAAATGACATATATTATAGATGGTTGGAAGGACACATTCACATGTATAATTGTTACTATAATAGTTCCCCTTTTGGGGAGCCAATTACATATCACTGAATTAGTTGAATAATCAAAAAGGTTTTTGCCTAATAAAACAAGGACACAGTGGACTACCTTCTCTCCAAGGTACACCAGCCACAATATGGATCCCGAGATGAAAAGCAACTTTCACATGTGATATATTGACTGCACTTCTGTACCTTCAGTTTGTGAACCTAAGACAGTCAAATAACAGACAGATTGAGTAAACTAGTCTATATATCTGTGATGTCATATCATACAAGTGTTCCTCATTAAATTCCACTACTGTCTTACTTGTTGTTTATTTTATCAGGTGATTATACATTGGCAGGTGTTAATATAAAGCAGTATGGATTATTAAATAGCCATTCACAAATGTGGTGTTTTGAGTTTGTATGAAGCAATATGCCTTTTTGTTGAATTAAGCTGTCTAATAGGTATAGTTGGTAGTTTATTTGTATAATCATGTACATGTAATACATGTATGTGCCAGGTTACATCTTTTGTTCATATTTATGAGCTTTCATTCATTAACATGTTTTTCTTTTGGCAATAGGTAGTTTTCAAACTTTGCTTTAACTATCCTTGACTGTATAAAAGATGGAATAAATCCTGACTTTTGGCAGATATGAGTATCATCAAAATTTCATCTCTACATGATTGACACTATATTAACTCTTTCAAACAAAAGATCCCCCATTAGTGAGGACTTTTATTGTTTTCTTTCAAACTTATGTTTTCACTGAAAAAGCTATTAGCCTTATCTGCCCTTTACAGGAAACACATTAATATTAAAACATATTCTACACTGACTGTGGGTCTTTGAAAATCTCAGTTTACATGGCATATTAATTATATTAATCTCTGTTTGGCTGCACAAGTGCATCCAAGATTTCATTGTGCACTAGTCAGCACTGTTACTTCACCTGTTGTTCAGTTAGCACATACACATGGTCCTGTACTGGTTGAGAAAACATCATATCAGGAAGAACAGCTGAAGAATCATCCAGTAGTGTTATGTTTTCATAAACATTAGCTGTTGATGCTGATAAAAAGTGTACCTAAATAGGAAGGAAATTATACTGACTGATGTTAAACATCTGAAAAATACAAGATATACATGTAATATTGAAAACACTTTAAAGCATACCTTCACTAGCTATAGTTTTGTACATGAAATTGAGTACTGAGATGGGCCTAATAACCTTGACAGGACCCATGATGAAGTTTTTTACCATTATGTCACAATCGTCACATTAACCATAAATCTCACTGATCTTTCTATACTTGACATATATCTATACTTATCCACCGGACAAGTAGTTTTGGAGTTTTGGTTTTTTTACCAAAAAGTTGTCAAGACAGGGACAGACAAACATAAACCATTTGATTTCAGGGAAGGGGGGTGGGGGGGTGGATTTTAGGGAAAAAGTTGTCACAGGCCAAAAGTAGGGCAAAAAATAATATGCTGACCAACTCAAAACATAAAAAATTAGTTTCCAGGGTATGAGCTAAAAGACATTGTTGTGCTGCAAGTGCAGAAACTGACTACAATTGCCAAATTTCCAGGTACATGTGTTTCTGGCACCTACACTTTTAATTAAAGTTTCTTCTCAAATTTTTCTTCTCACTATTGGCAAATGCTGAAACAAACTGAAACACTACTGAATCAAATTACTAGAATACTGACCTATGAAAAAATACTTGCAAAATATGCAGATGTACAGTTTCATATTGCGGTTAGAAAAAGTAAATTAAATGCATACATAATAAGAAATGGGGACAGTTTTTGATATAATATACCCCTAATATCACTGAACCTGTAATATTCCAATGGCCGGACAGTGCACCCTGCATTAATGGTATTTTACTACTATCCTACCACAATTTCATGCAGTCATATAGAATGTAAAAGATGATTTCTAACTTCTGTTAAAAAATGATTTGATTTTCAGTATAGCTTCCTGAGGCACAATGCTCGACATCCATGGTCAGAAGTCAAGATATTTTGCACAAAATATATTTTTTACGTTTAACTCATGCACGTTTTTCTTCAAATCCAAACTTTAATTGCCATATTTATGATGGCTTGTTTCTGCATTACAGCAGGTCCTTTTGAAAGGATGAAAAGAATTTGGGGATGCTCCATCTTGAATGGTTTTCAAAGAAATTGGCAATTTTGTGTTTAATTCCCATAGTATTAACACAATATCCGGCAGCTTAATTTGGATATCATGCGACCTCAAAATTAGTCCAGTACATGTGCAGCTTCTTTTATTGATTTTAACTGAGAATAGATTTGACGTTTTTTTTAACCAAATTAATGTCGAAAATGTCAGATTTTTATTTTTAAGGTGCATGTTAATTGATATGATTTCATGAATGGGTCAGGGTGCATGTACTTTAGGGAGCTGGAGCCTTCAGTATTTACAAGTGGTGGGGGGGGGGGAATCACCTCCCCCCCCCCATTCTCCATTTGTAAAAACTGACCCTCTCCTTTGTCCCATTTTGTAAAACATGACCCTCCCCATGACAATTGCATATACTGAATGTTAATCAATATTCCCATTAAAAGTATACATACAAATTAAATGATTTTGACTCTGTATTAAAAAGCAATATTTCTACATATAAAGTGACAAACAGTAAAAGACTGGCTAGTTACCTTTCTCTTATAATCATACACAATCTAGTTAGTATCTAAAATGTGCTTTCCATGTTGTGCATGTAACTCTGCCTGATCTGGTCACTTGTAAAAGTTCCCTGATATCATTGTCATCACATCACTCTAATTTACTCACTGGTACTACTTTGAGTCAGTACAAGTACATTTGTATCACTGTCCGTGTTCTCTATGACATTCAAAACTAAATCATTATCATCATCATCATCATCAATGCTACCATCACCATCATATTTTAACAACAAGATTCACATACAGTGTGAGCGATAAGGTGAGATGGGTACACTCAACAAAATGCATTGTTTTATCAAACAATTTCCTTACAATATAATTATGTATTTTAATTTGTAATTTTGCATGTAAAGTACTCGTATAAATAAATGTGGAGAGCTCATCTCACTTTTACATCTCAAAACACACAAAACAAATTGACAATAATTGAATATTCAATTTGGTCACAAAACTACGGATTGTAAAATGTAACCCTCCCCCAAACATTGACAAATGCAATATATGACCCTCCCCCAAGGACAGGTTTGTAAAATGTGAGCCCCCCCCCCCCCGATTCCTCCTGCCCTCCCCCCTTGTAAATACTGAAGGCTCCCTTATAGAAACAAACAACTTACACAAGCTAGTATACATGAAATCAAGAGGTTACCTTCTGCATCTGTCCAGTTGAGGTTCCAATAATTCCAATGGTATGCTGTTCCACTGTTGTCATGGTAATAGATGATGTTAATATGTCACTGTACTCAAAAACAGCTTCATTTACTACTGGATCTACACCATTGGCATATCTGTATTGTTCATGGGTATAACACTCATATGGAGTAGGATCCTGTAAAATTGACAAACACTTTGAACTCGATCACCTTATAGTCCCTCTACAATTTTTATGCTCTTGAAAATACATGTATGAGGAGACGAGAGGCTCACATGGCAACTCTAGTATTAATGTCTGGAAAATAAATTGCTAAATTGGTTATCCTACCAAAGGGCCTAAATAACTGTATACATTGTAGATGCTGTTTACATAACCATAATTATTTTCATTGTTTATAAGTTTATTGCAATCTTTATGTAACTTAAACTTATTGATGTATCACAACTATTTAATGTTAACAGTAACAGAAACATAGTAAATGTGCTCTATTTGTACATTTGCAGTGTGTAGTGACAATTGAATAATTATGACCCTCCTCTTTTTTGTTGTCACAATACAATCATGCTTAGCAAGCACCTGAACTGTAATTATAATAATGATTACAACAAGCAAGTACCCCCCCCCCCTTTCCATCAAACGGTGCTACACTATCATTAATACATGTACATGAATAACTTACAATTATTGGTAGTTTTAGATCACAAGTAGCTCTATTGTAATTTTGGGCATCAAACACACTCATCGACTAGCACTTGTACTTACTGTTATTGGTAATGATAAACAAGTAACCCCCCCCCCCCATCATCAGTTTCAATCCATAGTTTTGTCCTTCAGTCATACATCCTTTAATGCAAATTTATCATATTGCATGTAACTTTACATATTCAACTCCTTTATTTTTGATGGTGATCTGTACATCTCTGTCAAAGGTGCTAAACTACATTAATAAATGAATAACTTACAGTTATTGTTGTTGGTCGTTGGTTACAAGTAGCTCCTGTCATTATTTCCAATGTATAGGAGGGATTTCCTCTGATACATCCTAGAATAGCATCACTGAATTCTTGTTCTATGTCAGTCATTCTGTACATACACACTGCTGACTGATGACTTGGTACTGGTTTATTGTTGGTGACTGTCTCTTGTTTAGCAAATACTGCAAACAATACTTCTTCTCTATCAGACAATCCTAGTTCTCTGGTTATATCAGTTGCTGGTCTGATGACATGAGCTGCTTGTATCAGGTTGTATAGGCTGCCATCATTGCCATGACACTCTAGTGTTACTTCAGTGTATGATTCGAATGTGTTAACATTCTCCTCTTGGCAAACTCTACTTATTCTTGATATGTAGTGTGAGGAGTTCACATCATCTGGATCTTGTCTTTGTGTGATTAGAAAGTAGCTGTAACCATGATAACTGAATCCTGACACATAATGAGTGATAAATGTACGATAAATACTTTGTATTGTTATCAATACAGGCTTTGTTCCAACAGTGGGTATAATAAATGGATTGGAATCTGTTATTTGTCTTAAACTTACAGCTGGGTCACCATGTGTTTCTTGAGTCCTTGTTACTCCCACATACATCATACGTTCATCACCATAACCAGGTGCTACAAACCCTACAGTACTGTCTTCAGCTCTCGGTGATGCTACATACACACCATTATCATCCACATCTATGGACAAGTCTTCAAGATTCCGTAGTTGACAGTAACCTCTGTAACTACCACAAGTCACTATGTTGTTATCATCTCTGTTGATAGACAGTATCTTGTTGTAATTATCAATCCATCCTTCATCTGGATCCTCTACTGGTCCTGTAGATACATTGTGTTCTAACTTCAAATCACTTGTCAGTTTATAGATATTATTTACACCTCCAATGTACACATCACCAGAGTGAATTACTGTCAGGTGATTGAAACCAATGGAATTGATGTCAGCAAATTTGGCTACTTCATAGATGTTGGCATGACAACAAGCTGTCAGACAGGTAAATATCAAGGTAATTTTGATTTTAACAGGGTTTTGTAATACCATTGTGTATTTTGAAGTAACCAGTAACACCTGTAAGGAAAAGTGAATAAAAATTGTCAAAGAAAATGTTATATAATAATAGCACAAAGGTACTTAAATTAGTAAACTGAATAAACTGGAGTTAATGTACTAGCTAGCTCGCAAGTGCTTGCACCCACAGCAATACCCTAATCCCACCAATTCAATTTCTAATCACACTTTGAACACGTTGGAATAGGTTAAAATAGGGTACTGATTCGTAAGAGTGGGGTCGGCCAGGGCACTTTATATACAACAATATGAAATTATGATTATACTAAGGTTTTTTCTGGATCATGGAGGTAGGAATTGGGTGGGCTATGATTCGCTAAATTAATATTAGCGCGCCTAATGACTAACTTCATTCAACATATGCATACATTGTTCAACTTCAAGGGTCCATGTCCATGACGATTGAATAAAATAGAAATCCGACTTTCTAATCCCTCTGATTCAAATCACGGAAAATTAATCTCGACCACGGACTGTGACACTAGCCCCGCCTACACGGCACTAAAAATCCTACCCGAGGTAGGATTCGGGATAGTTTAAAGCCCGTGTAGACGCAAGTTTCGCGTCCTGAACCTGTCCTGAAACCGTCCTGACTTTTAGGACACCTTTGAGAGGTTCCTGAAACCCTCCTGACTTCGTCCTATGACTATGTACTGTCGAGACGGAACGCGAGACATCTACGCCGCAACCTTCCTACGTGTAGACACAAATCTATCCTACCTCAGGTAGGACTTGGGACAGCCTCAGGTAGGACGACCTATGTGTAGATGGGGCTATTGTGACAGCATCATGTATACATTGATACATTGTATGCTTCGATCCCTGAGTCGATCCCTAGCGTTACGTCTTGACCACATACCCACAGCCCAGGTGAAGTATCTACTTTAGCTACGTCATGGCGATTTGACTCTTTTATCCAAAATATACACGAAAGCTGACATACTTACGATCAGAGAACCTTTTTCTTCAAAAAATGCATGGATGTAAGTATAGAACCAGTCCTGCTTGCAGATGGTGGTGCAAGGGTCGAATGACCCTCGGACTATACTAGTATAGTAGTATATAGCATGGATGTAATTACATGACGCACACCATGTGGTATTTATAAATTATAAGTGTAGATTGCTAATCCGAACACGCTTATAGCCTGAACAAGGAAGTGGGGGGGGGGGGGGGGGACACGACCAGTCTCTCCATTGGTAACTATTTGCTTGTTTGTTTGTTTGTTCATGTATTTATCTACTCATTTATAGGTTTATTTGGTTATGTGTTTGTTTGTTTGTTTGTTTGTTTGTTTAGTTGTATGTCGCGCGCTGTCCTCACCAGTCTTCCATTTGTACTCACTTGGACTGACAGATCAGCCGTGGTGGTCCGCGGTCCAATCTTCCGTTCTGATAAGCCCAGACTGAAGTTACAGTCTAGTAAGTACTCACACTGCCAATTCGCCACTCGCAAATGCGAAATGAACGAAAATATTTTTAAAACTTCTAAAAACCACAGAATGATCGTTTCCACCACAGGCAGTGTTTGGACGAAGCATGGGGTGTCGACCAGTTTTTTTTTACAATCCGTGGCTAATTCAATGTGACTATTGCAACTGTACAAACAACATTCATAAGATCGTGATTTGATTTTACCACAGGGAACAGGAAGAATAAATAATCTTGTTCGCAAGGATTTCTAATATTAAAGAGATATATATTAAATGCTGGCACTTGCCTACTATAATTATGCCATATGGTGACAGCAATGTACCTCCCTGGTTTATATATATATATATATATATATATATATATATATATATATATATATATATATATATATATATATATATATATATATATATATATATATATATATATATATATATATATATGTGTGTGTGTGTGTGTGTGTGTGCGTGCGTGCGTGCGTGCGTGCGTGTGTGTAATTTATATATGATTGGGAAGTCAACGCGCCCGCGCCATAGTCGCATTTAATTGAAAATTGGCACATTGAAATCGACTTCTTGGCGCCCACAAAGGCGCATTGTGGCTAACAGTGAAATTTAGACACTTCAGTGCTGGAGTGCCGATTCGGTAGAGGCGTAGTACGGAAGTACATTGTAAACCCAACTCACGTCAGTTGTTTGAAATGATGCCCCCACACGTCGTCTTTTGCAAAGCAAATCAGAATACTTTATACTGTTTCATGTCCCTCTATCCATGTTTGACTATTTGAATACACGATACAAGCGTGACCATTCCCCGGGTATAGTGACACAGATCAAACCAATACGATTCAAGATATTCAAATTAGTATGCCCTTTGATGACCTCGCCTGACCGTCACTGCGTTCATCATGCATGAGAAAAGACATCAACTCCTTGAATGAATGTTACGATCCATGATCACCGATGTTTTAGAATAAATACTTGAAGTATAAATTTATCAACACAATTACTAATCTTGTAGGTAACAACTCAAATCCCTACCACAGAAAACTACCGTCGCGATGTCCACTTTTCCGTGTCAGGCTTACAACGGTTGCATGGCTTCGTACGGTACGGACTTACGGTTCGCGACTTGAACATGCTTCCCTACTGTACAAACAATAACAAGCAGAAATATTACTTTACTTATTTATGTATTTAATTTTCATGTGACTACATAAGAACACTTTTATTTTCGCCCATTGAAATTGAAAATGGCCCATTCATTTTTGCTGGAATGGGGCCATTGTCACATTGGTGTTTTGAGACTTCCCAATCACTGAATTATATATATATATATATATATATATATATATATATATATATATATATATATATATATATATATATATATATATATATATATATATAGGAAGTCAGTGGTAAGATTTGTCCGTAGTACAGTGCTCGATACGTCTGCACGCAGAGCGGAGTATATGTTGCAACATCTCCTGACGAGTGATTTACTCACGAAACAGGCTTGTAGAGACGAAAAACCCGACTTGATTTTCTTCTACCCTCAACATATATATATATATATATATATATATATATATATATATATATATATATATATATATATATATATATATATATATATATATATATATATATATATAGTGTGTGTGTGTGTGTGTGCGCGCGCGCTATGGTCTTTTGGGGTTCCAGATCGTCAACTGGCTTATCTAGAACAATTATTGGGGTTATAAACTATATGTATACTAGGCTGGAACCGTTACATAATCACTACTTTAGCATTGTTTACTCGCCTATTGTAATGTGTTGGGATGGGGTGTTACAACCCATTTATACTACATAAGGGTCATAAATCAAATAATAATAAAAAACTGAGAACATACAGATTGTTCAAGACTCATTTCAAACTTGAAAAAAGAATAGTTAACAAAGTTGAATAACAGTAAACTACGTAATACTGTAAAACGGGATTTTTTCACGTCGGGAAATTTTCGCGTTTTGTTAAGGCTTTGTAAGTATTTAGCGACGGGAAATGTTTGCGTTTTGGTCAAAGCATAGACAATGGAGGATTATCGGTCATGATAAAGGAAAAAGTATAAACCCCACTTCCATGGTTAATGTGACAGTGTATTCACCAGTCTAATGACATACTAGTACTAGTAAACTGAGGATAATTAACACTCACTAATTAGTCTAATTTATAGTGTTATAAATGTGTAAGCCTAGTCAGCATTGTGCGCGATCGGTTGCTTTGAGTTGACACATGATTACTATTTTCCACAGTCGGCACGCGATCGTATTTGTTTAGGGACCGGACAGAATTTACGGCGGGGGGGGGGGGGGCTGGGGAGAAATTATCTCTGACTTGTTTTTTTCCTGGCCCCCCCCATCCACTGTGACCAAAATTTCACAGCCCCCTCCTCCTTTCAAAAGTATAAAAATTTCATGGCCCCCCCCAAAAAAAAAGAAAATAAAAGAAAAAAAGTGCACAATATCCTGCCCCTACAATAACTAAAAAGAGTACAATTTTTTTGTTACTGTAGCACAACTGTAATATTTCTTTTGGTACTACTATTATGTTACTATTTCAGCCCAAACAACTTAGTAGTTGTAGAGGAAGTTTTTTAGAAAACAAAACAAAATAAAACATTTTGACCATACATGTAATCATACACATGTGGTATAATCTTGTTTATTTCCCAACTAGACACCATAAGTAGTCATCACTTAATACCAAGGCATTTGATGTGGTGGTTTTAACTGTCATTCACTGATACATACACAGAAACACAGAGTAAACACACATTCACATGCGTGATTTGTGAAAAACTGTAGTGGGGACATTTGTGGGGAGTATCTAAGGACATCACATCACCTACATAGTGTATTCAAATATCTATTTATACTCATAACACAATAACTATCTAATGTCTGACATTTGTGATGTCATGAAGTGCTAGCAAACTAAGGATTTTATGCACACTGAGGTCTGACAAATATAGCTTTCACTTTCCTACACCAAATGCATTACCAATACACATGTAAATGTAAGACATTTGTGACTTCATGAAAGTGCAAAGAAATTCAGAATGTTGTGGAATACTTAGATGTAATCAATATGCTTTCAGTTCCAAAACCATACATATTTAAACTTATAGTGTCAGGCATTTGTGACTACATGATGGGGACAGCAAATTCAGAATTGTATTCAATACACTGTACAGTGATCAGATGAGTATATACGGCCAGAAGGCAACTACCAAAGTTAGTGCAAAGTCACTGATGAAAAAACACTTAACACCACGCAGACATCTAAATGCTTTACAATATTTAGTACAGATAGCTGCATTTGATGATGCTGAGAAATAATTTAATTTCACTGGTTTTAGATAGAAAGAAAGACAAGTCTTGCCTCACATCTTCAGACTCTAGTGAGTCTGAGAGTGAAACTCAAGAATAGTGTCAAGGAAAGAAATAAAACACCTATCTAAATTAATCTGGCCAGACGTTTTTGTATTTACATTTTTCACCAAAAGGTCACTTTTTAATCACATAAATTACAGGTCCTATGCTAGTATATTACCATATATATAGCATAGGACCTGTAATTTATGTGATATATATATATATGTTACTAGGTAGATATTCCCTGTTAGGAACATTAGAATTATAGAATTTAACGGTAAGGAAACGCAGATACTATATTCCATTCTACCCCTGATGAGTGAGGACTACGCACCTCACGAAACAATTCTGTAGGGTCTATAGCATATAATTTGGTTCAAATTTTCAAAACCTGTATATATATATATATATATATATATATATATATATATATATATATATATATATATATATATATATATAGTAAATAGTATCAAACTCGTAGAATAGAGTGCTCGATGCTTGGGTAAGCAGGGCGGGAATAATCAAAGTGAGTTGGTTGGAACTTGAGGTGCTAAGTTGTAACTCCGAGTTTCACGCTCAATGCGTTCATCAGACAACTGTTGTCTGATGAACGCATTGAGCGTGAAACTCGGAGTTACAACTTAGCACCTCAAGTTCCAACCAACTCACTTTGATTATATATATATATATATATATATATATATATATATATATATATATATATATATATATATATATATATATATCCTTGATGGTAATTACACACTGAACCTGTTTCCACAGTGCTAAAATGTATGTATGTATGTATGTATACATATGTGTGTGTGTGTAAGTGTGTGTGTGTGTGTGTGTGTGTGTGTGTGTGAACAACTTGGAGTATATACGAGTAATTCAGGGTGTATCAAATTAATCTTGAGTAGTGTTTTTATGCTTCACTAAATAGGTACATACAAACGTACACACTTCCATTTTAATACATAAATGAAAGTGTAGACATTCAATATTAAAGGCGATATCAAGTGCTATCTCATGCAATGCTAAATTTTCTAACATATTAATTTTTTTCAATGACAAAACATTCCGCCCCCCCCCCTTTCAAACCATGAGAATTTTCATGCCCCCCCTTCAAGCCTCCCATTTTTTTCATGCCCCCCCCCCAATTTCTCCCCAGCCCCCCCCCCCCCCCCGCCGTAAATTCTGTCCGGTCCCTTACAACGGCACACAAAGAAAACTAACGACCTTTGATCGTATGACGTCTTTTGAACTTCCTTTTGTCACTGCACCGAACGTGTCATAAGTGAAAGCAAAGCTGTGAAATCTTTTAAATTTTTATTGTTTTAGCGTTTTTTCCTATTCATATGAAAGCTTTCGGAAAAGTTGAAACGACAAATATGTATAAATACAACTGTTTTAGGGCGATTTGACATCACTCTGTGTTCAACTCTCGGCGTTTAAAAACTGATAGCAGTTCACTCCGATCTGACTTCCTGGCGTACTTATGGGAGACTGATCCGACATTGTGAAGGAAGTTCAAATGCTAAAAAAAAAAAAATAATACAAGTACAACAATTGTGCCCGATTTACCAAATGAGGCGCCAACGAACTTGAGAAAAATAAGGTGTCCACGAAACGTAGACGCAACACACGAGAATAAAAAGGAACGACTTAGCTGGAATCCTGAGGTATTCAGCGAAGTGTCCACCGCTTATTAGGAGATAACTCGTGTCAATTTTGGCACAAGAGGATAAAACTCCCAGAGTCCTTTAGCTATTCTACGAAATTCGTCGATTTGCCAAGGAATACTGGGGATTGGCTAGTCAAGGTCATGTGACCACTAGAACGACAGGCCACAGGGTGCCGGAGGCATTAATTTATATTTATTTTTGGCAATACACAAGGGGAAGCAGAGGGACACCCAAAAGTAAGCTAAAAGCTAAAAGATGGGTATTAGTCTTATACAGAAATTCATTTCAGTAGAAATTACAAGTCAAAACCAGGAAATTTTTTCATTAATTTTCATTTCTTTCCATGTTTTTTGTCAAATTTTGGAAAAAATCATCCACATATTATGGTGGTTTTGGTTACCATGGCAACCGATGTTAATAAAATGACCCTTTTTTGAACTCAGCATAAAAAAGTACCCCAGCTAGGGTGGTTAATAGCTCGCGCAGCGGCAGCAAAGCTGCCGCGAAGCGGCTCAATGACTAGTACGCATGCGCGTCGTATATACTATGCGAAAAAATTTGGTGGTTCTCCCAATGATGCATTGCGGCGCGCACTGACTACGCATGCGCCTTCTATATACTACGTGCATTCTCCACGCGCTACCGTATCATCGTATATCATAGGCGACATAACATCACCATGCATTGCAATATTGTAACAGTAGGCCTGTTGGCACGATTATCGTAATATTGTAACGAGTATATCGAGGCATCACTGTACCTCAAGGAGAAATTGTTACACTATTTGGAAGTTTGATGCACGGCGGTACGCGATACGGACCACTGATGACATAGCGCAGTTTAATTTCCGGGTTATGGAAGTGTGGTTTTGATATTTATATTGTCGATAATTGTTTTTTTTTACATGTTTTAAAAAGAATATCTACTTTCCTATGTTTGTTGGTACAGTAACATTCCTAAATCATCGAGTTGAATTGTCCAAAGACCAACGTACATTGGTGGAGGGTCTATGATAAGTTGGCTGATTGAAAATGAACAATATTAATCTAATGGCTATGATGGTTTTTGAAACCAACAACTGCATAGAGTGTTGACTTGCTTTACTTCTCGTCCATGTCAGAGAATTAGTTGTCATTCAATAAAATAAATTTTGATGGTCAATACCCCTGGAAAATGACCCAAATCAAGTGTATCAACCCTGGCCCAGGCAGCCGGTCACAAATGAATCTACCCTGCGCGAGCTTATGGGCTTTGCCTAGTTATGATATTATTCAAATAAACTCGATTATTACAAATTTTATTATTTTATTTAATTAATTATTTTATTAATTTTATCACATTGCGCAGGGTGTGTAGACATGCATCTACTGATCCGAAGGAGTACACAAAACGAGAAAAGGAGGCAACTCCAAAAGGAGGCACAGTGCAGTGGTTTATGGGACAAAAATGGATGTACAAGACTATGCATAGGGAGCTCCTCTTCCAACAGTGAATAAGTTGCAATAATAAACAAATGATGTAGAATATACAATACAATGAGATAAAATGAATTAATACTTAGTCTGGGTTCTGTTTTGATAGATCAAGAATGTGCGACCCCCCCCCCCCCCCGTTCTGGTAGGGGTGTGTGGCCAATGCTGTCAACCCAAGACCCCATTTTAGACCAATTTTGACCCAAAACCAATACCCCGTTTTAGACCGTTCAAGTTTTTAGAAGACCCCATTTTAGACCAACGTTGAACGCATGGTTAAACGATAGATGCAATGTTGCGCATACATAACAATGCATTATGAGGCGATATCTAAAACCAAGCATTTCAGTGGGTTTGCATGCTATCTCAACCAGTGAATTAGCAGGGGACAATTTATTAATTTGAGTTTAATGGATTAAACGGGTGTACAAATAATGACGCATGTGCATAATGGGTTAGCTATTTATAGAACGCCGACATCACATTCATCATTCCGCAGCTCAGTTGATGATGGCATGGCACGCGCTTCAAATATATACATGTAGTTTATTGAATTGACATATTTTTATGAAGATGACGCTTACATATACCGTTCTTGTACAAATGATGAGTGGTATTAATCTGGAAAATACTTAGTACTCTAACTTAATTTTTCTGAATGTTTTAAAACTTTATATGCTTGAAACAACCCAAAATACAAACAAACAACTTTTTGATATATATATATATATATATATATATATATATATATATATATATATATATATTATATATATATAATAAGATATTACCATTACACTATCTAGCAAACTTTTAAACATTATTACAATATTTTGAGTAACACGATGCCAATTCGCCAATACACTAAGCAGCAGCATTTTATATCTTAATATTAAAAGCAATATTCTTTAAACTATGACTTCATGTATATAAAGTTGAAGTTGTGGTTGTTGTTGCTAAGCACTGTACTTAAATCTATCTGTGGTTATTCATATCAGGGTGGTTGAGAAGCTTGTTGTATCTCTTTCATTTGCTATTTGCTTGTGGTAAGTTTTTCATAATCCGATAGAATGGGTTTAGGGTAAAGCTCCTCATAATCGGACTGCTTTGGTTTTGTGGGCACTTCGTATTGAGATGGTTTAGGTTTAGGGTACAGTTCTTCATACTGCGATTTCTTTGAATTCGTTTGTTCTTCATGTGATGGCTCTGGACTTGTCACGGTATACTTCTTTTCTCCCGACTCTATCTGAAGTTGTTCATACTGATGTGCACCATCTAATAGGTCTGGTGACAGCGCTTGATAATGCTGCTTCGATGGCTCATTACACTGAACTACATATGGTGATGTCAGAGCTTGTGATGTTGGGACATTCTCATGTCTGTCTCTACCTTCATTCTCAACCATAGTGGAAACTACTTCTCTCCATTTGAGTGATAAACACTGCTGTTGACACTTCTCATCTTTTTCTAAAGCATTTGCAATCTATTGATATTAGAAATAAAATCAAGAAATGCAATATAAGTTCATGTAAGTGATGTGATGCACAAATTAATTTGCAGTGCAAGTTAAGTGTCACATTGGAGTAATTTTAATAAAAAGATTATATAAGAGGAAAGGAAATCTAGTTACACACGAACCACGATATCTCTTTCTCTAAAGATTTTCCATAACATCAAGCTTTAATGGTGAATTGTTTGCCTTTCTTACCATGTCAGTGTTTCTTTCAAAGAACTTGTAGAGCTCATACAAGACAGTCGTTCCATTCAATACTTCTAGTTCCTGTGATAAAAGGTACAAGAGTCAATTATTACGTGCACCCTTTCTTCCTTAGCTATCAAATAGTCAAAAGTAAACAATATTTGACGAGACTTGAACTTGCTGAATATACCTGTACATGTATATTTGTCAGGTTTTGGGGTGACAAGTTAATGACAAATTTTGATGATGAATATTTGACATACGGGGACACTAATTCTTAATATAGTCGTCCTCCCCTTTTACACTTTAAAGAAACTTTTCGTTAAATATTGATATCATACACTTTATTATGATGGTCTAATGATACTATCTGATATACCATAACCTACCGTGAATGTTTGATCTAAATAAAAAGCTAACTCTCTGTCGCCAACACCTGGTAATTCCTGTATGTCTTCACAATACTTGTCTACCATGCCCTTGTAGACTGCAATGTCCTTGGTAAAACCCGTCACTGCATATTCCTTCAAAAGGGTGATCGACAGAAAAGATGGTGTGATTCACTTGATCAAAAGCTTCTTATAGTTATATCTCCCAATTAGCCTTCACGTGATTGTTTCAGTGATATACCGCAAGATATTGGTAGCATAAAACAAAGTCAATCACTGACAGCATCTTTGTAACAATGTTTAAAGTATATAGAACTTCAGCTTGATACTTATGTAAAGGGCAAGATCAATAGTCCAATGTAAGATAAAAAAATAATTATTTTAATTGGGGGGGGGGGGTGTTAACCATTTCAGTTCACATCCTACAAAGAAGATTGTTTTTGATTTTAAATGATCTGTTTTGTACCCTTACATACAAATACTTCTATAAAATTGTCGTCAAATTGAGAAATGGTAGAATTTTCACCATAGGTGACACTGAAAGACAGGTTTTGTATTCATAGCACTATATACTACCACACACATTTGAACTGACTGGTGTCTGAAAGAATTTTCAGTTTTGGCCAAATTAGTTAGAAGTGGTGGGGGGGGGGGGGCTAACTAAAGGAATTTAGTTTTTATCCTACATTGAACTAGTAATATCAACCCTAAACAACATTTGGAATCAAACACAGCTGGTACGGGATTTTACATACATTTGTTGGTTCATTTCAGAACTTTTTGACAACAATTACGAAAACATACCAATAATTTTACACACACACACACACACACACACACAGTCAGGCATATCAATGTACATGTACCTTTGTCTGTCCTTGTTTACTGGAGCAGGAATTCATAAATGTCTCTGCCATCATCTGAAGGCTTGTCATCACAGCAGGAGAAACATTAATGTCAAGAACAGACTGAGGACTCTTTAATATATTTGCCCAGATTCTCAATAGCAAACTGAAATACAATATTGATATAAACTGACGAACAGGTTTGTCAAGCATAAGTCCTGGACAATAATAAATTAGTGATTTCTTCTTCCATTTGTTTGATACTAGTACATGTTTACATGATTACATTTATACATAAGTTTATGTACTAAAACCTTTAATTACTGTCGTGATGGAAATGGAAAATGGAAATGTTATTTTGCTTTTGACTTCAACACAGATTATTTGGTACTTCAATCCATCACAAAATGAAACATCACTATTATGAGACATGTTGTTATATAATTATAGCCAAGTATAATGTACTTATAGAAACCATGGCAATGGTGATTCTGATCGACCATTTAATTTTGATATTCTTAAGTATGTTAATCAAAGACACTTGTCTTGCAGTCTAAATTGTGTTTCACTGCGTGTAGCACTACATATATAGTATAAGATTATAATGTGTGAAAGTAGTACAAAGTAAGTGGCAGTAAGATCGATAGATAGAGGAGGCCTCTGAATAAGGAAATCCCCCCAATGATGAACACGGTGGGGTTTTGTGTAGGCTCAATCACATCTGGACAATGTGTTCACTACATCATTATCTAGTGGTGAACAGTAATCATAATCAGTTAATCAGCTTGACCATCAGTCATGTTGCCAAAATGTAAAATGTAAAATGTAACGAGGTTCTGTATCAAGGAACATTATTCTAATTATTTGAAGTTCCAACCTTATGAACCTGTTTACTGAGTGTTATTTACCTACTATTCTTCAATGTATTTTCCATGAGTCCTGTGTCACTGTGATGAGAATTGACCACACTGTCAAGATAATCAAACATGTACTTGACAGGAAGTAGGGGTTTTCCAGTCTTTACCTTATCCATTGTCAGTAGTGTTTTGAAGACATCCTGAGCTCGCTCATTTACTGTTCCTTGTACACATGCAAACAAAATTAAATCTCCTCTCCTTAAAATCTCAAAATCATAAATTCTGAAGTATTACATTGCAAGCAGACTAACCACAATATTATTCAAATTGTATACATTAACTGCACTTGTCCGTCAACTAGCAATGATATTACTATTAAAATATAGAATCTTAAGTTTGAAGTTGCGTCCTAAGCCCAAGTGGTTCATATCTGACGTATGCACTTATCACTGATCCAATAAACATCAAAAGATACACTGGTGATGCTATTTATTCACAGAGATTGCCGACTTCTGAAAGCATCGTCCACTTGTCTTTATATTTAATTCATAGGAACATATACAACTGCATCAGATACTTTTTTACACATTTGATTTCTCAAGCATAAACATTTAACATGTACTTATCACTGAGGTTGACAGCTCCAGTGTAGCCAACACCACTCACAGCTTCTTTGTTGACTTCGTCATCAATAGATTTGAACAGTAGATAGATGGGTTCTCCTCCTGAAGTCTACTTAATTTACATAAAAATAGCACATCACAGATTGTCTTACATCTGATTTCATTAACCATTTTAGCAATCAAGAATTAAATTTGGAATATTAATTAACAAAGTACCATATACCACAATAGTTATATCCATTGATATGAGAGGAAATGTTCTCGCCAAAGTCAAAGTTCTAGCAAGTGTTTGATGACTGCATGGATTAAAAATTTTATAATTATATTTCATCTCAAATATTAAGAATTAGGAAATGTGCATATAACCACACATTCCTGAAATGAGTGGGGCAAATGCCAGTTGTGTTAATGCTAATTATGACAAATTGATTTTAATGTCATAAAAAAACATAGTGAACAATAGTGTTGTTTTGGCATTACAATGGGAAAATAAACGTTCATTGACCCTGGGTTCATAGTTTCAAATGAAAAGCTATACTCAAACTCAAAATATTTTTGAAAGCAAGTCCCAAATACTTGCTGATGCCTTGATGATGATCTATCATGGTTGCACTACAATGAAACACAATAAATGCCTACAGTAGTACAACCCTACCAATGCTAATGAGGTGTTGGCAAAAAATTGTGATTCGCTTCCACAACATTTTTTGACCGAGTAGAAAATTTTATTTCAAAAGATGGAAGTAGTACTTGTATTATTTCTGAACTGGCTTTTGAAATATGTCATTCAAAAGATTGATTGGAATTAGTTTTACCTTAATGAATGGATACAGCGCCAAGACAAACCAGTTGTATAGTAAAGTTTCAGTGATAGATTCAGTTCTATAGAAAGAAATGACAAGTCTTAGTAGTACACACAGTCCTCTCTCAAATACTTTACTTCTATGTGACTGAATGGACATTTGATTTCAAAGTAATTGGTGACAATGAATTAAATAACAACTACAAAGTATCTGCAGGAAATTGCTGAATTTCAATAATAGAACCTGTAGATCCAGGTCAAGGCGACAAGTCAATGTCTCAAAAGAAAGTTTAATCTAGGCAATATGGGGTAAACAATTGAATGTACACTGTACTCTCTACGTATCAACGTTTTTTGAGTTATGTGGTAAATTATGATTGTCCACTACACATATGGCTGCCATTGAGTGGAAAGTGCTATGAACACCAAAAGTATTGCATCCATATATTTATCTTGTTCAGTATTACCTTTAGACATTCTCTAACAGAAATTAGCCACACACACAAATATTACTATGCAAGTAATGGGCTTAATTTTGATGGTCTACCCTGGAGGTCCTGGTAAAGGTTAAAGGTCATACAAAAGAGTCTGCTTATGATTATATGGGTTTAGACACTTGAAAGGAGTCTCTATGACTTAAAGTGTTGAGTTGTGCAGTAATATAGTGATTGTTTACTACAAGTATGGCTGCCATTCAGTAAAAGTGATTAGCACCAAAAATGATATGTATTTTCCTTTCTTCAAAATTACTTGACAACTTGATTTAAAAGAAATTGGCTATAAAAATAAATACAATATGTCTGTGATAGGCAGGAATTGGCTTGATTTTGATAATTGACACTAAAGGTCAAGGTCAAGGTCTCAAAAGATAGCTTGCATCTGATAATATAGGGTTAAGATACTTCAATGGAGTACCTGTGTTACAGTTTTTAAGTTATGCAGTAAATATTGATTTTAACCACAAATACAATGTATGACTGCCTGGAAAGGTGACATATCATGTGGGAGATAAGCACGTCAATTTGTTTTTTGTATATGGAATTTGACCAAATGGTACTGCCATTTGGTCACATTCCATATACTAAAAACAAATTGACATGCATATCTCCCACATGATATGTCACCTTTCCAGGATTAAAAGAAGTCAGATATTGCATGTCTGAGAAATGACGTATTACAGATACACCGACGAACAGACAGAGCCCATTGCAATAGTCCCCATTCAGGGGACTAAAATGTGAACAGTTTTAGAATGGGAAACTGTCTATGGTTAAAGTATATGTAGCTTACCTTTGTGACATAAATTCTTGGACATTTGCGTAGTCAGATCTGAAGGAAGGGTCAGCCAAGAGTTCTTTCAATACCCTAGAAAATGAATGTCATAATTGTAAATACATGTTCTACATGCAATTCTATTACTCGTTAAATAAGTTCCTTTCCACTGACTTCAAAATGTTTAACAAATAGCAGTTCAATAATAAGTAGGACACTCAAGAAATAAAACCATAGACACTTTGTCAAAGTACTTTGTGTAAAAATATTATAATTATTTCTCTAAATGTTTATTATACATTGGTTTGCTACATGTACTTAATAATAAGTATGAATTTTGTAAAAAAAAAAATATGAAAAAATGAGTTCTGGATAAAAATTAATTTCATTATACTCTTATTAGTCACACAGAACAATGATGCTTACACACACACACACACACAGGACTGATGCTTCCACACTAACTTACTGCATTAATTTAAGGGTGTTCAAAAGCAGCGTAAATGAAATACAAACCAGTTAGTACTCAGCAGCAAGCGTACAAACGCAAATAGGGGGAGAGACCAGGAAGCTGAAGCAGCATTAAATCAAAGCATTACTATAGTAAACCAACTGAGAGACAAAGAAACAACATAAACATGTCGAAAGATAATTCAGGAACTTTTAAGTCTGTAGTTTAAAATATGTACATGTACAAGAACAGCATTATACATTTTTAAATGTGGTGTCAAAAATAACATTGTATGACCAAATCTGTTTTTAATTGAAATTCAGGAGTCATAAACTGTGGAAGTGTATGAAATTTATAATTGTCATGACTGCATGATGTTCAACATGCAGCTAAAATTGTTAACATTTCTTTCTCTTTCAAATGAGTTAGCTCTCATAATAAATATGACAGTCTACTAATAAATATTATATGAATAGTTTTAATCATATAAATGGAAAATTATAATGAGGTATGGTTGCCTTACACTTGTCCAGACACTGGCTACTACATGTCATTCACATTTTCCTTGGCTGAATAAAAAAAAGATGCATGGATGATGGCTAAAAGGACAAGTGTAAGTCTGGTTATAACTTCTGCCCCAATGTTTCAACTGTGCACAAATAGCCTTTTTCAAGTGCTAAAAAAACAAGCGAGCATTGTAAGGCTACTTGAGATCTGAATTATTTATTGTATACTGTTTGCAAGCTTGCAAGTCAAGGCCGTTTTAGCCTATCATTACGAAAGCTTTATTGTGACGGTTAACTACATGTACAGTTGTATGTTTAATACAAAACTATGCAAATGCATGAAGGGATAATTTGTCCATTTTTTGCATCTGCCAACCAATCTTGCCAATGTAAACAATACCCATTGTGTATATAATTTAAGCTTGCAAGTTTGTGTCTTACATGCAAGGAGTAAGATTATAATGCAGGGATATAGTTTTGCACATACATGTATGTTTGATGTTTAAAAAAACAATTCTTACTCAGTGAGGTACATCATCTTCCTTTCCTTATGAAGGGCTACAACCAGTAGGGCACAAATGTATTCTCTGAAATGGAAATTGCTATATTAATGCTTGAAATAACAGTATAATTTTAATATAGAAATTTCCTGTATTTGCATAGACAGAATATTATATACATGTATATGTTATATAGCCAGATGTTGCTCCGCGTCTATAACGTATAGCTATCTATCTACCTATCTTTAATACATACCTATACATACACATAATATACATATATATGCACATACAAATATCTACATACATACATTCATATGTGTGTGTGGTGTACACATTTAGGGCATCAATATATGGTTGGAAGCCTTTGTATTCAAAGACACATCTAAAGATATTCTAGTGACTTTGAGCAATATCAAATATGTTATGAATTAATGTTTCTTTTTACCCAACTGTAACCTCTGATTACTTATTGTGGCAAAGGAATACTTGCCTGTCTTTGACACTCATAAGTCTCGACTCTTGGAAAGTATGAACCACCATGCAGCAGAAGTCTTTACTGACAAGGAGAGAGTAGAAATCATCCAGAGCCTTGCCAACGTCATGACTTGTAATCTAAATCAAGATTTATTTTTCATCAGTCAGGAAAAGCAAAAAGGGTTTGCATGTGAAGAAAACAAAATATTGCAAATTGTTGATTTCAGAAAATAGAATTTTGTAATGTAGCAATTCAAGATATTATGGTATGATACTTTGAATTATGGAAAACAGTGAGAAGTATATATACATACACAGGCAATATAAACATTCATCCGAAAACAACCATGTTGATAGATCTATTCAAATTATTTATTACACACGTTTATTTTCTTTAGATGGCAAAAAATGCAATAACATCATTGAAAGGTGCATTATACAATGTGAACGGGTGAAAGTGTTCTCTGTTTATCATATCAAAATATATCATTTCATTTGTATGAGAATATCATATCAACAATTACCAATCATGTTGATTTAAAATTCGTTGTTAAATACACGTTTAAATACATTGCAAAAGTTTTGTGAAAAGTATGAATTATTACAAACCTTATCCCTCATTTGGAATATTGGTTGATGAGACTTGTCTCTATCAAATAACATGTTGGCAACATAATCATTGAAATTCAGGAAAGGTACATCGGTACCTATAAAACAATGTAAGCTGTTATATTTTTACCATTAATGGCAGCTTAAAACATTGGCTGAAGATGTATTTTTCATAAGTTTATTTACAGTATTTTTTTTCTTTGAAAAGTTATTATTTCATTATTATTGATACTATTAAAACTTCTTGGCCCTATTTGTCAAATTCAAAAGATATACAACTTCATTTTTTTTTCTTGTAATGTTGACATTTTCAATGTTTTGAAAGAATTTATTTTTTATCAGTTACCCTTGTACTTCTTATGAATGAAATTTCCCTATGTCATGTGAAACTGAAACATACAACACATTAGGTAATGCAGCACAGAAAATTTGTGGTGTCATAATTGTAACTTACTATTCTTGTTTCTCACATCCACATCGACATTTAATACTTTCATCATAGTCTGCCTTGTGTAATCTTCCATTCGTCTATCTAATTTGTTCATTCGTCTTTTGAATACGATCAACAGCACGACTATAACAGTAATCAGGACACAAAAACCAACCACACTGCCAGAAATAATTGCAGGAATAAATTCTATGCTGTCACTCTGGTATCGCAGATAGCCAATGAAGAATTGTATGTTTCCAACAGCAACCTGCACAAAGAAAATTGATCTAGTTACTTTGGATAATGAAAGCCATATTTTCTATGCAAATTCTTTTAGCTGTGATCTTTCCTACATTTACATCGAATTTCTACCATACCATTCAGCTTTTATGTTTGATACAATCACGCAGAAACCAACAAGAATCTCCATATACAACAATTAACACTGAAGTAAATCACTTTTCCTATGTGCTCCACTCGATTTATATAGTATTCATATCAAGTATAAAAGTACTGTTTCAATTGCTTTACTTACAAGCCTGGCATGTGACCTTTCTAATGTGGTCAATTAGCAAATGAAACATCATACTGTACACTTGATATTGATGCTGTAAACTACTATGGTGTATACAGAAAATGCTTTCAATTTTACTTTGGTGTTATGGGTTTTACCACACTTCAATAAGTGTATTAGTCTATTAAATGAAATAACATGAAATAACATGAAATATATGGAATATGAAAAAACAGGTGTGATGATAGAATAAACATGACAGTTCATGTAATGACTGCTGCATTTCTGGAGATAATTGTTATACTTACTTCCATATATACAAGTAGCTTAGATTTATTGACACAGATTCAAGATACATGTATATTCAAATTTTGTTATAATCTTTTTCTTCCGTTAATTGCTACTACTCTTTTTATCATAATTTTTTATGTTGTATGGTGTCAACTTACTGTAACTTCTGGAAGATTATTTTCTGTAGGATAGCCATCTTTGTTAACCCCTGAAGGTTCATTCTGTGGTGGTATGCAACTCAACTGGTTTGGTGAAAGACTTGTAACATTACAATTTTCATCACCAACAGTGACAGTAACTTCCTTACGAGTACAGGCAGAATTCAAATTTTTACCCTGAGAAGAAAGTCATATACTTTAATTAATTATAGGAAACTGATTCTACTTCTAAGGAAACCATTCCACAATCATTTACACTAATACAGTACATGATATAGTATGGCACAATACAGTGTATTCAAAGCTGTGCAACACTGCCAGTTGACATCTTGGTGATTAAAAGTTACCCTGTAGATGCATGTACACCTTCCCATACAAAAGTTATTATAATATTCTCTGTATGCATCTAAGCAGATGCTGTAACATGTTACCCAAGTGGATTTTACATGTAACAGTGTTAATTGTTTTGTGTTTGTTTATTCTTTGCTCATAATCTATGTCATATATATATATATATATATATATATATATATATATATATATATATATATATATATATATATATATATATATATATATATATATACGTATTATCTGCCTATCTTTCTATCAATATATCTATCATCCACTGAAAAACAATGCCACAGTGTTCAAATCAGTCTTGAAATGGAGAAATAACTGCTATTAAGCATATTTCTCAGAAATGAAGCAGTCAGTGTATATAGAAGGGATACTACTTTAATTGGAAGTTGGACTCCTAGGTTTTCCATGATGTATCCATCATCTTCAAACTGGTAATACACTGGATCCTCATACACCTTGAATTGATATTCCAAGGTAAACTCATGGCCATCCATTATAAATCCAATTTGATATGTACACTGATCACCAATGCATGTTTGTCGTTTGCGACGTGATGTGGGAGATGTAAAGTTCGGGGTCACACAATTCATCAACTCTGCTGACAAAACTTCACAAGGATCCTGAGGATGAAATGATACAAGTTTTTATAACTGATTCAAATAGAGTATTGTAATTGAAGTGGATAAAGTATATCACTTGAGCAGTATATATATATATATATATATATATATATATATATATATATATATATATATATATATATATATATATATATATATATATATATATATATATATATATATATATATATATTGCAGTATGAGAAAATTACCCCATCAAATGATTGGTTGGTTGCTGAAAAAATGTCTTGTGTACATGTAGGTTTAAGGTTTACATGCATCAATCTGTGTCAAATCTGTCTTTTCATATTTAGATGTATTTCAACCTACCACACAATCTACATGTAATGCACCAATCCTAATCTATACATGTGAGCTTCATTTCTCTAGGAAGACAGCGGTGAAGATGGAAAGATGCTCAAATTTGTGTACATAATAAAATCATGTTAGAATAGTTTCTTTGTCATGCTCATCTGCAATTATATGAACTAAAATTTCATTATGACTTACAGATTTGAAAACATCAGACTGAGTATAACTTGCAAAGTTCATTAGTGGCTCCTTCACAGATGTGAAATATTCACCAGCGACATTCAATTCCCGACCACCACTGAAAATAATCAGAAATTCATAACTTGAAATACCACATATCAAATTGCACACACATGCATGCTTATTTATTGAACCTTGATATCATTCTTGAAATATCTGCAATTGTACTATTTTCTAAAGTTCTAACTGAGAGATACAACCCAGGCTAGGTTACTTCAAAAGTGTACTTTGTTTTAATATGTTATAACCTGCATTGTCAATTTGAGATGAGTGCTATGTACATCCTTGTGTTATCAGATGACAGTACAATTTGCTAATTCAACTATTCATGCAGCTGTTCTCACTCAACATTAGACATTTCACTACTCACCTCTTCATACTTTCCAGTGGGTAAACAGACGTGACATTTGGGTTCTTTGTATATTCAAACAATTTATCATCTGGTGCGAAGCGTACAGCTCCATCAAAGGACACTGACAATGTCAAGCCACTTTGTATAGGATGGCCAGAAGTCATACAAATAAAAAATGTCTCATTCACTTCATCTCTGCAAAGAATAGAACAACAAGGAGAATCTTTGAAAACTTCCATTTCTAAATAAGACATAAGAATATTTCATGTTTACGTTATCTTGTAACTTGCATTTAGATTTGCATAAATGAATGAATGAACAAATGAATAAATAACTTAAATAAGTAAATGAATTAATGAATGAGTAATTATCAAATTAAAGTAAATCAGTAAGTAAAGTGAGCATTAAGTAAATAAATAAATAAATAAATAAGCTGAATGAAACTCTCTTCCTAGATTCATATGGTCCTATTTTGGTTATTTACTAATGGGAAAACACCAGTAATTAAATTAGAAAAGAAATGCTTGTTTTAACTTTTCAGAAAGATGTGGAAGGTATCAATATGTTAATTATGCATAAGTACATGAGGTAGATTTATAACAGTATTATTATATCTACAATGATCTGAATGTATTACATGTATAAGCATACAGCCACAGCATGTACCATGATGTAGTTCACATTCATTTACCTATCCACCTCACAAGGTGAGCCATCAATATCAACAGTGATATGTCTTCCTGCATCCATGTATTCCCCAGTGATAACCAATCTAGTACCACCTGCTTCAGGACCAATTTTTGGATTGAAGTCCACCACATTTGGATTCTGTTGGACAGAATAAAGTAAACTGAGAACATGCATGACTGTGCATCAATTTATCATAATATCTTTGTAAGTATTACAAACATTATCAAGAGAATTATCTACCCTCCCAATAAATAAGTAACTGTAACATACTGAAGCAAATTGCACAGAGCCAAATTGTTTTTTTCTGTAGTTTGTTAGGCTGTTGGGTATGCCATAATGTGACATCCTCATGCATCAGTCAACCCCCACAACTTTCTCCTAAACATTTTGTTCTTAATAACAACCTCATTTTATAAACTTCCCATATTCAAACATGTGGCACCTTGTTTATTATGGGCAGTCAGTTCTATCACTGAACCAAGTTGCTGCCCTGTCAAAGTATGGTAGTATGTGTAATGTACAAAAATGTGAATTTTGTGAGACTTCAATCTCTGTTAGAAATTTGAAACCTTCTCAAAAAACATTGCCAGCATACTGTTAGGAAAATGATAAGCTGTTTCAATTATAGAAAATTGAAGTTATTTATCAAAATGGTGTTTCCCTTACCCTGTAGTAGAAGTCATCTTCTGACTCACCATTACCATTGCTGAGTTCTACAATCACCTTGCCAGATTTATCTCCACAGCTGTTGTCTCCACATGAAGCAGTTATACACTCAAGCCTAAGGGATGTAAAAAATAACACAATGGCACTGTTGCAAGTACAACTGTTGAGTTTGTGCAATGATTGATAGGACATCATCCTGTCTTGGTAAGTTGTTTCATAACAGTTCATCTACACATCAATAGAAACATCACACCAAATTTGATTCCAATTATTAGTCCTGCAGTAGTTTTGTAAGGTTTTTAAAACCAAAAATGTGGCACATCCATTTTCATTTGAACAATCTCAAATCTACATGACTGTGCACATCCTAAGTAATGTTCCATCAAATACCAAGGCAATTGGTCTAGTGGTTTTGACTTTAAGTCTTTCACATACATACGCATACATAGAGGTAAAAATATCATATTTCTAATACAATATTCTAATCACAATGCACATCTAAAGATGCATTATCAGGTTTGTTTTTTTTTGGTTTTTTTCTCTCGTTTTTTTTTTTCTTTTTTTTTTCAAAATTTTTTTTGTGCTGGGAATTCGTCCCAGCGATTTTCTGTTATGCAGACAAATACAAACAAACACACACAAATGCTACAGAGATCCATTCGGGTTTGGGACTCGTGACAGGGCTATGTTGGACGCTCTATATAACATTGCGGTGGAACTGTCAAGGCTTTCCCAGTCAGTCCACAGGCTATCCCAGAGTCACCCAGGCCCGGAATACATAGCACCTGCGGGCTCTGTGTGAGTAATCGTCCCCGACTTTTCAAGTCATTACTCCAGGAGTCCCCCCAAATTCGCACTCGACTTGTGAGTGAGACACGGCTGACTGATACAGCCTACCCATCGAGTCTGTAGAACACTCACCCTGGGTTTGGGTCGGTCACAGAAAATTCCCCATTTCCAGTGGGATTCGAACCGGTGACCTCCCGACTGCTAATCCTGTGCGCTTATAACCACTACGCTACAGGGAGCCGGTAATCAGGTTGGTTTTATGAAAATGACAGTGATGCCCTTGTACCACAATGGCACATATCTGGCTTGCTTTCTCTATTCTATTCAAAAATTCTTAGGCAATGAGGGATCCATAAGTTAATTTAGTTTTACAAATGAATGACAAAGTAAAAAGTACCTTCATTTGTAGCACAGGTACAGAACACAGCAAGATAATGTTTTAAGAGAGAAAAAAGTTTATATAACCATTTAAAAAAATACTAAATTGTAAATCAGCAGTCTAAGAATATGTTTATATGTAGTATGACCTGACATATACAAGCGCAGTGCGATCAATATAGAGTAGACTTCCCTACCCTTTAGCAACTTTGTATCTACTGGGAATGACTTCACATGGTAAACCAGCTACAGTCACACTCTTAATTGCTGATACTGCTTTCCCAAGGTTACTTCCATTGACAACTAATTCTGTGTTTCCTTCAATTGGACCAGATAAAGGCCATATCTACAGAAAAGAAACATTATTTAAAGTATAACTGTCACACATAATTTTCAGACATAAAATTTGCATTAAAAGTTATTTCATTTGACAAAAGAGATGTCATAGTATATACTTTTGCCTGTGGTGAAGATGTACTGAATTTCAATGTTGGAAAACCTTTACATAAATTCCAATCTATGTTTAGTATAGCTACAGCAATGCTAATACTTTGAATGTCATAGCTAGTGATGTGAATATTTGACCCAATAACAGCATTTGTTTTGATTTGGGTAATCAATGATGTAATTGTCTTGCAAAACTCTCTCTGCACTTTTCCTCTTTAACTGACCTGGTGAAGGTTAATTAATTGTTTTGTATCTACTGCAAATTTAATGCTTAGGAAACCTAGTGTCTAATTTTTTTAGGGTGCTATTGAATCTATCTTACATTTTTCTTGAGTCTTTACGATAAATCTATATGTTTGAACCTTTATTAGTAGATGCATGTAACATAATGTCATCAATTGTTGTTGCTATATTTAAACCATGTACATGTATATCACACTTAACATAATTTTACTACTCTGCTTACCTCAGTAATGATTGGAGCACCACAGACAGCATCATCAGAATCTTGTGGTAACCAACTCCCACCAGTACAGAGTTCTTCAATTTGACAGCTGTCTGATTTTGAACACCAACCACAGTTGAGTACTTCTTTAGTTGTGATGTTTGACAAACACTCACTGCAGTCACTTCGGTCAACAGAACAATCATACAGAGTTACTGCAACAAGAGAAATGCAATCTGAGACATGAAACTTTAACAATAAAAAAATACAGAATGTAAATACTGCAACAAAAAAGTAGTAGAGTGTATTGAAATGAAATTCAGTCACTGCAGAGAAAATATATTATGTGGGAGTACAGTATACTACACAGACAGCAATCACTACTGTTAACAAATGTCTCACCTTGGTTATCATGGATGTCATCTATTTCAATACCTGCCTCCCATTCAACAGTCACATCCACAACTAATTCTTGCTTTGAAGTCTTGTAAGTGTACTGTAGAGAGAATATATTACACAAATAATGGTTAAACGTAACTTTGGTTTTTAAGTTTTTCATAATTGTCACTGTGAAGTTTATAACTAAATGCTTTATTTGAAATTATTTACTTTTTTGTAAAACTATGTGTTTATGTTGTGCTTTTAACTGCCCGGAAACACAAAATAAATAAATAAATAAATAGATAGATAGATAGATAGATATATAGATAGATAGATAGATAGATAGATAGATAGATAGATAGATAGATAGATAGATGGTGCATGCAAATGATATGCAAATGATAACACAAACAATATTTGCTGTACGTGAAAGCATTTGATTACACAATATAATTTGCTGTTCCAGATAAACATTTCTAATTATAAGAGAATGATATCGTACTTATGTTCAGGGAAGCACAGCTGCAGAGAACACGTCAGCAAGTCCTCATGCAAATAATTCGAGTACATGTATACATGTACACCACACATACAACTTGTGTGTCATAGGGTTCTGTCATATTACAATTTTAAATAGTTACTTTCAAAATATGTTTTCTATATTTGACCATGTACATTCAATGGAATACTTACAGATCTTGGAGCACATGTTATTGTGTTGATGTTATTTACTGTTGCTGGTGTGTCTTGTTTCTTACCCTCAACATTTAAGATACACTTATAATTGGCATTCTACAAAACAAAATCAATAAAGACATGAATATCAATTATACTAAATGAGGGATTCTGGATCATTTCCTATATTAAGATTTGTCAGCATAATATGCTACCAGTCCAGTTACATCAACGGACGATAGATTGTTTTTTTGGATAGCTTGTAAGCCATAATGTCCTAATAAATTTCATCGTCTATATAATTATTATTGATATCATGTCAAATTAAATCAAATTTTCATTTCAATTAATCAATTCTCAATCCTTCTTGGCTGAATGTAGTTAATACACATAATATTTTTTTTTTATAAAGATATGGTATTCAAAGCCACAGTGATACCTGTTTTGGCAGATTTGATACATTTGCATTTAAAAGGAATTCTCTAGGTGTACCAACTGGTATCAAAATCTCGTCATCTTGTTCCATTAGCTGGGGGCAAAACTCTTGTCCTTTTCTCTCTGAGGATGAAAATATGTTCTGAAGGAGAAAATGTATTTGTTACACTCTTTGGCAAGTGGCACAAGCTGTATATAAGCATTGCACTTAGGTGATTGATCAAACTATGCCATTGTAATGTTAGTTTTAATGTGTATATATACCTTCAAAGGCAGTTACAAATTATAGTCTTCTATTGCTGGTGTGATTGATGGCATATAGTGAGCATTAACTTAATTATGCCATTGATCCATTTACAATACCAGGTTTGAGATCTACCAATAACATTAAGTTATGATAATACTAAAAGTACTTCAGTAAGTATAAAGTAACAGGTGCTTTTACAATTGCAAAAATTATCACCAAAAACTGTATGAAGTCATCTTTAAAGTGGCCACATAGATGGGAATTTGATATTTATTTTGCATTTTTAATTTATAAAATAATTTTATCATGGCTTTCTACTTGAAAAAATCAACGTGAAACAACAATTGACCAAGTCTGTGATTGTAACTCAATATACAGTGAAATGCTGAAATATGTGTAAAAAGTGTTATTGTACGTACAATAACAAACATTTTAAAACATTTTTATTAATATTTTACAATTTATTGAGCTACAAAATAAGGCTTGGCATATATTGTTTCACATTGGTTTTTCAAGTAGGATTTGTCTTGATGACATTTCTTCAGCAAGTACATGACTATAGCTAAGCCCAACTTAAAAAGATAGCTCTACATCTTTGTTTCTGATCAGCATCTTATTTATTTTATGTCCACACTAAACAGAATATTAACTTAATTGTCTACAACTCATTAGCTAGGTATTCAGTATAGCTATCCATTAACTTCGGGCAACACAGAGTAATGTTGGTTTTTTTTTTATGTCATTGTTACAGGCTTATTTTATAAGAAATTATCTATTAATTTAAAAATGTACTAACTTACATTTTCTCCAGCAACAATTGATTCATAATCACCTAGTAAGCATAAATTACTATCGTGTGTACACCGGTTGCCATAGATACACCAATCACACGCCCAAGTACTAGTCACACAATCTGTACAGCTAGAAACAAACAAAAGTGGGTGCATATATTTGTATTTGTCAGGATCACAAGACCTAAACAAACATGCATTTATACTTTGTTTTTCAAATTGACATCAGAATACCTGTCTGGTTGGGTATGGGTATAATGTACATTAGACATGCATACAGCTAATTTGCATAAGATGACTTTGCAAGGGAAATCTATTTTTAAACATACCATATACAATAGGAGAAAGGTCATTAAGGTCACAATCCTATTCACAATGTCTGAAAGACCTTTACACCGTCACTTGATAAAATGAATGTGTATATTTACAAATGCAAGATGCATTGTGATTTATTTTGTTACTGGCTCATAAATAAAGAATTATTTTTGCTCGTAAAATTGAAATGGCCTGACTTCACGTCTATGTCATTGTGCAGTTCTCAAAATATGTGTCAAAGGATTCCAAATCCCCCCCCCCCCCCAGATTTTTAAGCATGAAAATACTTTTGATCCTACTTATGGTTTATTCACTACATGGCTAGTAACTCGTCATGACACATGCTCCTTATGTTACTGATACATTTTTTCTGAGATATATTTCCTTAAGAAATGCTGTTGATTCAAAATGTGTACAAATGTGTTTATATGCATATACTGTCTGACAGGAAGGTTATGTAGACAATTGGTGTAAATCAGTTACCAAAAACAAAATCAGACTTGCACTGCAGCTTATTTACATCTTTTGATACTTTACTTACATTTTGTGTGTAGAGCACTTATAGAAATGGAAATATGTGTCAACAAAGTTGATATTTGTCTCTGTACTTCTGATGGCAAGTTGGACTGTCACATGATCTGAAATGATAATTGAGGGCAGTGACTACACAGCATAAGGTCATGACCTATGAAATCAATTGTGGTCATTTAGTGTTATTGTATGCACTGTAGATTTTCAAATGTTTTTAATATTACAACACTATTTTAAGTACATTTATGTTCATAATTAAGCATCTTTGATTTGTGAAAAGGTGCAACCTGAAAATATAAAAATATCACTGATCATATTATACCTTGGGTCTGGTCTGTCAGACTTATAAATTGTTGAAAATACTACACATAGAAATAACAATATAATCAAATCTGAACTGTTACAATTCATTTACCTTCTCCTGCTGGAATAGGTGGTCTTTGGTTGACTGGTGGTGTATCACAAGTCAGTTGATTTCCTGTCTTCATAGCATTATAATAGTATTGACCATCATATACACACTGATATGTATTCTCTGATGTTTCATTTGGGAGTTCTTCTACTGTTATATTAATCTGTAAGTTGGTAATTCATGGTGACACATGAAGAAAAAAACATTTGACATGAATAATTGTTTTTCAGTATGAGCTGCACATCTCTTTTGGCATGTAGAGGAGGGGGAAGCTAGACTACACCCTCCTCATCCAATCCTATAAAACATATATTAGGTTTTAAAAAAAAAGGTTCAGAGTAAAAATGTGTAATGGCTATGCAGTTACAAGGTATACATGATTAAACCATAACCATTATAGTTTCTGTACTTAGTGATGTTACATGTACATTGAGCATGTATGCTCATGAGATGAGAAAATATCTAACATCACAGTGTACGTAGCATACAGGAAATTTATTTTACTTGGACAAACCACTTGAAACAGCTATACACATACCTTTTCTATTGTATTAACTGGCATGCTGTCTGTGGGTACTATCATGGTAATGCTAACACATTCTGCATCTGTTGGGAATACATCCAGCCATCTTGATTGAGAAGTTGCATTTTGGCACTCACTAAGTAGAGAACATCTATTTGATGAAAAAAAAACGTGCAGAGGTTGATGAAACACAACTGACAAACCTGAAGGACAAGGTCTTACATGTAGGTCATACATGTAGGTCATATATGTAAGACTGGTTTATGTCTTACAAGTTACAACATAGCCTGCATTTGCTGATATGGGGCTAGACTCTTGAATAGTGTCTGAGTGTTTAAGTTTACGACTTATGCAGTAATATACATTGTAATATTGGTTGTATACTACAAATACAGCCACAATTTAGTAAAAAGTGACATGAGCATCGGAATCGATGCTTAATGTTTCCTTCTATACTACCAATGAACATGATAACAAACAAATTATACTATAAAATATCTGTGATATTCAATAACTGGCTTGATTTTGATATTTGATCCTGAAAGTCAAGGTCAAGATCTTAAAAGTGAGCTTGCACATGAAAATATGGGTAGTCGACTCTTGATTGGAGTCTCCATGTATTACAGCTTTTGAGTTATAAAGTAAATATTGATAAATATTTTTTACGATAAATTATATGGCTGTCATTGAGTCAAATTTGCAATTGTCACAAAACAAAGTAATCTGATTAATATCGGAATTGACTTATCTGAGAAATGACATATATTATAGATGGTTGGAAGGACACATGCACATGTATAATGAAGTTACTGGTCGCTAGCTTGCACACATGTGCAGGCGAAGCCCATAATTGTTACAATAATAGTTCCCCTTTTGGGGAGCCAATTACAAATCACCAAATTAGTTGAATAATCAGAAAAGTTTTTGCCTAGTAAAACAAGAACTGTGGACTACCTTCTCTCCAAGGTACACCAGCCACAATATGGATCCTGAGATAAAAAGCAACTTTCACATGTGGTATATTGACTGCACTTCTGTACCTTCAGTTTGTGAACCTAAGACAGTCAAATAACAGACAGATTGAGTAAACTAGTCTGTAAATCAGTGAGGTCATCATACATGTGTTCCTTATATAATTTCACTACTGTCTTCACTTGTTTATTTTATCAGGTGATTATACATTGGCAGGTGTTAATATAAAGCAGTATGGATTATTAAATAGCCATTCACAAATATGGTGTTTTGAGTTTGTATGAAGCAATATGCCTTTTTGTTGAATTAAGCTGTCTAATAGGTATAGTTGGTAGTTCATTTGTATAATCATGTACATGTATTAAAATACATGTATGTGTCAGGTTACATCTTTTGTTCATACTTATGAGCTTAGCTTTCCTTCATTAACATGTTTTTCTTTTGGAATTTCTTAGGTAGTTTTCTAAGTATGCTTTGACTGTCCTTGACTGTAGAAAAGATGGAATAAATCCTGACTTTTGGCAGATATTGAGTATCATCAAAATTTCATCTCTACATGACTGACACTATATTAACTCTTTCAAACAAAAGATCCCCAATTAGTGCCAGGTTATATGAGGACTTAATTTTTTCTTTCGCACATATGTTTTCACTGAAAAAGCTATTAGCCTTATCTGCCCTTTACTGGAAACACATTAATATTAAAACATATTCTACACTGACCGTGGGTCTTTGAAAATCTCAGTTTACATGGCATATTAAGTATAATAGGCTCTGTTTGGCTGCACAAGTGCATCCAAGATTTAATTGTGAAGTAGTCAGTACTGTTACTTCACCTGTTGTTCAGTTAGCACATACACATGATCCTGTACTGGTTGAGAAAACATCATATCAGGAAGAACAGCTGAAGAATCATCCAGTAGTGTTATGTTCTCATAAACATTAGCTGTAGTTGCTGATGTAAAGTGTACCTAAAGAGGAAGGAAATTATAATGACTGATGTTAAACATCAGACTAATACAAGATATACATGTAATATTGAAAACACTTTAAGGCATGCCTTCACTAGCTATAGTATTATACATGAAATTGAATATTGAGATGGGCCGTAATAACCTTGACAGGACCCCTGATGAAGTCTTTCACCATTATGTCACAATCGTCACATTAATTATAATTGTAAACCACACATCTCACTGATCTTTCTTTACTTGATGTTTATCTATACTTAATACCCATTTGGTAGTTTTTGAGGGTTTTTTTTACAGGGACAGACAGACATGCCTATTTCATTTCAAGGGTGGGGGGTGGGTGGAGGATTGTTGAGAAGAAAAAAAATTATCAAAAGCTAAACGTAGGAAAAAGAATATGCTGACCAACTAAAGACAGAAAAATATTTGTTTCCTGGGTATGAGCTAAAACTTTTATTGATGTACTGGAAGTTCAGAAACTAACTACAAATGTCAAATTCCCAGGTATATGTGTTTCTAGCACTGGCGCCTCCATAGGCAGCACCTACATTTTTAAAGTTTCCTGTAATAGCTTTATACTAACTGTACATAGGCAAATGCTGAAACAACCTGAAGCACTACCATCAAATTAAATTACTATTATAATATTGACCTTTTAAAAAATACTTGCAAAATATTCAGAGTGTAGAGTTTCATATTGCGGTTAGTAAATTAAATGCACAAATTAAGAAATGGGGACAGTTTCTGATATTGATAACATTTCCGAATACAAAATGTAAAAAAATTTCCATCCATGAAAAGAGTGTATCTTTGTAATGAGCCAAATAAAACTGTTATTAAATAAAAAAGAAAAAAAAGAATACTGACCTTATGATTTGTACCTTGAATGAATCCTGTAATTTGTCATAATGATAAAATAATTTTAAATGGTATGGCATGCAACAATGTACCGTTTTAGGATTGTTTTCTGAATTCAAATTTCAATTGTGATCAGGAAAGGGTATTGTTATCACCTTGACATGTTAAAATAACACCAGATAGCACTCTTTTGGTCCTTAAATTCAAGAGATTTCTAGGAATGGGAGCGGGGCACCCCTCCTCCCGTACCCATCCCCACACTGCTCTCTTGTATTTTGACTCAAAGTTTACCTATTATTACTACCTCAACATATTCAAATACCACCAGACAGCATTATTTTAGTCCTTGAATTTAAAAAATCTCCAGGGACTGGAGGGGCGTACCCTCCCCCACTTGGCTCCCTCAAACTTCTATTCAACTTTTACTGTCTACTGTTGAAATATTAAAGCTGTGTTCATTGTTACCTCTTACTTTTGAAATAAACTACATTCATCATGTATGTCTCCTGTTATGAGAAAATTCAATGTCAAAAATAAAATGAAATAAAATCCTCCAGTCCCCCCCCCCCAAAAAAAAAAATAACATCAAATGGTTTACCCCTAATATCACTGAACCTTTAATATACCAATGGCACTCTAGTGCACCCTGTTTATCTGTAACAGTTTCTATTGTAAAGTGCCAGTGAGCATCATTGATGGATACTAGGTGCTTTATAAATCTATTTATTATTCTTTATTATTATTAAAGTTGTTAATGGTTTCATTACATCAAATAAAATAATATAATAAAGTTCTAGACTTGCCTGACAACGTGGGCAATTTTATCATAAACCACATTTTCAAAATCTCATACTTGGGGTGTATTGATCATTTTGATTTGAACAATTTCACTGTCAGCCAAAGTTAAACATCCCCATTAAGTTGCACTGGCTTCGGCCCAGCATTTTCTTATTTAATTTGTCCACAGACACAGACACGCGTGCGCATCATACATGCATGCAAACACACACACACACACACACACACACACACACACACACACATAAACACATGGACGGATACTTTTCCATGCCTTATAGCATTAGTATCCAAGTTTTAGTTGTGCTAAATAAAAACCAATACATTCAGTATATAGTGTGCACTGTATCTTGTGTATGAAAAGCATATTACAGACTTGTGATTTATTTAAAATGTAACTACTGTCAATTTCAAATCAAAATAATCTGACATATAAATATCTTACAATGTGAAAATTTTTGTTATTTATTGTGTTAGAATATTAATTTACGTGTAAAAAGTGTCTTTTGGGTTTTTATGCTGGTCAATATAATGGTCACATTACTCCATGAATATCAAGCCTTGTGCCTCAGGAACCTATACTGAAAATCAAACTTCTTAAAATCCAAACTTTTAATTGTCATATGAAAGTTTGTTCCTGCACTACAGCAGGTCCTTTTGAAATGATGTAAAGAATTGGGGGATTTGCCATCTTGAATTGTTGTCAAGGAAATTGGCAATTTTGTATTTTCCAATAGCATTAACACAGATCAGCAGCTTAATTTTTGACATCAGTGCTACATTAATAAAAAATAGTCCAGTGCACCTGCAGTTTCTTTAATTGATTTTAACTCAGAATGGATTTGACTTTTTTTTGACCAAATTAACACAAAAACTTCAGATCGTTATTTTCAAGGTGCAAATATGTTATCAATTAAGAGTCACAGCATCTACATTATACTGAAACAAACAACTTAAACACAAGCTAAATTATATAATGAAATCAAGAGGTTACCTTCTGTATCTGTCTAGTGTAAGTTCCAATAATTCCAATGGTATGCTGTTCCACTGTTGTCATGGCAATAGATGTTAATGTTAATATGTCACTGTACTCAAGAAGAGCTTCATTTACTACAGGATCAACACCATTGGCATATATGTATAGGTCACTGGTATAACACTCATATGGACTAGGATCCTGTAATATTCACAAACATTTTGAACTCGATCACCTTATAGTCCCTCTACAATTTTTATGCTCTTGAAAATACATGTATGAGGAGACAAGAGGCTGACATGGCAACTACAGTATTATTAATGTCTGGAAAATAAATTGCTAAATTGGTTATCCTACCGAAGGACCTAAATAACTGTATACATTGCAGATGATATTTACATAACCATAATTATTTTCATTGTTTATAAGTTTACTGCAATCAATCTTTATATTACTTAAACTTATTGATGTACCACAACTATTTAATGTTAACAGTAACAGAAATATAGTAAATGTCGAATATATCAAAGAAGCAAATCATAATAGTGATGGTATTACTGACAAATTAAGGGATTTTATATCAAACAATCTGTCAGATGATACCAAATTCGACATACCCCAGTTACATGAATCGGAAATTTTACAGTTTTTACAGAATCTTGAATGCAAAAAGTCAACTGGTTTAGATGATATCAGTGCAAAGTTTTTGAAGATTGGCGCAAGACAAATCACACCAAGTCTCACGACTTTGTTCAATTTCGCAATCACATCCGGGTCATTTCCTGATCAGTGGAAATCGGCTAAGGTAACACCATTGTTCAAAAAAGGGTTGAGAGATAACATCTCAAACTACAGACCGATTTCAGTCTTGCCAATTCTGTCTAAGATATTAGAAAGACATGTCCATATGCATTTTTATAACTTTTTGACTTCCCATAACTTGTTATCAAACAATCAATCTGGTTTCCGTAAGTTTCACTCATGTCAAACAGCCCTCACAAATATAACTAACTCCTGGTATCAAGGTATAGCTAGAGGAAACTTAATAGGTGTCTTACTCCTAGATTTCCGTAAGGCTTTTGATCTCGTCAACCATGATATTTTATTACGGAAGTTGAAAATGTACGGCTGTTCGGAGAAGACTTTGCTCTTCTTTAAATCCTACTTACAGAATAGGTCACAATCTATATCGTTTAACGGAATCCTGAGCGACCCCCTTAATGTTTGTGTTGGCGTGCCACAGGGATCGATTTTAGGGCCGTTGTTTTTTCTACTCTTCATCAACGACCTCCCTCTAATTTCTGAAAGAACAGATATGTACATGTACGCTGACGATACCGCAGCACAGGCTATTAGTCCTAATGTTTCTGAAATTGAAACCCGACTCAACCATGATGTAAATTTAATCACACAATGGTGTGAAGGTAGTAACATGTGCCTAAATTTGCAGAAAACCAAGGTGATGGTTATAGGAACATCGCAGAAAAAAGTGAGGACGAATAACTGTATCAATGTTACATGTGGCAGTACCAAGCTAGAATGTATCTCAAATGAAAAGCTTTTAGGTGTAAATATTGATGATACACTGACTTGGGAAAAACAAGTGAACACTGTATGTATAAGTAAAGTTGCTTTTAAACTTCATCAACTTAAACGTATTAGAACTTTTTTAAATCAGAGAGCAAAGATTACTTTTTACAATTGTTTTATACTACCCCACTTTGACTACTGTTCTAACATATGGGGTCATTGTTCAAACACGCTTTTACTCCGCATTGAAAGACTTCAGAAAGCTGTTGCAAGAGTGCTTTTAGACACTAATTTTAATACACCTAGTACTGTTTTATTTGAATCTCTTCAATGGCTTCCTTTCAGAAAATGTATCATTTACAATGAAGCTGTTTTAATGTACAAAGTCCAGAATAGCCTGGCTCCAAATTATCTGAATGATTTTAGAGGCATTCGAGAAGTGCACACTCGTAACACACGTGCAGCAGACAGAGATGAACTTTACATCCCAAAACATAGAACGCAGTTTTTTAGGAAGAGTTTTTTATATAATGGTGTTAAAACCTGGAATGATTTAAGTATTGATATCAAATCATGCTCCACTCTTCAGTCTTTTAAACGTAAATGTAAATGTCATCTTTTAGAAAACAGTTAGTTTAGTAGTCGCCTGGCTGTTCTTCTGGCTTTTGCCATTTTACTCACCCTTGTATTTGTTTTAATGGTTTTGTATTTTTAATGTATATATTGTATATTTTTATCTCGACACTGTGTGAGAAGAGCCTTTAATTTGGCTCAACAGTCTATCGAGTTTAAATAAAGTCTAATAATAATAATGTGGTCTATTTGTATATTTGCAGTGTGTAGTGACAATTAAATAATTATGACCCTCCTCTTTTTTGTTGTCGCAATACAATCATGCTTATCAAGCACTTGAACTGTAATCATAACTGTTACTGATGATTACGACAAACAATAGCCCCCCCCCCCCCCCCTTCCATCAAATGGTGCTACACTATAATTAATAAATGAAAAACACAGTTATTGGTAGTACTTGGTCACAAGTAGCACTAACAATTTGGGGCATCAAACACACACATCAGCTAGCACTTGTACTTACTGTTATTGGTAATGATAAACAAGTAACCCCCCCATCATCAGTTTCAATCCATAGTTTTGTCCTTAAGTCATACATCCTTTAATGCAAATTTATCATATTGCATGTAACTTTACATATTCAACTCCTTTATTTTTGATGATGATCTGTACATCTCTATCAAAGGTGCTATACTTAGCATTAATAAATGAATAACTTACAGTTATTGATATTGCTGGGTCACAAGTAGCTCCTGTCATTATTTCCAATGTATAGGAGGGATTTCCTCTGATACATCCTTTAATAGCATCACTGAATCCTTGTTCTATGTCATTCATTCTGTACATACACACTGCTGACTGATGACTTGGTACTGGTTTATAGTTGGTGACTGTCTCTTGTTTAGCAAATACAGCAAACAGTACTTCTTCTCCATCAGACAATCCTAGTTTTCTGGTTATATCAGTTGCTGGTCTGATAACATGAGCTGCTTGTATCAGATTGTATATGCTGCCATCACTGCCACGACATACTAGTGTTACTTCAGTGTATGAGTCAAATGTGTTAGCATTCTCCTGTTGACACACTCTGGTTATTCTTGATATGAAGTCTGAGTTCACATCATCTGGATCTTGTCTTTGTGTGATTAGGAAGTAGCTGTAACCATGATAACTGAATCCTGACATATAATGAGTGATAAATGAAAGATAACCACTTTGTCTACTTATCAATGTGTGCCATCTTCCATCACTGGCTATAATAAATGGATTGGACTCTGTTATTTGTCTTAAACTTACAGCTGGGTCACTATATGTTTCTGGAGTCCTTGTTACTCCCACATACATCATACGTTTATCACCATAACCAGGTGCTACAAACCCTACAGTACTGTCTTCAGCTCTAGATGATGCTACTGATACACCATTATTATCTACATATATGGATAAGTCTTCAAGATTCCGTAGTTGACAGTAACCTTGGTCACTACCACAAGTCACTATGTTGTTATCATCTCTGTTGATAGACAGTATCTTGTTATAATTGTCAATCCATCCTTCATCTGGGTCCTCTACTGGTCCTGTAGATACATTGTGTTCTAACTTCAAATCACTAGTCAGTTTATAGATATTATTTACACCTCCAATGTACACATCACCAGAGTGATTTACTGTCAAGTGGTTGAAACCAATGGAATTGATGTCATCAAATCGAGCTACTTCATAGATGTTGGCATGACAACAAGCTGTCAGACAGGTAAATATCAAGGTAATTTTGATTTTGACAAGGTTTTGTAACACCATTGTGTATTTTGAAGTAACCAGTACACACCTATAAGAAAAAGTGAATACAATTGTCAAAGTAAACTTTAGTAAACTGAATAAACTGGAGTTAATGTATTAGCTAGATATAGTGCTTGCACCCGCAGCAATAAACCCACCAAGTGAGGAGAAAATGTATAAAACCCCTTTGTAAACTTTGGAATAGGTTAAAATAGGCCCGAAAATAGGGCACTGATTCGCAAGAGTGGAGTCGGCCGGGGCACTCAGAACAATAAGCTTATGTTTTTAAACTAAGGTTTTGTCAGGATCATGGAGCTCGGAGGTAGCAAAGTTAACTGGGGTGGGCGTGGCTACAGTGCTATCAATAGCGCGCCTGACAAACTTCATTCAACATATCATACATTGTTCAACTTCAAGGGTCCATGTCGATTGAATAAAATAGAAACCCAACGGAAAATTAATCTCAACCACTCACAAGTACTCTGACAGCATCATGTATAACTTGATACATTGTACCATGGAAGTGGGTTATACTGCCATGATTGTACGCTTCGATCCCTGAGTCGATCCCTACTAGCGTTCGTGACCACATACCACCCACAGCCCAGGTGGTGAAGTAGTATCTACTTTAGCTACGTCATGGCGCTATTTGATTGATTTCTCTTTTATACAAAATATACATGAACGCTGACATACTTACAATCAAAGAATTTTTCCTTCAAAAAATGCATGGATGTAAAGTGTTTGTATATAGCTAGTCCTGCTTGGAGACGTTGCACGGATCTAGATTACTGACATGACCCTCGGACTAGTTTAGCATGGATGTATGTACATGACGTCTCAGCCCATTAACTTCGTTGTGGCCTGAGATGACGTACACCATATGGTATTTACGTGTATTCACTAACACGCAAATGGGGGACCAGGGTGCAACCTTCCCACATGTCCCATCGATAATTACGTCAGTACATACAGTCATGTATACGTACGTAGACGAATTTTCAAAATAATTTTACATGCAATACGCAGGTGGCAGGTTTGCAAATCGCTTTTTTCCTGCCCCCCCCCCTCCACTGTGACCAAAATTTCACAGCCCCCCTTTCAAAAGTATAAAACTTTCATGCCCCCCCCCCCAAAAAAAAGAAAAAAAGTGCACAATATCCTGCCCCCTACAATAACTAAAAAGAGTACATTTTTTTTGTTACTGTAGCACAACTGTAATATTTCTTTTGGTACTACTATTATGTTACTATTTCAGCCCAAACAACTTAGTAGTTGTAGAGGAAGTTTTTTAGAAAACAAAACAAAATAAAACATTTTGACCATACATGTTCATCATACTAACAATCTTGTTTATTTCCCAACTAGACACCATAAGTAGTCATCACTTAATACCAAGGCATTTGATTAAAAGTCTAGAAGAACTACATGATCTTTTAGAAAACAGGAGAAGGGAACTGTTTGATGACAATCACAGTGAGCTGCCATTTGCTGGTAGTGAAAACAAATATATATATAACAATATAACAGGTAAACTTGATACTCTGAAACATTGGCTTGGTTTAGTGAAAGCAAAACAAAATGATGTTTCTCATACAAGTGACATCATTGCAAGAAGATTCCCACAGAATGAAGTTGTTGTTAGCGAACGACACAGGAAGACAAGGAGAAAGAAGGAAAATAAAATAAAAGTAAGAAGAAGGAAAGAGAAAAGAACAATTAGTCAAGCAAAAAGACTGTTGTTAACTGTTTTTAGTGAGCAACTTGTGGATAAGGTAGGAAAATACGGCCAGAAGGCAACTACCAAAGTTAGTGCAAAGTCACTGATGAAAAAAAACTTAACACCACGCAGACATCTAAATGCTTTACAATATTTAGTACAGATAGATGCATTTGATGATGCTGAGGAGGGAAATAGTCTAATTTCACTGGTTTTAGATAGAAAGAAAGACAAGTCTTGCCTCACATCTTCAGACTCTAGTGAGTCTGAGAGTGAAACTCAAGAATAGTGTCAAGGAAAGAAATAAAACACCTATCTAAATTAATCTGGCCAGACGTTTTTGTAATTACATTTTTCACCAAAAGGTCACTTTTTAATCACATAAATTACAGGTCCTATGCTAGTATATTACCATATATATATATATATATATATATATATATATATATATATATATATATATATATATATATGTATCCTTGATGGTAATTACACACTGGACCTGTTTCCACAGTGCTAAAATGTATGTATGTATGTATGTATGTATGTATGTATGTATGTATACATATGTGTGTGTGTGTGTGTGTGTGTGTGTGTGTGAACAACTTGGAGTATATAAGAGTAATTCAGGGTGTATCAAATTAATCTTGAGTAGTGTTTTTATGCTTCACTAAAATAGGTACATACAAACGTACACACTTCCATTTCAATACACAAATGAAAGTGTAGACATTCAATATTAAAGGCGATATCAAGTGCTATCTCATGCAATGCTAAATTTTCTAACATATTAATTTTTTTCAATGACAAAATATTTCGCGCCCCCCCCCTTTCAAACCATGAGAATTTTCATGCCCCCCCCCCCTTCAAGCCTCCCATTTTTTCATGCCCCCCCCCCCCTCCGTAAATTCTGTCCGGTCCCTAATACACGTACTCACTTGAATTGGACTGACATCAGCCGTGGTGGCCTCCGTGTGGTCCGCGGTCCAATCTTCCTTTCTGATACACGTATGCCCGGACCGAAGTTACAGTACACTAGTCTAATACCCACACTGCCAATTCGTACGGAGGCTTAATGAATTTTTACCGTGAATTTACCGTGAATTTACATGGCGGGGGTAGGAAGCCATTGAGGCTTGAAAGACCCCTTACTGTTCTGAGATGGTTATTAATACACGCTTTAAAATGATTAACTGATGAATTAGCAATAACCCTTTCTGGTAAACTGTTCCAAATGTCTACGACACGTTGACTGAAAAAATATTTACGTATATCCAATCTGGATCTGTCCTTAAATAATTTCAAACTGTGTCCTCTTGTTGTCGAAGTAGATACGTTGAAAAACACAACTGGATCAACGAGAGTATGCCCATGGAAAAGTTTATACACTTCCAGCAAATCAGCTCTAATCCGTCTGGTTTCTAAAGTTGTCAGTTTCAATATGCGTAACCTGTCCTCCTAATTCAAGCCACCAAGCTGCGGAATCATCCTGGTGAACCGACGCTGCACTTTTTTCCAAATAACACAATATCCCTATTCGCATGTGGGGACCACACTGGGGAAGCATAGTCAAGGTGCGGACGAATTAGCGATTTATAGAGTGGCAATAGAATATCCTTCGATTTTTACAGGTGAATGTTCTTTTTACCGTACCAAGTACTCGATTTGCTTTATTTACCTTCCCTGCGATATGCAGTTTCGGTTTCAGTGAGTTGTGAATCAAAACCCCTAGATCTGTTTCAGACTCTACAGATGACAATCTACTACCATTCATGGTGTATGGATAGTTGGGATTATTGTAACCAACATGCATGACCTTACACTTACTCACGTTGAATAGCATTTGCCAGTCACAAGACCAATCAACTAAGGTTTTCAAGTCTTTCTGTAACACTTCAGTATCGTCTTCAGATACAAGTTTGCGAATTAACTTTGTATCATCTGCAAACTTAAGAACTTTGCTAATAATATTCTCCTCAATGTCATTTATATAGATGATGAGGAACAGAACTGGACCTAACACAGACCCCTGTGGAACTCCACTCAAAACTCTGCTCCATTTCGACGCATTTCCATTCAGAATAACTCGATCGCTGCTCCCTGTTCCTTAGCCAAGTCTCAATACACCTTGACACCTTACCACTTATATTCCATGAGCCTTTAATTTAATTATGAGTCTTTGATGCGGCACCTTATCGAAAGCTTTGGTGAAATCTAAATATACTACTGGGTGCCCCTTATCGACAGAATCCGTTACATACTCTAGGAAGGTTAGTAGGTTGCTGACACATGAACGACAACTTATGAAGCCATGTTGAGAGTCTCTGATGAGTTTGAATTTATCCAAATGATCAACGATAGAGTCACGTATAACTTTTTAATATTTGAGATGTCAAACTCACTGGACGATAGTTTCCACACAGGGCCTTGTCCCCTTTTTTGAACAATGGAGTGACATTTGCACGTCTCTAATCAATAATAGGTACATCTCCTTCGTCAATCGACTTTCTAAATATATGACACAGTGGATCTACAATAACATCTCGAATTTCACATATGGGTAAGATATTTCCACCCCAGCTGCTTTGTCCGGTTTCAGCAGTCTAAGCATATTACGTACACTTGACTTTAGAATTAATTTCAATATCGGCCAACTCATTTAACTCTCCGGTGAAAAACATCTGTTTTGGCTGCGGTAAAGCGTCTGACCTTTCGCTAGTGAAGACCGATGAGAAAAAATTGTTCAACAAATTTGCCTGAACATTATCGTCATTGACTGGATTACCACTATCATCATTCAGCGGACCAACTTTGCTTTGTGTTTTACATTTTGACCTCACGTACGAATAAAAAGACTTCGAGTCCTGTCGAATATTCATAGCCAAATACTTCTCAAAGTCACGTTTAGAACGATTTACCTCTCTTGTAGCAGTATTCAAAGCTATTTTGTATATATCATAATTTAACTGTGACCTGTTATTTTTATACTTTCTCCACATTTCACACTTTTTACGCCTTGCTCGTGAACATCCACCTGCCTCAGAAGCGGGGGACGAGATGGAACCTATAACAATAATGGAAGTGAACTGCGTTTGGATACACTTGGGTTTTCTTCTCTCATATCCGCTCCGACGTATTGGTACAAACATGCTGATTGAACTTTCAATTCGACATTTAAATATCTGCCGTGACTCCTCAGCTGATCTGCCTTCGAAGTCTTGTTTCCATTTGAAGTCATTTAGATAAGAATTTATAGCAGGAAAGTTTGCTCTATTGTAATCACGACTAGCATATTTACTTGCACAAACTGGTACCAATTAAACAGGGAACATCGAAAATAATAATATTGTGATCACTAGATCCAAAATGTTCAATAACTTCCAACTTTCCAACCATGTCCGGTTCAGTAGTGAGAACTAAGTCAAGCAATAGACTCTATTCATGATGACGTCATCATTTGGCGCGCATTGCATGCTGGACTACGTTTAGGGACGACATTTGAAAACAAAATGGCTGACGTTTTGGTGAAGCTCTCGCCAGATCAGGTGAAAGGGGCAGTTTTGCCCATGGCCGTGGTGGGCGATAACACCCACAGTGACTTAGCCCGATATCTAAAATGTAGGGGATATTCTGCCGGTAAATCTGAGTCCAAAACAGCGTTAGTTAGGAGGTAAATATGCATGCCTTTGAGGCATGAAGCCGGTATAGTTAGCGACCGTTAGACTTTAGAGTACTAGTCTACTGCTTACTCTGGAGATAACGTAAATATGCCTCCGAGAAATCCGATACGGGATATCATATTTCGGATTCTTGTGCATGTCCATTTACCAGAGTTAGTATTAGTACTAGATATATCACCATGTGATATTGAAGTTAAAGTGTAGTTTGTTCTTTTAATCTTGTTGTTTCTAGTAATAGTATCGACATACAGTAGTTTGTCATTTCTATTTTTAGAATGTTGTATCGTTTCTGATGTTATTGTTAACGCGAGTTGATTATTTTTGCCAAAAAAGTTATTTAATGATTATTTAAAATTTGGAATGTAATGTTTATAAAGTAAATAAAATTATGATTAACAGTATTATTATTGTTGTTGTTGTTGTTGTTGTTATATTGTTCTATGTTGTAATAATAATAAAGTTGGTTTTCAGTTCTAAACACCAGTCAACCTAGTTACAACTTACATGTACCTATTAGTATTACAAATACTAAACAAGTTTTGAAAAAAAAAAAAGTTTTATCCCAGAGTGAAAACTGTTTTTGTTTTCTATGTGATGGACATAATTAGCCATGAAGATTTCTTGTCTCGAATATCTAAAAAATATTATATGCTATTGTGACAAATTTTTAACCTCATGTTAGCGTTAATAGGCCATGGGGGACATCTCCCCTAAGTTACACCTCCATGGTTAGGCATAGTGACACAACTTGTGGTAGCTATTAATATGAATACATACAAGTTTGAAAACAGACACACTTGATATCGACAGTTCACTCAGTGTTTCCAGGTCTAACTTTTACTTTGAATGTCATGTTGGATAAGAAATCTTCCAGAAGGTCTAAAATGGGGCCACATGTCTTGTTTGATCCAAGACTTGATGAACACTTTGAGTAGCAGTAGCAAACAAAGTCTGGTTTACAATTGAAGTTTATACATACAAGATCCCAGTGAGGAATCTCTGAACAAGATCCCCATAAGGGGGAAAGTTTTAGCAAATAATTTAATAACTGTAACCAGACTTTGTTTCGTCATCCTACTAGAAAATAAGTACATGTACTAGTATAAATTCACTCAACCAACTAAACTAACTCAAAATTGACCAGTTGTTATCAAATGGCCATTAATTTGAAGCCTACAGTGCACGTCATGAGTAGTGTACATGAAGTATTTTATGTTCAAAAGTAAGCTGCTGTTGAAGTTCAGAACCCATGATCACTACAAGCAATATAATCACAAATACCTAGAGTATGTAGTGTCATGATCAACTGGCATTTTTTTTTTTTATCAGAAATGGTGTCGTTAAAAACAATGTGAAAACTTGATTATATGTGATTATGACATGTGAAATATTGATTAGCAAATAAGTATGCAATAAGTTTCTGTATTGCACCACAGCAGTGTATCATTCAATTCTAATAACATGGTTTCACACAAATTTTGTTATGAGTCAAAATCAAACTGAGAATTCTTAAGTCTCATTGCCAGACTCGTGACTATCATCCCTAAGCTTTGTAAGGTGAGCGGCCGTGAAGTTGCAAGAAGTGAGGGGCTTTAGTTTAAAGACTACAAAGTTTAGGGATGATAGCCATGAGTCTGGCAATGAGACTTAAGAATTCTTGTGAGTCAACAATGAGCATCAAATGGTGGTGTGTCTCTAGTGTCTTGTGCAACTAAAATGTATCAAATTGGCCTAGAGGGGGCACTTTACTACACTACAAATAATGTGCATCAGGCAACAAGTCTTGATGGTGAAATGTGCTGTTTTGTGTTGTTAATGTTAAATATTGGCCTAGAGTTATGTTGTTAATTATAAAGTATGATACAAACAAAAGGGCAACAAAAGTGAGGCTGAATTTATCTTAGCTGTATTTATTTATGTTAAGAAGGCTCATTTTTAATAATTTTGCACCATGAAAAAAGTATCAAAACACTTGGGTAATATAATAATTGGCTAATCTGATACTTTACACTAAGGCTAGGCATTGTGGGAAATAATGTGTTGAGCTTTTTGTTTATTGTCTCTGAGCATTGTATGGCCATTCTATTTATATTTAATACAATATATACAATAATAATTAATTTTTTGAAAAGCTTGTGTTTTATTTTTCTAAATCAGTTTTCAATGTCCTTGTTCGTTGGTGTACTTGACCAGCTTACTTATTATAATTTATGTGTTTGTTTTACTGAAAACCCTTAAACGTTGACCCTTCCTCATCCTCACTCACCAACTGTTTTCATGTGCCCAATGCTCTCACAATATTGCCTATTTTAATACCTTACCCAAGTGTACAGTAAGTTTTTTCATACCTAATTTCCATCATCATAATCCAGCCATCCTATGTTGGAAGTGTACAAGACAAGTATAGCAACATCCTAATCAAGGGATGTGTCTACAAGGTTTTGTACTTCTTTATTTTTTTAAATCAATTTGGAACCAAGTCATACCAATGTAACATGTTTAACTTTCTTGGTTGTCTTATTGTAATATTTTAAACACAAGGTACATTCAGTTTATATGGGTAGGTGATGAAACAGCTGTCTTACAACATATTACATAATCAAGTCATAAACCAAACTGGCCATGCTACAGGCTTTACCACCAGAGGAAATAGTAAAGTAAACATTATAGTTAATTAACAATGTACTGTTCTCACTGTGTCAGCTATTAATGAGGACAAATCTACACATTCTCAACAAAGTTAAGCTCAATCTACTGGGTAATTTCAGAGTTGAAGATTTTTGAGGAAAAGCAATGATAAAGAATAACACTTCTAGAAACATCTCACCAAGTTTCAAACTCATTCACTTAGTACTTTTTGAGATATAAGTTTTTGACCAAAATTCACATTTTTACACCTTAATTCCATATCACTCATGGAATCATGGTATGCGTAACATATCTTCGTCCATACATCCCTAAATGCATTTCCATTAAATTTCAGCCCAATCTGCTCAGTAGTTTTGGAATTATAGATTTTTAACCAAAGAGACACATTTTTAGCCCTAATTTGCATATCACTGATGGAATCATCCCGTCATGAACAAATCTTACTTTACACCCCCTTAAGAATGTTCCACCAACTTTTGCACCAATCTGCCAGTAGTTTCTGAGTTTAAGTTTTTTGACCAAAAATCACATTTTTTGACCCAAATCACACACCTATGATGCGATCATTTTGATTTGAACAATTTCCCAACTGGACACCCAAGGTAATGGACCCACCAAATATCGTGGCAACCAGTTCAGCGGTTTTTTACTTTAAGTTGTTTACACACATACAGACAGACGCCGGGCGATCCCTATAGCACTACTGAACCTCAGTACAGTTGTGCTAAAAATCAAAATGTTGATTAGGATAGTCAATCAGTAGTAGTGATAGTTCTTGCTAGTTGATGTTCAACAAATCATTCTGTATGACATGAATCCTCAAAGTGGCAACAAATTTGTCAATTGTACAAATATATGATTATTAGCAACAAATATTGTCCACAGTGAAATTGTTGTAAAATGACTTATTGACCATGTGCATTGGAAAATTTCACAATGTTTTCAATGTTTTCAATGTTTTACTAACTTGCCAGTGTTTATATCTAAGCCAAGTTCTATGCATAACCGATATCCATTCGTTGGTCAGTCTCTCAGTAATTCACATTTTTTCCAATGAAAGTGTCTATGGTTTGTCAAAGAAATAGTTAATGCTCTCGACAAATGTCCCATTGTTGACAGAATGTGAGTCTGTGGTGTGATTTTAGTGATCTTAACATTAAGTTAGTAGTTTCACTTTTCTGACCAGTGAATGAACAGATGAGCGCTGTAGCTCATTCACGTCATAAAATTGAAGAGTGTTCACCATAAATTTTGAAAATATCTCCTGGTTGTATTTCTCATTTGTGTTATGTCATCTCGGACTCATGATTCCCCAAATGGCAGGGACGGATATGGTTGCATCCTCGATGACACAGCACGAATGGTAAATACCAGATTATATATAAATATCTTATGTGAATATCACCACAGGGAAAAGGATGAAAAATCAATTTTGTTCTGACGATTTTCTGGATTTCTATTATTATTTTCAGTATATTTCAAATAAAGATTTAACTATTGTTTCCTCTCACTGTTTTTTTTTCCTATTTTATACCTGTTATGACTGTCTTATCAGAGTTTATCATCTTTGCATTAATTAGTAACTTGTTAATCCAAGAACCAACAATAATAGTGGTACAGTGGTAACAGAAGACACAATGATGGGAAAAAGTGAGAGGAAAAAATATGTAAAACTTTATTTGAAAGATACTGAAAATAATATTAGAATTCTGGAAAATTGCAATAAGTTGGATAGTTATGTGACGTATAGAAGATACATCAATGTAGCAGTCAAATTGTCTCAATATACAGTTGTAAAGCTATATCTTTATAAGAAAATGGTAAAGAGGAGCACCACTCTAGGAAGTAAAGGTATTTAAAAAAAAAAAACTTTGGGTTTTGGAGACTCGAGTGTCATTACATGATTTTACACTGAACTGAATAGGAACTCTGAACTCATGAATATTAAGTGTGCAATTATGATTGTATTATATCTGCTGACTCCTATGATGCTATTCGCCATGAAATATACATTACAATATGATACAAGATCAAATTGATGTTTCTGTGAAATCGCAAGCAATCGTAGGTAATGTAAAATCATGAAATGATTCTCCAGAAACCATACATTAGTTTGTGAAAATGTCTATATCCTAGAGTGGTATTCCCCTTTAATTTTATAGGGAGTAACACTCCAGGAAATAAATGCATTTTCATAAACTTTGCTTTCTGGAGAGTAATTTCATGAATTACATAATTAACTCAGTTGTCCAGATATATCAAATTGAAAGCCCTTTTTCATTTCAGCTTTACAGCACTGCATTATGGGTCTTAGCAGATATGATTATGCATTAGACAGTTACACATTGAATAGTCATGACTCCTACAAACTTATATACCATAAAATCCAATACAGATTGAACATTCTACAAACATTACGTTCAAAATTACTGACATTTATTGCGAACTATCCTACAAGTGAGATACCACATTCATTGTCCTTATTAGTATTATTTTTCAGTCAATCCATGACTGGAGGCCAAAATAGGATGAGATGTGCACACACTTTCCATATGTCATCTAAAGCATTCCATTCAGTTAATGACAACTTCCGATTTAGTATTTTCCACTGTTTTATGCGCCCAATACATCTTTCCACATGTATTCGGACTCTGGCAATGGACACAGACTCAACTAGTTCTGGTATCTCAAATTGTGTCTTATTTCTGAGAAAATGGGGTGTAACAAGGCGCACACCATGCTGTGCCAAGGCACATTTATTAGTCCAGCCCTTGTCTGCCATAATGGCATCCCCTTTTTTAAGTTTTGCAAGAAGTCCACTCTTCATTGTAATGGCATTGTCACTGATGCTGCCTTCCATCAGATCCGAGATAAAATTTGGTATACCTGATGGAGATAGACCCACTAATGCCTTGGCAGTACATCTGCTCTTGTAATCTGAATACAGAGCTGCCTGTATTTCAAAATCAGATGCTCTCTCAACCTCAAACTCTGTGCAGTCAACAATGGTTACAACATCTTGATAGAGTGTCTTGAAACTGTCTACCATATATTTCTTTAGTTTACGTGAACTCAACCACTTTGGCAGTTTCAGTAGTATCTGGTTCATTAGTTTCAGGTAAGTAAGCCATATACGAGAGACTGTTGAATCACTAAGACCAAACCTCTCTGCAAGGTCCTCATTGGCACTGCCTTGTTTGAGTTTAATAAGGGTTAAAAAAAACTCATCTGAAGCTTGTAACCGCCGTTTTGGTCCACATTTTCTATCCTTGTCATCGCTACTGTTATTAGCTCCCCAGTACTTCAAGTTTGCTGTGTGTGGTTCAATAAACTTGGTGAAGAAGTACTTTAAGGCACTGTATGAATAAAATCCAGTCCAGAATTGTATCTCCTCATCAGACCCAGCAAATCTTCTAAGTAAAAATCTATTGAATTCATAGAGTTCTATTTTTGTGTCATATAATTCTCCAATTGATATTAAAAGTTTGAGAACAGTTGAAAGCAATTTCCTCAAGACAGCAATGTTATCATTTTCAGAACTAGTAGACTCTAAGTGACTCTGAATAATACTAGCTATTGACTGCAATTCATTTTTGCATAGAACATGTGTCTCTTGGTAGTAGGGGACTAACATACTTTCAGGTTCCTTTGATTTCTTTTGGGGAGCTTCAAAGTCAGCCTCAGAATTACTGGCAGTCATGCTCTCCAAATCACTGTCCAAAAATAAAACCTTCCGCTTTGAAGTTGAAGGTTTGATAGAGTCATCTTCGACTGCTGGGGACAGAGCCTGTAATATGAACATGAAAATGTTACAATAAGTGAATAAGATATACAATGAACATAATTCGATTTAATTTCACAATCGAAAAATATATATTAAAGTTATTACCTTCTTTAGCATAATTTTATGTAGTAATGACTGTACATGTACATACTAGAAACATATTCATGTAACATCAACAGGGGCTGGCTAAATCAGTTTTGTCATTGTATTGTTATATATAATTAGAGTACGATATCACAGTAATTAATACAGAAATAATTTTACAAGTGGCTGCTGGTTTTTAGACAAGTGATAGTGAATGGTAAAATATATGTTATATAACCTTTCATTTGGGAAACAAAAGGTAAACAAATACTCAGTGGTTGCTGATCCTTAACATTTGTTTCTATAAAAAAAAAAGATAGTGGAAACAGAACATACATAGTAACATACAGAGAGATAATGTGGATACTAGGATAGAGTCCTCCCAATCATGCATTTATTACACATGTATACAAAGAGAGAGAGAGAGAGAGAGAGAGAGAGAGAGAGAGAGAGAGAGAGAGAGAGAGAGAGAGAGAGAGAGAGAGAGAGAGAGAGAGAGAGAGAGAGAGGGGGGGGCAGACAGACAGACAGAGACATGCAGGGAGAGAGGAGGGGGGGGGGTGTAAAAAAAAACCACTTAATCGGCAAAATGCCTCAGATACCTGTATAAACTTAATGTATTACTATTATCGAATGCATGCTTACAATTTTACGACTAGACTGACAAATCACTTTCTGATGAGACATTGAAATGTACTTCATACACACCTTCTTGGATGTCTTTGATGACCTTGGGGTCCTCATTCCACACTTAGCAGTGCAGGAGTCGGGTACGGAACACGTCAGTTGAATAACAGTAAACTTTTTTTAATTTTCTTAATGTATACTTTAAGTTTCTTTTATTTTACTTATTTTGTGGTTTGTAACCTTCGGTAATTCCTCTGGGAATTATAATGTGTTCGAATAAATTACAATTTATCATACTACATTATTTCATAGACCCTACACGAAAAGGTCTATGATTATTTTCTCTATGCTATTTCCTACCGTTATCACTGTCTTATCAGAGTTTACCAGCTTTGCATTAATTAGTAGATTGCTAATCCTAGAACAAACTCGCGGGCTATTTGCCCACATTGCGCAGTGAGTGTAGACATGCATTTACTAATCCGAAGGACTCTGAGTACACAAACGAGAAAGGAGGCAACTTCCAAAAGGAGGCGCAGTGCAGTGGTTTATGGGACAAAAATGGATATATGCAAATTACTTCCTTGATTACTTCCGTGTTCGATAGGCTGTACTTTACTTGTGAGACTATGAGAAGCTCGGTATCGCTTCGCTGTCGCTAACGTCGGATTTGTACTCTCTCGTTTCAATGAGAGTACTTCACATTTTAGAGGCCTTAAAGGTGAGTAGTCACGATCGTGACGATGAACGTACTAGTAATGTCCTTGTTTTGATTGTTGACCTGACTGGAGTTCGCTTGTATTGACTATTGTATCCAAACAAGTCACTAACTTTATCTTGTCAAATTTTACTAACACAAACCTTAGACAATGGTGTACATTTGACATGAAGGGAGGGACAATTGTCACAATTGAGTCACGAATTACTTCTTGGAGACGGCAGGACATTGTCAAATCGAGTTCAGACTTTGTGACACTGAAAGGTACATTGTACATGGGGGGTGTCTACCCGTTTTAATTTATACGTTTTTAAGTTTTGAAACATGCAACAGAAAGTCTCCCCTACTGCCCCATTTTAATATCAGGTACACAAATGATTGATAGACAAGTAATTTGTAAATGTGTGTGTTGCCAGTTCATGGCGTGCACCCATCATCAGTAGGAGGTATAAATAATATTCCATACAGTTTGCTCTCCTTAATTTAATAGGTTCACTGTACGTATACCATATGAAAATGAAATGCATGATATTACCTGTATATACACAATGTACATATACATAATGTATAATACATGTGTATTATATAAATAAAATAATTATAATAATTAAATATAATAATAATTCCCAGACGAAGTACTAAAAGTTCCAAAGCTGAGATTAAATAAGTATTAAAATAAAATTGAAGTGTACAGAAAATTCATAGTAAAACAAAAGAATAACAATTAGCCTCTCAGCTCCTTCCATTAAAGGAAAAACAACAATATTAAAATAAACATAACATGGCCAACAAGATTTCTGGTGAGAATGGCATTGGAAAAGTCTCCTTGGAGAAGACAAGTGACATGTTACTATGTCAATGTCATAAATAAAATTCTGTTATAATTGCCAAAATAAAAAAATCTTGTTTGTTTCTGATAACCCAACCGATTGTTAGTTTAAGCCACCGACCCTGAACATTTGTTTTAAATATTTAAAATAAAAAGATACATGCAAGAAATTCTTTGTCTTCTTGACCTTCATGTATGCCTGTTTTCTTCCCCAGTGATTACATGCATCTGTACATATTTCATTAAACTGTCACAAAAGGGGTATTCTGACCAACATTTCATTTGGTTTTGGGTCGAAGCAGTATTTTTCAAAAATCAAAGCAAGCAAAAAGAGAAAATGAGATCCCGACCTACATGTACCTTGGTAACCCTATTCTCTGACTGAGGCCATGTTATTGAAAACACATAATTATTTATTTTTTGCCTTTTGGATAAACTGTCATGTACATGTATATTGAAAAGGGTGGTGTACATATACATATACATGCATGTATACTAATACGATATGTCGAGTTATGATTACTATGGTCATCTCCAGTCATAACATCATCAAAGTCGTTACTCAGAGCACAGAAATCTGTGCTATAGCTCTCGGAAAGCATTCCTATAAATGTGATGACAGCTGTACTAATTGAATATTAATTTAGTGAGCAATTGTCTGAAAGAAGTAAAATTAAGTAAAACTGCCTGTCAATTTGTGATTAAGTACTACTGACATGCACTTGTAGTTGTTTACCCATTGCCCAGCATAGGGTTTAGCCATAACTCAGACATATCATATTAGTGTACATGTTTGACTTTGACCAGACATACATATAGTGAGTGGAGATGATCGTAGTAATTGTAACTCGTATTGTATAGGAACTAGACTAATTATAGTTTGAGAAAACATTGTACATCATGAACAAAATTGTATCAATGAAGGGATGACAGAATGACATTTGAATTTTTCTAATTCCAGTAAATTTGTATTAAGTTATAGTAGTCCAGAGTACATGTATATATCCATGGCTTTCAAGGTCTCCATGAAAACAGATTCAATGCTTCAGATACGCCTCTAGGCTAGATTTGATGCCATGGATATAGATGTAGATATAGATGTATTCTCTAGACTAGTAATTCAACAACAGCCTGACTAGTACACATGGGTTGAATTCACAGTTTACGTACATGTACATGTAGCTGTTCTAGGAAAAATTCTTGTAATTTTCGTCACTCAATCATTAAGGGTGGGTCACTCGTCATGGCTCGCTCCATGTAAATTAAACCACATGTCAGAGATTGCCAAGGTTTCTATTTCATATACATCAAGGAAACCAAAAAGACACTAAGTTTTGATTCTTATAATTCTTGTAATTAATTTTAAAGAAACGAAACATACAGACATAAGAAACTTCAGGTTTTTATGGTTTTAACATTTGATGATTTATCCTACTTGATGACAGGGCTACATGTACATGTACACCATGCACTTTGTACACAGCTGATAAAAAAAAATTATGGGTAGTAATAATATTGTGTATGTGCTCGTGATGAAGTAAGGAGTAATAAAGCTACCCATTAAAATATAAATTTACTCATTTCTTTTCATATTTCAAGAAGTACTTGACTAAGAAATACAACACAGTACAGTGTAATAAATGTATTGTTATCATTGATGTAGCCCTACCAAACAATGGTCACATTCATAAATTAAGTTCTATTGTAAATAGGTTTTTGACATTTGATCATCCAATTTTACAGCATTGTTTGTGTTCCTGGTACCAGTCGGTTTTAAACAGGATGTAAGCTGCATACAAATGAAATTATGCAATAACACATGACTTGACTCTCAGACATTTTAGGTTGTTCAGATTGTGATATCTGATAAAAGATATGTTGTATGGGGTTACCTGGAATGAGTCGACATGTGTACAAAATTAGTCACAATAACAACAACAGTAGCACAGTCAGTACATTACAACTGGGTGGGGTATTCTCACTTCAGGATACTGTATAGGGACCACATTACATGTACATTTATATCTCACTGCTAACAGTGTATCGATCATGTTGGAAAAATAACAGAAAATAAACAAATCTCTCAGACTTTCTTGACTTTGTTTTGCCTACACACTAGAGAATGTCTGAAGGCCTTTTCTTGCATACTTTCTTTGTTTCACAGAGTTTCTTCATTTTCATTTTAATAGGCTTTATAGGTTTGTGTAACCTGTAGTTACCTTTAATCAGCATCAACTTCTGACTCAAAACAGTGACCTTTTTGTTCATTTCAGGAGGATCAAGTAGGAAAAGGTTAACAGTACACAGTTTTAACTCTTTTGAGTACAAGGTAAATATTTTCTCCCTCTTTCAATTATACATACCAACTACAATGTATGCAGTAAACAAGGACAATGATGTCACTCAATTGTTTTGTGTCTCTGAAAATAGTGATTTTTGTGCCAAGGTCAGATATGAGTACATGCATGTATACACATATTGTGTATTATGTAGCTGAGTAAAGGAACAAGCTACATTTTTTGTACATATACATTGTATCAAAAGTACATTGCTTGGTGTATGATGTTCTGTTTGAGGTACATACATTTTGTACATTACTTAGATATTTAAGTACATATCTCTACATGTACATGTAAAGATGGAAACTTTTTTGAATAAACCATTTTGAATAACTTCTCAACCCAGAACGATTCAAAGCAATGAGTACTATATTGACTTGCCTGACAGTTACAGCAGGAAAAACTGTCCTGAAAGGATTGACAGGAAGGGTGCATACATGTACATAGTCAGTGTTAGATTTACAATGTGGGTCTGTCTTTAAAAGACAATTTCATTGTGATCCAGCGGGTAAGAATGGTGTATCATTGCTTTGCCCATATTTTTTACAGCATGCATGCCTATTGTATTTGTTGTGATCTCATTAGATAGGAGATCAAGACCTACATGTACACTAGCTTGCATTGAAATTGAGGTTATAATGATCCTGCAACCACATGAAGAATTATGTGTAATTTAGTATGATGTCACAATACATATCACATTGAAGTACTATTATAATATAGTACTATTATTTAAACAATAATGTACGCCCTCCCAGCCCATAATGGACTCAAGCAAACTTTGAACGACATAATGGGCGAGGTGACAGCTGAGCCCATTATGGAGTGCAAGTTTGCTTGAGTCCATTATGGACTGGGAGGGCGTACATTGTTGTTATTATTTTATAGTTTTTATAATTCCAGTGAATTTGTAGACCGAGAAACGCAAAACAACGTATAATATACACAGCGCTGAACATCGTCTGCCATGTTCGGCCTGGAAGCTGAATACTAATCATAGCGACACATATATGTACACTTACGGACATAAGCTTGTATTGTTATGCTCGTTCTGGGGCCGCGATGCCCAATAACGGAGTACATTATCAGTAATAATGTACAGCAATGACGTCACAAAAATTCACTGGAATTGGTAATGCTATAATATAATACTTTATATAATGGAAGAAGATACGATAATGCTTGTGCGAAATGCATAATATGCTAAAATGGAAAATAATTACCCTCAGTGCACTGATAACCATACCACCAATTTCACCTAAGTTTGCTGAAACTTTGGGTATCACAAATGTATTTTTATCTTGGTGCATTAATTAAGTGGTAGTCTAGATGCCAAGGGGTCTCTAACTAAACCACAGAGTGTAAATTGTAACAATGCCTTATAGGGACTACATGTAGACTAATAAAGTGGTTGTCTGGATGCCAAGGGGTCTCTATCTAAACCACAACGTGTAAATCATAACCCGTAAGGGACTAGACTAATACTGTAACAGTTTTATATTTGTAGATAAGAACAACACTTCAGCCTGACTTGAAAACAATACAAATTATTAAAAAGATAATTACCACTGAAGTAATTGAAATCTAGGAAAATCTATGTACACAATGTACACATGTAATAAAACATAGGCTGGTAGATGCAGTGTATCACAGTTACTTGTGTTGTGTTTTCATTTGTTATGTCTGGAGTGTTGTTATCTACTTCCAATTAAGCATTAAAATACATTTGTGACACACACTCTTTGGCGAGGTGAAATTGACTGTAATAGAAATTAATGTGAGAGTTTATTAACATCAGTCATCTGATAATAAAAAAGTGATCATGTATGCACAAGTCACCAGTTGCCTTTCAACTTGTATACTGCATGTGATATTATCTAGAAATCAAAGGTGAAAAATTGTCATAATAATCATATGAAGGCATCTTTTGTTTGCTAATGTCTTGTGACTTATATTATTTTGGAGGACAAACCCTGTGCACACTAAGCAGTGGTAGTAAATAGGGTTTGACCTATCATTGCACCTATTATGATTTACAATAAAATTAAACAGTTCTGTGCCAGTCTCCTGTTTGTTGAATACAAACACAAGGACATTTACATGGAGATATCACCAGGCCACTCAACCTGCATGACCATGTAAACATGTACAGAGTAAAATTATGTTAGTACTTAATATATAGTAGGTGTGTGTATAATGGTTCATGCCACAGTTATCAGCTACCACTCACTACATTTACATGTAACACTGGTGTAGAAGCCTGATAAAACTTAAAGCAACACAATATCTTATCTTGCAGTCTAGGGACTGTGGAAACAATGAAAAATAAGTTATGTTGTGTGTAAATATTTATCATATCATATTGTTGTAAAATGTTGGGTGTTGTCCTCAACAGTTCTTCTGAAATGTCATATGTTATGACTTTCTTACATTTTTCCAGAGGTCACCAAGATTTTGACCTATCATTGCACCTACATGTATATGATTTACAATAAAATCAATCAGAGTTTTACATTCATGTTATTCAAATTCATTGAGAGTAACAGTATATACTTGTGCATGCATGTACATGACAGCACAATTTAGTCTACATATTTTTTAAAGATTTAAAAAATAAAATACTTATACACGCATTGTACAAATGTAACTTAAAAGACATAAAGTGTATTCTGTATAATGTGAATATACACTATTGCACTGATAAATTTTGGCTGGAAGACAATCTTTCCCACTTTGGCCCCACTTTATGTTGTGTGGATAAAACACACAGAATGTATATTATGTATATGTATATATATATATACCACATCACATTTTGTGAGTTTATGTATATTTCAAACCAAATACCTTTATTACCGTTGTAATTATCAGAGTGTACATGTACCATTCAGTACCATTTTTACTCAGGTTTACAAATGTATGTTGCTGAGTGGAAACACTGCTGCAGGGACTAAATAAGCTACACACATTCAGTATTACATGTAAAAGAGCAATTGCTTCCCCCTCTAATACTAGTATAGTAATAGTACAGTGATGTACTTTATAGCTGAAAATTATGTATACATGTACATGTGTACATGTATGTAGCACATGTAAACAACTGAAAGAGTGAAACTGCTATCTTTTTTCTTCTAAAGACAATGAACCAGGAAGTTAATACAATGTAGTTAAGGCATTTAATACATTGTAGTCAAGTGGGGGTACATGAATGCTGATCACTGTTGAAAATTTATTCAAAGACTAACATTTACCATGCATATACAGTAGGGGTTTTAGAGTATAATAGATAGCCTCAGACCAATTGACTAATGCATACATGCACATCTGTTTCTATTCCACATGTATGAATGTTGTACATGTACAGTGTACTAGTATTTCATATTTATATTCTTGTTCTAGTTACAAATGTAGGTGTGTGCTAGAAAAGTATAAAACATATATACCCAAATCCTGCTACAGTGTAAAATGTGTTGAGTATGAAGTGAGCTACTTAGGCACAACATACTGGTAAATTTGTAATTATTAATTTTGCAAGGATGTGATTTTTTTTCTTAATATTTTATTAGATCGATGAGCAGATGATACAGATGTGATTAATTAAAATTATGTATGTTGCATCTTTAAATGATTGTTAATACTCAGAGTTGATACATTTGTACTGTGTGAATATTTCGAGTACATGATTTTGTATATGTACATGTGACTAGATTTACACATTAGATTTTTACATACAGAATCTACTAACAGTTTCAACTGTAAAGTTATTGAAAGATTCAAAATATTTTATACAATGATCAATGCATGTCATTAGCATTTTTTCCCCACACTGTACATGTATAGCATATGATTGTGTTAGTACATCATACAAATGTACATGTACATTTGCTGTATTCAGTACTGTAATGTTCAAACTAGGTTTACAACTGTCAATCATAAGCTCCGCCCCACTGTGACATCACTCATATGTTGCTATATTGATTATGTAATATTATGGGTTGTTCCCGCTCATATATGAGTTCCGTCTACACATCAATAAAGTATAAGTGACTATCAGTACACCCAGTCGGTTCTAGTGTATTTATTTCACTCCCCGACGTTACAAGTACATGTACACTTGGTGTGGCTTAAAGGTTTTCACTATCATTGCAAGACTTAAAAATCTTTAACACCTACTTGCACATTAATTATCAGTCATTGCTATGCACTTCTTACTGTTACAGTGTAATTCTAAATTCTAAAATCTTTGTAGATGAAAGTTTCCTAAATATGTTATGATAATGTTACCATATCTTGTTTTCTGTACAGAGGTGGTGGTTTTACACATCAACTATGTTGCCAAACAAAGTGAATCTGATCTTGGTTTTTACCTGCCTGACAGCGTGTTGCCATGCCAACATTTATGAAGTAGCACGATTTGATGACATCAATTCCATTGGTTTCAACCACCTGACAGTAAATCATTCTGGTGATGTGTACATTGGAGGTGTAAATAATATCTATAAACTGACAAGTGATTTGAAGTTAGAACACAATGTATCTACAGGACCAGTAGAGGATCCAGATGAAGGATGGATTGACAATTACAACAAGATATTATCTATCAATAGAGATGATAACAATATAGTGACTTGTGGTAGTGATAAAGGTTACTGTCAACTACGGAATCTTGAAGACTTGTTCATATATGTGAATGATAATGGTGTGAATGTAGCATCACCTAGAGCTGAAGATAGTACTGTAGGGTTTGTGGCACCTGGTTATGATGATAAACATATGATGTATGTGGGAGTAACAAGGACTCCAGATACATATGGTGACCCAGCCATAAGTTTAAGACAAATAACAGAGTCCAATCCATTTATTATAGCCATTTACAGATCAAAGCAAGCATTGATAACAAGAGTAAGTGGTTATAATACATTTATTACTCATTATGTGTCAGGATTCAGTTATAGTGGTTACAGCTACTTTCTAGTCACACAAAGAGAATATCCAGATACTGGGAACTCAGACTACATATCAAGAATAATCAGAGTTTGTCAAGAGGAGAATGCTAACACATTTAACTCCTACACTGAAGTAACACTTGAGTGTCATGGCAGTGATGACAGCCCATACAACCTGATACAAGCAGCTCATGTCATCAGACCAGCAACTGATATAACCAGAGAACTAGGATTGTCTGAGGGAGAAGAAGTATTGTTTGCAGTATTTGCTAAACAAGAGACAGTCACCAACAATAAACCAGTACCAAGTCATCAGTCAGCAGTGTGTATGTACAGAATGAATGACATAAAGCAAGGATTCAGTGATGCTATTCTAGGATGTATCAGGGGAAATCCCTCCTATAAATTGGAAGTAATGACAAGTGCGACTTGTGACACAGTAAGGACAATATCTGTAAGTTATTCATTTATTAATTGAGTATAGCACCTTTGATGATGATTAAAGAATAAAGAAGTTGAACATGTACAGTTATATGCAATATGATAAATTTGCATTAAAGGATGTATGACTGAAGTACAAAACTCTGACTATGTATTGATTAAAACTGATGATGGGGGGGGGGGGGACGACCTATACTTATTTATCATTAGCAATAACAGTAAGTTCAAGTGTTAGCTGATGAGTATGTCAAATTGGATAGATTTTGAAAAAGCCCTTGGTATTAGAATGCCACTCAAGCATACACTACCAAAATGGAATTCTTAAGGTAGGAGGTGTCAAATTCGAATTACGTCAACGACGCAACTTTTGGCGCAGACTGAAACTCGCGCTCTTGTCATCATTCGAACGATAAATAAACCCGGAAGTGAAGTGAAGCTTATGTTTTTCAAACACTGTACGTACTAGGGGGTGAACGGAAGGTAATCTCGTATAATTGAGTTTCAGAAGTCCTTGCGTAGAAAATTAGCTTTACTACCATGCATGACTTAAAGAGGAGCTGTTTTATAAATTTTAGACTTGATGAAATGTATCATCAACCACACTCCCTACGCTATATTGCCGGTCTGGAAACGTGGCCCACACACCATTCACACCTTTCATCTCTACAGAGGAAGTTACGCTGTCATGGATATAATTTTAATACCAGTGACGGGTTTTGCCAGTGTGGGCTTTTTGACGTGAGAAGGTGACATATTGATCACTATAAAATTATCTTTGCATTTGATAATTTTCCACACTACACGTACGTAGACACAACAATGGCGAAAATATTGCAACAAAAACATTATTCAAATGTACGTAAACAATCAACTCTCAGGTACCATAGAAGCAAAACATAAAATCATCGGACTACGCAGTTTTTCAAAAACTTCCCTTGCACACTGAAGATGTTTTGCGAAGTAAATTTGCCATTTTATTTGTTGAAACATCATTTAGCATTTTATATGCTTTCCATCACTACTTTCTTAGTAATCAGTGGTCACGTAGCGTAGCGTCGGTGATCGAGAAACTTCAGTCCCTGAACTCCAGTAAAATTGCAATCATTTACCGGCCTTAAAACACCCTATAACAAATTGATAACAGTACTCTTTTGTAAAAGGCTTCCAAAACTTATTCTGTTGTCGGTATTATGCTCTCCCACGATGGTGTGCACTTGTTTGGTTTCGCTAGGGGTCTAGTAGTCCTGCTTGCATACGGCAGAGGTCGTCCCTTCCAAGCGTACACCGTCTGCAAGTAGGACTAAGAGTTTCCGACACATGTATTCATTCCCAATAGAACCCCCAGACATTATACATCCCTGTATCAGTATAATAACGTCCTGCCAATGAATTTTAATGAATATAGTTTGTTTTTCAGATGTATTCAACCAAAAATAGATTTATTTTTTATGTCTCGCCAACTATACGGGTAGTCACACTGACTTGCGTGAGTCGAGTTTTTATAGTAAAGCATATAGTTCAAATTGCAACAAATTATACAAGTTGTACTATACAAACTATTTACATTGTCTCCCCATAAAAGAAGTATCCATGGTAACATTACTATAAAGTTTCAATGAGGGGTTCTACATGTATTTTTGTACCCAAAATCAATAAATACATCTAGTAGCATACATTGTAGCTTTTGGTTCCTCACAATTGAATGCAGTGCCACATATGCAGAGCTAGAGGTACATATACTGGATGCCGAGTTGAGTGGATCAACAGCTAATGATAGTATTATTTATAGTTCAATTTGATGAGTTATTTCCTATTTTTCATAGTGACCACACTCCGCAATAAACACTAGCAATTTCATTATAGGAAATCAACATTTAACTGTTTCAACAATGGAGATATAAGGTGGGAGATCAATATCTATTTCAATGTAGGATGGAAATCTAAATTCTTTTACTTTTGGGGTGTTTTTTTAGCTGTCTAGCTAGCTCTCATCCTACAGAAACGATTTTACTTTTAATGGGTCTGTTTGTATCCCTAAACATGCAATTATTTCTTTTTAAAAATTTCCCCAAATTGAGAAATGGACACTGTAGAACAGCACTAAAATAAAGTATCAACAAAAGAACTGTTTTTCCTAACTACATAATGGCTTTGTATTCATAGCATTACTACTTATTGATTTGATTGGATGGACATTTTCAATTTTGGCCAATTGAGTTGGGGGGGAGGGGTAACTAAAAGTTTTTAGCTGTTTATCCTACATTGAACTATTGACCTAGCACCTAATGTGTTGATTTATCATACATAATTATGTACTGACAAACATCCCTTGGTGCCTATGTATCCCAATATTTTGCATTTTTATGTGAATTTTGTCCAAAAATGTTGAAATTTGGATCGGCTGGGTGTGTGTGTGTGTGTGTGTGTGTGTGTGGGGGGGGGGGGTTATAATTTTGAATGTTATGACCACTTTGGCTTTTGGGGAAATAAATAAACTCTGCACATGAATAGTTCAGTTGATTTAGTGTACATATGTACTAATAGATATATCCCTTGGTGCCTGTGTGTTCCAATTTTGTACAATTTCATGTGATTTTTAGCCAAAATGTAGAAATTTTGATGGGGTGGGGGGTCACATTTGTGAATATTATGAGCACTTTGACATTTGGAGACATGAATAAACTCCATATATGAATAGTTCAGTTGATTTCACATACATATGAACTAATAGAAATATCCCTTGGTGCCTGTGAGTTCCAATACTGCACAATTTCACATGATTTTTGTTCAAAATGTTGAAATTTTAATGGGGTGGGGGGTCACATTTTTTACTGGCATTTTCAAGTTAGCATACACACAATGATTTTTGTTGTATAATTATGAAGGGGCATTGGTACATTATACATATGAGCAAAGATAAACAAGCTCATTTTCATTTTTTTCAAAATTCAACAAAATTTCATAAGATACTTCTGTCAAAAATGTCAAAATTTAGATGGGGTATGGGGTTACAATTTCAATTTTAGAATTTAAACGGAGGTGGTGACCCCCTATTTTTTTGTCATTTATAAATAGCTGGAATAATACATTGTACACATACAGCATATAAAAAAAATCTATCACGGACTTTTATCTTTTTTGCAGTTTTCTTGAGTTTTTCTTAAAAAATAATAAAGCAGTTGGGGATAAAATAACATAATATTTTATGAAATAATGAAAAGAAATTACAAAAAAATATGTCTAGACATACTATACATTGCACACAAAAAAAGTAAGTTCATTAAGTGCTCCGGGGATAATCTTTAACTATCAAAAATTGTGATGTAGTTAATAGTTGTAAATCTACTATTTTGACTCAAAAAAATTTGTGTAGATACAAGAAACGGTAATTATCTTGAAAACAAAGGTGGTGACATAGTATTTTTTTGGCATTTTTTACATATTCGGATATCAATGTTTAAGTATGCAAAGTATAAGAAAAATCTATCGACTTTTTTGAATTTGACACCTCCCCCCTTAATATAAGAACAAAAACTTGATACAAGAAACAAATTCTTGATACTTGAAAAAAGTACTTAAAAAGTTTAGATACTACTGAATTTCACAATATTAATATACATGTACTTTAAGAAATGCAATTATGCAGAACTATAATTAGTGATAGTTCGCTTGCCAATTATTATCGTGATTTGTACAAAATACAATTGCATAACAGTTATCATGTGTAATGTATAGATTGTTACTTCATTTTACAGGATCCTAGTCCATATGAGTGTTATACCATTGACCAATACATATATGCCAATGGTGTTGATCCTGTAGTAAATGAAGCTGTTCTTGAGTACAGTGGCATATTAACATCATCTATTGCCATGACAACAGTGGAACAGCATACCATTGGAATTATTGGAACTTCCACTGGACAAATACGGAAGGTAAATAAACAACTAATTTACTTAATGTAACATTTTGATGACAAGTACTATCCCAATCTGATTAACATCTGATGTAGCAAATAATACTGCTTGATTTCTTTATCTACTTCAATCATTTTAATTTCCTTTGTTTATTGGTTTTTTTTTTAGCACAACTGAACTCATAAGGTTAATTAGTGCTATAGGCATGGCAAAGTGTGTGTGTGGATGTGTGTGGATGTGTGTGTGTGTGTGTGTGTGTGGGTGTGTGTGTGTGTGAACAATTTGAAGTCAAAAACCACCAGACCGATTGCTATGATATTTGTTGGGTGCTATGATATTTGTATGTATGTATGTATGTATGTATGTATGTATGTATGTATGTATGTATGTACGTATGTAAAAACTTGAACTCCAAAACTACTGGGCATATTGGCCTGAAATTTGGTGATATGCAACTTAGGTCTAAAAATGTGTCTTTTTGGTCAAAAGTCTATAATTCCAAGATTACTGAGCAGATGGGGCTGATATTTGGTTAGAACTTTTTTTAGCGATGTTTAGATTAAGAAGTGTTTATGACATGATGATCCCATCAGTGATAGGCAAATTAGGGCTAAATATGTGTCGTTTTTGTCAAAAATCTATAATTTCAAAACTACCCAACAGATTAGGCTGAAATTTGGTAGGATGATCCTCAGGGGTGTTTAATTTAGAAGTTGTTCATGACATGATGATCCCATCTGTGATATGCAAATTAGGTCTAACCAGATCATGTAAACCTTTACATTGTTGTTCCTTCATGCTTTGTCGGAAAGAAAAATTCTGCTACCAGACTTGATATTGTATATCCATTTAGTCACTACATCAGTAAATAAAATGTAGTTACGGAACTCTTGCTGACATAGTGTACTTATCCGCTTCTGCGAAAGTTGAGTTTGGCATATTTTCAACTAGAGTCCACCATTTTAGACACTGTAAAAATTTAAACCTCAACTGACTTCTCAAATTTCGCAAATGTCTGGTGAAGTGGTGAAGTCTTTGTGTAACGGTCCATTCCAGAATTTTCGGTAGAAAGAGGGGTAATTTGACCAGAAAGTAGAAGCTGACCTGGTTTGACCAATGATCTTCCTTCCCATGCATGCTTTCACGACAAACAGAAACATGTGGGAATGCAAACACTTGAAACAGGTATCAAGGAAGTATAAAAAAGATTTTCAATTTTGATTTAGAATGAAATAATGAAGAGATCGTATGGATTTCTCATGGCGAATTCTCCAGCATGATTGCCCGCTGATGCGATCTTACAGCCAACACAGCATGCAATGTGAAACGTTTATAGAACATTGTACCATAGGCCTCACTGTAGCTACATGTACATGTGTTGAGTTTTACAGATCTAATTACCGAAAAATATGCAAATAACTTATTAAAACTGTGGTTCAGTAGTGCTATAGGGATCGCCCGGCGTCTGTCTGTCTGTGTGTGTGTGTGTGTGTGTGTGTGTGTGTGTGTGTGTGTGTGTGTGTGTGTATGTGTGTGTTGAACAACTTAAACTCAAAACCGCTGAACCGATTGCCATGATATTTGGTGGGTCCATTACCTTGGGTGTCTCGTTGGGAAATTGTTCAAACCAAAATGATCTTATCACCAGTTTGTGATTTGGTTAAAAAAAGTGATTTTTGGTCAAAAAACTTCAGTCAAAAACTAGTGGGCAGATTTGGCTGAAATTTGGGTGAAACATTCTTCAGGGTGTTTTTTTTACTAAGAATTGTTCATGATATGATGATTCCATCAGTGATATGCAAATTAGGTATAAAATGTGTCTTTTTAGTCAAAAATCTATAATTCCAAAACCACTGAGCAGATTGGGCTGAAATTTAATGGAGATGCCTTGGAGACATGTACATGAACATGTATTCACAACATGATTATCCCGTCAGCAATATGCAAGTTAGGTCAATTTTAATCAAAAATGATGAATGGGGCTGAAACTTGGTGAGAATGTCTGTGGAGGTGTTATTCTGCATGACAAAACTGGCCCTGGCAACCATGGCCACACCCAAAGCAACAATGAAATGATGATGCATATTACAAAGATAACAACAGGGATGGGTAAGTAAATGAATAAAGAATGAAAAAAAATGTATGTAAATATGCCTAGCAACAAAACCACACCCCTAGCAACAGCCAATTGATGGTGTAAATTGTAAAAATAATAATGGATTAATAGAGAAGCGAATAAACATTCAACAAATTATGCAAATGTACCTGGCAACAAGACCACATCCATAGCAACAGCCAATACAGTTGTGCTGCAATGCCATTGGCTACATCTGGTGTTTGATTAGTAATAATATGGAATAGTATTGACCAGTCTTGGCATTTACTTCAAACCTGTAGGTACACTTTACATCAGCAACTACAGCTAATGTTTATGAAAACATAACACTACTGGATGATTCTTCAGCTGTTCTTCCTGATATGATGTTTTCTCAACCAGTGCAGGACCATGTGTACATCCTGACTGAAACACAGGTAATGTACAAGTGCTGACCAAATTTGATGCACACTTGCACTTTTGCAGCCTAACAAAGAGGATGATTCTAGTCAAGAGCAGGTGTGGCTTTTTCAAGGAAACATTAAACGTTTAATGTCCTCATACATGTAGACATTGTAACATTTGACAGTGACTGGGATATTTGCTTGAAAGAGCGTTTTTGTAACAGTTACATTGTATGTATAGATTGGTATTAGGAGACATTGTAAAATTTAATAAAAATTTGATGATATTCATATCTACCAGAATCAGAATGTCAAGTCAAGGGTTACTAAACAAAGTTACAAAAGTACAAGAAATTGCAATGTACTCACAATTTTATTGTGTACTCGATCTCATATTAGGTTCACAAACTGAAGTTACAGGAGTGCAGTCAATACACTACTTGTGAAAGCTGCTTTGCATCCAGGGATCCATATTGTGGCTGGTGTACACTGGAAAGAAGGTAGTTCACCATTCTTGTTTTTCAAGGCAAAGACATTTATTCTAATCATTCAATTTTCTTAATGCCATTGTAATTTCTGTATACTCCTTTTGATTTTACGTTGTTCTCAGTCAATTATATAGAGCATATCATATAGCCGTTTTAGAAGCCCTGACTTATGTGACAATGTTGTAAATCATATTGTGTTCATATATTGACATTGATTGATAAGGGTCAGTTGATTCACATTGAATCCTTGGTGTAGCATTAGAATAACAAAAGTTCAGTTAGTTTGTGGAGTCATTATGCTTTTTTGAAGACTATCTGTTATTGTGATTTATTTCATAAAAACACATAAATTTTGTATTTTTTTTATCAAATAGGTGTTCTCTGCTTAGTGAGTGTCAAAATGCAGCTTCTCAATCACGATGGCTTGATGTATTCTCAGCTGATGCCAACTGTGTTAACATTACTGTAGAGCCCACTGACAGCATGCCAGTTACTACAAGAGAAAAGGTATGACTGTAGTCTAGAGGTTATTTGTGGCTTTGAAGATCTCCCTTCACTTCATCTAGATCAATAAGAAATCTTGAATCTAAAGTTGATCATGCAAATGAGTAAACCCCAACTGTTAGAATGATGTAAACAATGATACATTCTAAGTAGCATCCTGAACCGACAAATGTACCAATGAAAATTAATTTCACGCGGCCAGATTTGATCAAATGATGCGTAAGTCACACGCAACTGAGGTTGTCATATACAGTAGTAGCTCAATATATCGTGCCTACTCGACTGATTCATACATTTGATTGACAGTAGTCATTCCCTGTATGTGTGTGAAAAGTGATTATAGAACATGCGATTACAACAAATGTGATACATTGTTTGAATCATGTTACTGACCTTCCACAAACTTGAGTCATGACACCCACTCTGAAAAATTGCAACATAAATTAACGATCAAAATCAGAGGTGTGAAAATAAATTCATTATCCTTTCAATATGTCTGCCAAACAGAGCACTTTGTTTTCATTTAAACTTACATCAAAGTCAACTGGTACCGACTCAAATCAACATTAACTAGTGCCATCCAATACCATGAGTAAAGTTAATGACGGGTTCCCAAAGGGGTCAACAACATGATGGTGACGTCAAAGTCCACACCAACAGAAAAGTAAAATAAAAAAGACAGGCCTACCTTACAAGCACATGGTCGCCCAAGTTTCAGGACAATTCATCACATGTTTTAAAAGTAATTGACGCATGCGGCACTAGACTTACTGGCAACATACAGGTAAAACAGCGAGGGATCTCCGAACGACTGTGCAGATCGCCAAACAACTGTGCGTATCATACACATTTTAGGTTACCTAAGAACAATTTAGATAGATAAGAAACAGGATTCTCACAGACCACTCAATACAAATATAAATAACATCATCTGACCACTACTGATACACAGACACACACACATCGTCCTTGGAACAAACAAGCTATTGAAAGTCATTGCTTTTCAGGCTCAGATTTTGACACATACATGTACAAGTGTATTGATTCAAAGTTACAAGTGAAATCTGTGTGCACATACAGTGCCTGCTTGTTGGCAGGAGTGTGATGTTGTTTATATTTGTATTGAGTGGTCTGTAGGAAGCCTGTTTCTTATCTATCTAAATTGTTCTTGGGGAACGTAAAATGTGTATGATACATTTTATACATTTTATGTCATTCGGCAATCCCTCGATGTTTTACCTGTAAAACCCACTCTCTTTTCGCTTTTCAAAGTTTTTGTTACATTCAGTTGGGCAATATAGAGAACATTTGGGTATGATTCACAATGTATAGTACACGTTGACGTGACATTTGCGGTGAAATAGATTCATGTAAGTGATGGTTTGCAACTGCTCATTATCGCTAATAGACATGACATTTAAATATGACATAATTTAGTTCCCAAAACTGCCATATCGATTGTCAACCTCCATTTTCATGTTGCGTTCAAAACTATCATAAACCTATAAAGTAAATGTTCTACATATCAAAATTAGGTCAATACACAAATTTTGACGTCCTCTGCATATGACATACAAAATGACCGTGAACACTGCCCAATAAACACTAAGCTTACTATTGGGCAGAATCCTGTGGCCAGGATTAGGTTGGTGTTAATCTCTCCTTCCCTTCCCCTGATGATGATATACAACCACTCATGTCAATCATCTTTTTACTATTCTCAGACTGTATGTAGCTCATGATTAGATATTTTATCACCCTTTTGGTACAGTATTGGGATTTCATGTGATTACATGTCATTATATGTATCATATATTATATTATAGCATTACCAATTCCAGTGAATTTTGTGACATCATCGCTGTACATTATTACTGATAATGTACTCCGTTATTGGGCATCGCGGCCCCGGAACGAGCGTAACAAATTTGTGTTCTCAGCAGTTCGTTGAAGTGTATATGTGTGTGTGATTAGTATTCAGCTTCCGGGCAGAACATGGCAGACGATGTTCAGCGCTGTGTATATTATACGTTGTTTTGCGTTTCTCGGTCTACAAATTCACTGGAATTGGCAAAACTATAAAATAATAACAATAATGTACGCCCTCCCAGTCCATAATGGACTCAAGCAAACTTTGCACTCCATAATGGACTCGGCTGTCGCCTCGCCCATTATGTCGTTCAAAGTTTGCTTTCGTCCATTATGGGCTGGGAGGGCGTACATTATTGTTTAAGTATTCATTATATATTCTGAAGTCTAAAACCTGATTAAATTCATCATGTACAGATTGATATAACAGTAGAAGAACTACCCAATGAAACATCAGAGAATACATATCAGTGTGTATATGATGCCGATGGTCAATACTATTATAATGCTATGACGACAGGAAATCAACTGACTTGTGATACACCACCAGTCAACCAAAGACCACCTATTCCAGCAGAACAAGGTAAATATAATATTTATTAATACCTCAGTCTGTGTGTATTCCCTAGCGGGCACCACCCGGAGGGTACTTATGCATAATTGGGTTCCATCCGTTTGTCCGTCCAAGCGTGTATTCACCCTCATACCCCTGGCATGCACGAACTGATTTCAGCCAAACCTTGCATACAGGTAGCATACTATGTGAGGCATACATGTATGCACATTACTTTGTTTTATGACAGAATCAAATATGGCCAAATGGCGGCCATATTTGTTGTTAAATTTCAGAATATGTATAATAACTTTGGATGTATAATACGTAGTGACTCCATTCAAATGCCTACCACATATTATCAAATGTTGACTTTCTTTTAAGACATGCCCTTTGACGTTGAAAGTCTGCTTCAAGGTCAAATAGCCAAATTTGGGTTATCATCATAGTTTTTTGAATAAAACATTTCAAGTGATGCTGATATTTTAATCATGTCTTGGTTTTACTATGTGAGGCAAATGCACATCATTTATTTCACAAAAGTTTGATTCATACAGACACCTTTCAAATGTCTACTTTCACATTATCAATGATGAACTTTCCTTTGAGACATTGACCTTTGACTTTGACAAACATTTTCAAGGTGAAATGACAACATTATTCTTTCTATGTAAACTCAATAATGTGAAGAAACAGTGACTTTTAAATGTCTATCCTCCAAAGGTCAGGTGTATTTATATATGTTGACCTTTGCTTTTGATCTCCATATTCAAGGTTAAATAGTAAATTGGTCAATAAATTAGAAGTTTTGTATCTAGAGACACCATTCAAATTTGCACAATAACTTTGTCGTAAAACACAAGTTTGGAACTACATATGTATCATTGTATGTCTTCCATTGAAGGCTTGTTTGTACTTTTGTATACATTTCACCCAATATCAGTGTATGCATGTATAGGTTGATTCATGACTCTCATTATCAAAAGCATTGCTAGTTGAGTTGAAGGCACCACCCCATATCATGGCAAATGTGCAGTGTTCATTTATAAACTTGATAACGTTATACTTTGGCCTGTAATCATTTTGGTACTGTTAAATATATCATTTTCATAATCATACAGGTACATAATATTTGAGATATTCAACAGTTGTAATATGTGATAAAGTTTTTCAATAATTGACATACACTTATATTTATATTTATGTATTCATTGAGTTTTTTTATAATTATATAACAGATATTTCATGTAATTTTCATGTACATGTAGTACACATTCATTGTTAAAAATGATGGTTGATTACAGGGATTTCTGTAACTACTGGTATATATCTTATTACATGCTTCAGTCATTCAAAATATCTGAGTGAAAATGATTAGCTTTCTCAGTTTAATATTCATAATGTTTAGATGTGAAATATTATTGGAATAAAAACAGCTGGAATATTCCACTAGTTTCAGACCTCAGCTAAATGTATCAGTCTAAAGTGGAAACTATATTACCAAGCCTGAGCTCAATAATATATTGTATACATGTAGATGTACTTGTAACTTGAATTTCAAGTTTTCTGTAGTGTCATTTTGTGACCTAAATGTTACATAAAAAGGTAGAAAAATCATATGGCAATAACAAGGTAGGGCTAAGAATGTGCATGAACCAAATCCTGTAATAGTCAACTTGAAGGAGAAAATACCATATTAGTATTATAGTAATGGACATGTTTTGAATCAAGAAATGTTTTTTTCTAATTCAAATAGTCGTAACTGTTACTGTAACAATAATTTGACTGCTACTGTAGATATACACAATATATATGTGAAACTGATAGATTCACCAATGGGGAATATCATTAATTTATTATTTGTACTAAAAGTCTGCTCAAAGAGTCGAAACATTTTTTGGAAGCAAATCCCAATTTTTTGCTAACGTCTCTTTGCTGGCAATGCAGATGAGATGACAGTAAAAATATGGGATTCATTTCCAAGATTACTTTCATATGAACCCAGAGTCCTTGAATTTCATTCATTCTCACAAGTTATTATTACATTATACATTTACAGTGGGTTTGGTTATAGGACTATCACTGTCACATACATGACACTTGTGTAATTATTTATCTTGCAAATAGAAATATTATTAGTGTACACTGTACAGTTGGTTTGTTTGCAACATATTGACTTTAAAATCTTCATAATTTTACTTTTTTTTGTTTATTGTTGGACCATTTGTTCATACAGTCCTTTTTGTGATATTATAGTGTGACCTTCCCTTTCTTTTATTGATGTCAGCTACTGTTGTGTACTGGTGGTGTTTTTATGGCCAATACTTTATGTTCTTATCATTTTGGTAATCTGTTAGTCATGACTGTATACCCGGTATAAGGCTATTGTATTCAAAAGTAGATTAAAGTTTGGCAACATAAAGTTATGTTTTACTCATTTTAGAGATATATCCATGTATGGTAGGATGTGATGCATTTCATGTAGAAACCAACCTTTATCTCAAATGAACATTATATTGTCCATGACCTTTCACTGTACATGTATAAGTTGCTTTTAAGTAATTGTCATCTTAGATCAAGTGACTTTTAAATTATCTTAAAGGACTGTTGATAATTATGTGTTCTACAAACAAATTGAGTATGCCCTAAATAGTTGTCTTTACAGATAACAACAGGCCATCAGCTATCAGGCGGTGCAACATATCATATTCATTTCCATGGCATATCAGTCAGGGCTCGAAATTCGGGTTTTTTCTTGGTAGCCCACGTGGGCTACCATCATTTAAATTTGGTAGCCCGAGAGCAGTGACTGGTAGCCCATATGCATGCATTCCTAAATTAATGGTGTTTGTGTATACATGTAACTATACGATGTATTGAATTCGATGATTGATTGAATAACTTGAGAGGTCACGTTAACACGTTATGTGTGTGTATTTCACGCCATATTTGACATTGGGGATGCAATTTTTTGCATGTATGTGTCTCTGGGGACGTGTCATAAAGAGGGGACATATGAGGCTTATTGTTAACAAACAACGTTCGGTTATCCAGGGCGGTTATCATTGGAAATGAAAAATAAGACATCTAGTCGCAGTTCTTGTTGTAACTATTAGCTAAATCTCTTGGTGCAGTGTGACCTGTAAAATTTGAATATGATTCAACGTATGGAAAACGTATAAACAGTTTCATAAGCCCCATGGCCATTTCCTGATGTGGAGACTACGTCTTGGGTAGTTTAGAAACTATGTGCTATTATCATTATCTATCCACGTGATTGGTTACTTATTAACAGACGGGTTAGACAGGTTTTGTATCAATACCTGACGGCCATTACGGCAAAGCCCCTTCCATTCATGGGCGAAGAGATAATCAAACAGAGTCTAAGACTACATCAGTAGACGGTCCTTGCTGAAAACTTCACTCAGATAAATTCAAACCATCACGTCACCATTTCATTCTCACTAAAACTTCAACTTTCTTTTGAGCTTTGCTACTACTACTAGATCGAATGCATTACGTGAATTTTACCATTCACCACTGCATGCTCTATGGGGTTGCGTGAGCGTGGTTTACACACGGAATGTTTTAGGCATCGTTCAAGAATAAACGAATCTGTAGGACAGGTGTATACCAAGTTAACAGTTCTCATCAGCAGCATAAGATTCTATCAAACACCATTAAAACTGTGTCTCTGTCAAGTTGAAAGTTAAAGCTGTCATAATAATGGAATTTAGTTCCTGTAGTGCTGTACCGACTGTACTCTGACTCCGAGAAGAGCCCGAAGGGTTCGGGCCGGAGAGCATATTTCCAGAGAGTGATTACCATGGAAAATTGAAAGTACAGAAAGATAACATTAAATCGCTATACAGAATATTGTTGCATATAAATGTTTTGTTGTGACATTTTGGAAGTACAAGCTGTGTATACGATGTATGGAAGAATGACGTGCACAGCAGCCTGAGCAGGTGTACAGTGTACATGTATTTTCATCATGTACATTTGATATACCATGTAGTGTAGATGCAAATTTGGAAAAGACGCACTGATTTTGACGCTAATTTTGGCGAGAACACGTCCCACAGGACTGCGACCTCAGAGGCCTCCGGCCCGGGAAGGCGTCGGAATCAGGCTGTCACAGTTTCATTCAAAACTTAGTAGCGGGGCTACCACTCACATAATTTGGTAGCCCAAAGACAAACATTGGTAGTCTGTGGACGCGGGACTACCGCGAATTTCGAGCCCTGATATCAGTGCAACTTTCACCATGTAGGCATTTGGAAAGTAATGTTTATCTTAAGTGAGTGTGATTGATTTCAAAGGTCATGACCTTATGCTATGTAGTGACTGGCCTCAATTATCATTTCAGATCATGTGACAGTTCAACTTGCCATCAGAAGTACAGAGACAAATATCAACTTTGTTGACACAAATTTCCATTTCTTTGAATGTTCAACGCATACAAAGTAAGTATAAAGAATAGAAATAATCAGACTCCATGACTATTTCCCCATTTAAAGCAGTTCAACTCACGGTCCAAATTGTAACCTGTTGGCAGTGTACACATTATGTTCTTTTTAAAAATGCTAAATGCCTCTTTGTAAGCAAGTACTTTAAACTAGTTTAAGACTACCATGTCTTCAGGCAATGAGTGGTGTTGATGAAATCAAATTTTAAAACATTGAGAATACACAATGTCTCAATAGTTTCAAGGACACACAGCAAAATCTATCAGATGAATTAAGATTGTAAAAGTTTATTCCAGAATTGGAGGTACTCATTTAGCTAAACAATTCCCCATCACCTAGCTTTACCAAAATAACTGCAAGCAACTTTGTTTTATTTATAGCCAATGTAAATTTTAAGTTGATGTATAATAAAAACTATGATTTTGTATTAAAAGAGAAATTTGTATTTGTTGAAACTAGCAAAGTTTCATAACATTTTCTGTACAGGAAGTTATTTTTAATCATTTCATTTGCACACAGTACTCTCTTTTGGTTTCAGATGATGTTAGAAATAATTAAAAATTAATTCCGCTTTTCTCTTGTAACTTTTAAAGAGATCTAGTTTTAATCATCAGGCTTATAAATATAAACAGTAGAAATGGTGTAGGCTTGGTGTTTCACTCATGGGGCATTACAGTAGAAATGGTGTAGGCTTGGTGTTTCACTCATGGGACATTACAGTAGAAATGGTGTAGGCTTGGTGTTTCACTCATGGGACATTACAGTAGAAATGGTGTAGGCTTGGTGTTTCACTCATGGGACATTACAGTAGAAATGGTGTAGGCTTGGTGTTTCACTCATGGGGCATTACAGTAGAAATGGTGTAGGCTTGGTGTTTCACTCATGGGACATTACAGTAGAAATGGTGTAGGCTTGGTGTTTCACTCATGGGACATTACAGTAGAAATGGTGTAGGCTTGGTGTTTCACTCATGGGACATTACTTATATGACACAAAGATTATACTAAGAACTCTAGACTAACAATAACAGAGACATAACAAACACAACGGGATCCTTTGCCCAATCATACATGTACACATGTAAGGCTTAGTGCAGATTCAGGTTTGATATACATATAAATGACAGTGTGTAATGTGGTATAATTTTGACCTTGATTGCAAAACATTTGTATTCTTACATAACATTCTATTTTTAGTACAAGGAAATTTAAAACTCACAGAAAGGTTGGTCCAAATATTCACAGAAAGACTTCAGCTATCTGTTGCGCTTTATGAGGTTGAATTAATTTTAATCACACTATAATTTTTTTAATTTTTTAGTTGAGTGTCAAAGTTTAAATATTAGATAATAGATTATAGTTGCATTTCCTGGTTAGATTACTTCGGAAGTTATCTGCTTGAACAGATTTCAACTGATTTCTATTTCCTGCAATGTTAATATTTCCGTGTTGACTTTCACTTACAAAAAAGAATGATCAAAATCATTGATATCAGCCACAAGCTAGCAAATGCTATATCTTAAATTCAAACCTTCTGTTTAATGATATGATCAACAAGAATGTAATGTAGTATGGACCTCCGAAATAAAAGATTTAAACTTTTGCTGTAAACTCCAATCCATTCTCAGTTATAATCAGGAAATAGAATTCATGAAATTTGTTCATGCAGATAAACTGATTAAAAAATCATTTATAACTCTAAAATCTCAACAGATAGCTGAGAAGTTTTTTTTGTGAGTATTTGGACAACCTTTCTGTGCGTTGAAAACTTCCTTGTTCTAATAATAGAACATTATGTAAGAATGTATTATGCTACTTTTCTTCACTTCAAGTTAAGCAGGAAATAACCTAACAAGCAAATTCACAAATGTCTTAAGAATTGACACACCCTCTGGACAATGGGATGCAGATGTGAGCATACATGATACATGTTATACTCCAGATCAACAGGAAATGAGAGGAAAAGAAAGAAATTCATAGAATCATTTGCATAGTGACTACATACACGTACATGCAAGAAGTCTACGAGCATCAATTAAAAGTTTTTTGTAGTGTAAAATAACCTGAAATGTCTTTTTGTCTGTTTTTTCTTAAAAGTCTATCCCTGCTGTACATGTACAGTTCCTACAACTTATGATTGTGGTGTACCATACTGTAGATCATTTAGTTTTGTAACTATTAAATTCACAGACACAAAATGAGAAGTCTAGAGGACGTCACCGTGTAATGTCCATTTATACTGTACAAGTCAGTACTTTGAGTAGGATTATGACCTAAATGACCCATTCTACTGATTAGTTGAAGATTTACGCTAGAGGTGTTCACTCAAGTGGATCAAGTTACCATTCAAATACATGTGTTGTTGTGAAACAGTCTTTCTGTTCTTAGTAAGATATTGTAAATCACACATAATTATTAAACACTCTTCTACATAAATTTTACATAGTTCCTTTTAAGAATAGAGAGAGTGAGAGAGATTTAAACAGCTAACTTGATAAATGATATGCATACGAAGCGTGAAAATAGAAGTCTTAGAATACATACAACAGTGCCATGTCACTTTAATGAAACCTCAACCTATCAGTATCACAGCTTTCTTTGAATAGTCAACCTTGTCTAATCCTGCCTGTTTTCTCTATCCCAGGTGTACAGACTGTGTGACTAGTAGTTGGGCATGTGATTGGTGTGTCTATGGCAACCAGTGTACCCATAACAGCACCACATGTTCAATAGATACTACTGAGTCAGTTGTTGCTGGAGAAAATGTAGGTATACATTGATCCTTAAAGAGACTGTTTACAATATGCATCATATTGCCCACCCATACATCAATTCAACAACAAATAAAAAACAACAATATTAGCAAGTACAATAACATCATAGATTGCCTACACTTTCAGTAGTGTTTCTATTATGCTTTAGCTCATACATGTACAAGGGTTATTCCTGAATTATCGGCAATTTTATTGGACAGTTTACATTTATTTCAACAACTTTTTAGCAATATAACTACTTATTTATTTACGATGGTACATTCATGAATTTACAGAGCACTGCAATCTGATTTAAATCCGATGTGTAGATAGACTACAGCTCTTTTATTTACCTTTACTTCATCGTAATTGTGTCTTTTACATGCGTCTTTTGTCTTCTTATCTCACTGTAGATCTTTAGATTGTTGTTACAAAGTTTGAAAGGATAACAAAAAAATTGTTTTATATTCTTCCAGAACATATTTTCGTCCAGCAACCGAAAGGACAACCATTCTGTCCCCAGCTTATGGAACAAGATATAGAAATCTTTATACCTGTTGGTACACCCAGAGAATTCCACGTCAATGCAAATGTATCAAATCTTCCAAATAAGGTATAATGATATTTTCAAACCTGAGTAATAAAATACACCAGCCGATTGCAAAAATGTAAACAAAGCATTGAAAATTATTCTTATTATTAGTAAATTACATTCACTCATCGTACAGAAACTCTATTATTGCTGTTAAAAAAATGACTGTTATTAAGTGTTTATTGAACTAAAATACATAGTTGTGGTCATGCATACTCCAGGAAGGGCGGGAAGGAGAGAGAGAGAGAGAGAGAGAGAGAGAGAGAGAGAGAGAGAGAGAGAGAGAGAGAGAGAGAGAGAGAGAGAGAGAGAGAGAGAGAGAGAGAGAGAGAGAGAGAGAGAGAGAGAGAGAGAGAGAGAGAGAGAGAGAGAGAGAGAGAGAGAGAGAGAGAGAAGAGAGAGAGAGAGAGAGAGAGAGAGAGAGAGAGAGAGAGAGAGAGAGAGAGAGAGAGAGAGAGAGAGAGAGAGAGAGAGAGAGAGAGAGAGAATTTACAGGGGAGGGGGGGGAGAGAAAGTTTATTTTATGACAATAATGCATTTCATATCAAGTATATCAGTTCATTGCCCTTTCAAAAACTTTTGTTTGAAGAAAGAAACATGCTCTGAAATAGGCATTGTAAAATACAAGTAAGTTTGTGGTGAAGCCATACTGATACAGCAACTACAATATTTGTCTTTAGATCAGAAGAACAGGTAATCATAGAAATAATCTATTGTCCAAGCTTTAGGTTGATGGTGTTTTACAAATTACAACACATTAAAATTGATATGAATTATTATCATCGTATTGACACCTTTATATAATATGTAAAATAATTGACAGTTATAATTTATTTTTTGAGATTGTGATCTTAGGCATACTATGTACAAGTTTATCAGACAAAAAACTAAATCAGAACAAAATTATGCAACAGAACCAAAACAATTTTCGAGAAAAAGTCATTACAATTTTAAAAGCATTACTTTTGTCTTTACTTTTTAGAATGCCAATTATAAGTGCATCCTAAACGTGGAAGACAAGAAACAAACCACTGAAGCAACACTGAATGACAACAATACGATAACATGTGCTTCAAGATCTGTAAGTATTCAGTTTACATTGGATAAAATATAGAAAGCCCATAGTTATAAAATTGCATCACTTTGCACACTGAGGGCCTCTGGTGTAGGGCTTGCAGTATATCTATTTCAATCACAGACATGACCTGCTTTAAATCTAGCTTCATACTTCAATGAATTATGCATTTCTTTTGCAATTGAAGCATCCCCATATGAATACAGACATACAATGTCAGGATTTGGATTTGGACTACTAGGTGTCATATGACTTTTAGAATCAAATGATTTGAAAAGTTGATTTTGTGGTGTGTTTTTTCAAAATCTGTTTTATTCATTATTTTGTTGGTTTACTGTTCAACAAGCGTAGACTTTACTATATGTGGCTGCCTTATAATTATTAATAACTTCTGCCATGTGACTTGATTGAGGTGTCAAGGATTTATTTGACCATAGGTAAATACTTGCACCCTCAAGCGTGGTGAACCTTGGGAGATTTTAACCTCTATAGTATAATACATGTAGTAACAGAAGTACTAAAAGACTAAAAAAAGATTTTAAAATAAAAAAATAAAAAAATAAATAAAACGTAAACATATCTATAGACTATTTTCAATCCCTGTGGTATAATTGGCCAAAATGTTGTTCACGAAAATTACACTTTAAGTTCAAACATGATCTGATTTCAAATTGTTTCTGAATATTAGGATCTAGAATAAGGCCTAAAACAATTGTTTGGTTCCAGTTACTTGACCCCTACCTATTTGTTTATTATTTTATTTATTCATTTATATATCATCCAACAGTCATTGCCCAATAACGAGAGAAGGGTTCAGTTCTTGATACATGTAGGGTCAGTGAGATCCAGTATATTTACAATGTATCTACTAGTACATGATATTGTCTTTCTACAGTACACTTACGAGACTTCAAAGCAAGAATTAGTTGTGGATGTGACTGTTGAATGGGAGGCAGGTATTGAAATAGATGACATCCATGATAACCAAGGTGAGACATTTGTTAACAGTAGTGATTGCTGTCTGTGTAGTATACTGTACTCCCAGATAATATATTTTCTCTGCAGCGTGACTGAATTTCATTTCAATACACTCTACTACCATTTTGTTGCAGTAACTTTATTTTTTTATTGTTAAAAGTTTCATGTTTCGGATTGCATTTTTCTTGTTGCAGTAACTCTGTATGATTGTTCTGTTGAGCGAAGTGACTGCAGTGAGTGTTTGTCAAACATCACAACTAAAGAAGTACTCAACTGTGGTTGGTGTTCAAAATCAGACAGCTGTCAAATTGAAGAACTCTGTACTGATGGGAGTTGGTTACCACAAGATTCTGCTGATGATGTCTGTGGTGATCCAATCATTACTGAGGTAAGCAGAGTAGTAAAATTATGTTAAGTGTGATATACATGTACATGGTTTAAATATAGCAACAAGTGATGACATTACATGTATGTTACCTGCATCTACTAATAAAGGTTCAAACATATAGATTTATCAGCTTGAAATAGTAAAGACTCTGAATCAAGAAAAATGAAAGATAGATTCAAAATTGAGACACTAGGTTTCCTAAGCATTAAATTTGCAGTAGATGCAAAAGAATTCATTAACCTTCACCTGGTCAGCTAAAGAGGAAAAGTGCAGAGAGGGTTTTGCAAGACAATTACATCATTGATTACCCAAAGCAAAACAAATGTTGTTACTGGGTCAAATATTCACATCACTAGCTATAACATTCAAAGTATTAGCATTGCTGTAGCTATACTAAACATAGATTGGAATTTATGTAAAGGTTTTCCAACATTGAAATTCAAGTACATCTTCACCACAGGCAAAAGTATCTTTAAATGCCATGACATCTCTTTTGTCAAATGAAATAACTGAAATAACTTTCATTGCAAATTTTATGTCTGAAAAAAATGTGTAACAGTTATGCTTTAAATAATGTTTCTCTTTTCCGTAGATATGGCCCTTATCTGGTCCAATTGAAGGAAATACGGAATTAGTTGTCAATGGAAGTAACCTTGGGAAAGCAGTATCAGCAATTAAGAGTGTGACTGTAGCTGGTTTACCATGTGAAGTCATTCCCAGTAGATACAAAGTTGCTAAAGGGTATGGAAGTCTACTTGTAATTTTATACACTCGTAGTATTGTTAGTTAGAATGTAAACTTTAACAATGTTTGATAATATGTTGCTTTAATTACAAGTCAGTATTTGTAGCCATGTTATGTAAGGTGTATGGTTTAAATGCAAAATTTGAAAGGTTTACTTGTATCAACAGTTATTACTCCACTGAATATTACTTTATGAAATGTTTTAGAGCAATATTTCTTTTGTAGAATTGTGTCTGAAAATGATTTATAGGGAGTTTTCTGAAGACGTTATTCTGTACTGCGAGTATTTTTTGTTGTTTGTATGCATAGATGATTCCCAGTTTAGCATTTTTGACAGTGCCTGCACAAACCCAGAGCCAATGTTAATTCTCAGTATACATTTGCAATAATTGTGAATGGAGAAGGCAACCAGACCTGATTTTTAAAAAGTCCAATAGTAGAGCTAGGAGTTGGCTCATATTACACTTATTTCATAATCCTTCACATTGTGATGAGCTAACTTTTTTTTAAAAACTTTGTTTTCCATGTTGTAGGCTTGAGTGTATAACAAGTGCGCCATCATGTGGCAAAAATGACTGTGATGAATCTGGTACTGTGCATGTACAACTCACCAATAGTCAGGAAGGAGAATCAGAAGATGTCTTCTACTACCAGGTAAGTTATACAATTAAACACCAATATCCATCCATAAATATGTTGTTTTTTACAGACCGAGTATTAACACCACAACAGTAGTACTTGTTAGTGCACATGATTGATTGTTAATGAAAGGACATATATTCTTTATTGGGCTTCTTGGTAATACTTTAAATGGACTGAGTATGCCTGATTTGTTTCATTCTATTTCTCTATAGTAAATTAGTACAAAAACAGCGTATAAATGAATTTTTCCCTTTTTGTGACTTACAGGATCCAAATGTGGTGGACTTTAATCCAAAAATTGGCCCTAAAGAAGGCGGTACTAGATTGATTATCACTGGGGAATACATGGATGCAGGAAGACATATCACTGTTGATATTGATGGCTCACCTTGTGAGGTGGATAGGTAAATGGATAAAAATAATATATGCTATAAGAACGTGACCAGTACTGTCATGTCATTCAACAACAACTATATCGTTACCATACAACATGTTATGCATTGTAGACGTGTACATGAACTTCGCTAATTAATGTTCGTAATTTTCCTATGAAATAAAATATAGACACTTTTAATTTTTTAACCAACATTTTGTTATGATATTATATTACATGTAAATGTACCGGGTATAGTGTATTTTGTTAACTTATCTGTTCAAAATAAGGTAAACAGTCATTTCTTTTTACTGAAGGAAAATATCAAAGATTCTCTTCTTTCTTATATCTTTTGCAGAGATGAAGTGAATGAGACAGTTTTGATTTGTACTACTTCTGGACATCCTATACAAAGTAGTTTGACATTGTCAGTGTCCTTTGATGGAGCTGTACGCTTCGCACCAGATGATAAATTGTTTGCGTATACAGAGAACCCAAATGTCACCTCTGTTTACCCACTGGAAAGTATGAAGAGGTGAGTAGTGAAATGTCTAATGTTGAGTGAGAACAGATGCATGAATACTAGTACTTGAATTATTATTTCTACCACTTCAGACATAACTTATGTTTGGAATGGTCACAATGCTACAAAGATACATTATCAATCCATTGTAAATATTCCCTGACATTGCTTTCAGCTTGAACTGTGAAACATATCATTGCAAATATCCCATTAATGCTTTTAAAGATAAATTTTACAACCAAATTTATAGATGTGTATGGTCTGAAAAATGATATTTTTTGTGTGCTTTAAATTGTTGATTGCTCAAAACCAAGTTTGATCAACTTATAAATTTCGTGATTATTAACATCAGATTTTCTCATTTTTTTCAGTGGTGGTCGGAAACTTAATGTCACAGGTATACATTTCACATCTGTAAGGGAACCATTAATGACGATTACAAGTGATACTGGTATTTTCATATCTGTAAGTCACAATAATGATAATAATAGCAATAGGTGGTTTATTAAATCAAAATTATGACCACAAGTCAATGGTCAAATTGCTTGAGTTCACATATCAGTTACAATATTTAGAGACACAAAAAGATATATCGAACAGGTCTTTAAGATTCACAAAAGTTCCAATAAAATGTGAAGTATAGTGATTTATATTAAAAGTCAGTTACAAGGAAACACAATAAAAGCCAGGCGCGCGCGCACACACACACACACACACACACACACAAATGAAATATTAGTTATTGCAATAAAGAAAGACATTGTATAAAGAGGAATATATTTGTTCCAACATTTGAAATTATTACTTGTAAATACTAAATACATTCTAGGCTTCATCCATGTCACTGTAGTTCTCTCTAATTAAGAGATCAATAAAGACATCAATTTAAGTGTAGATAGTTCGTAACTATGGGTGTACATGGTAGCTATTGGGCATGAAAGAGTAAGTTCATCATAAGATTATACATGCACAAAGTTAAGTAAAATTTATGATGGAGTCATATCTATGTAATCTGTCATGTGACTTTGATCAAAACTATTTTGTATGCAGTATAATCCTGTCATGTATTCCACTTTATTCACTCATCTGATTAACCTAATTATGCTATATTGCTAATTACCATATTATTACCATTTTTATCCTCAGGATCCTTGTGTGGTTTTATCGTCAGAGTTAATGCAATGTGTGACTCCAAATGTTACATCTCCCACATCACGACGCAAACGACAAACATGCACTGGTGATCAGTGTACATATCAAATTGGATTTAGAATGGATGGCTATGAGTTTATCTTGGAAGGTGATGAATTTGAATTCACGGTGTATGATGATCCAGTGTATTACCCGTTTGAAGATGATGGATATGTCAGTTTATATCAAGGAGGCCAACTTCCAATCTTCGTAAGTCCTTTTATTTATTGAAAATTGCTTCTTTTCTGAGAATGGTGGAAGGCAGAATTATGCAATTCCATGTAGTGAGTTATAAAGTATTTCCTATATCACCCTTTTACTGAAACTCAAAACCTGAATTATTATCTTGTCCCCGATATGATATTTTCAAGATAATAGGTTATAAGCATAATTATGCAGAATAGTATTAAAGTTGCACTTATATGTTGCTGCAATTGGAATGTTTTGTTTTATCTAATATTTTGTTAGGTACAATAACTTACTTGTAGTATTGTACACCCTTAATTTAATGTTGACTCACCTGCGGGTAAAACATATATTTTCTTGCATTTATAGACAATAAATCAGATCAAATTGATTTTTGGGTCTACACCCAAAATCTGCACCCTCACTGGCAATATTGATTTCAACCTGTTTCTGTACTACATGTACATATGGATAATATTGACCACCCATTGACATGTACAATGTCTAATTATTGGTGTTTTCAGTGAATACATTGTGATTGACAGGTTGACTGATTGTAAAATGATACTCCAGTTACAAAGTCATGTAGTACAGTTTTAACATGGTGATGGATTCTTGCCATTACACTACCTACAGATAATATAGACCACTCCTTTATAACAGATACTTGTCTTTTTATAAGTAATTGACCAATTTTGTGTGAATAAAAAAATTGCCCCAATTGCTGTTAGTGCAGGTTTAAAACTAAGCATTATGTTGTGTACTATAATAGGTTACCGGATCAAATGTAGAGATATATAAAGGAATGAATAGATGAATGCACAGGTAGATGAATGAATAGCTATGTAGATGGTTAGATATCTGTTGAGAGATTGTCTGACATGATTGAATTGGTAGATGTGATCAATGATTTGTTGGTTTGATGACACTTGATTACTTGCTTACCAGTTTCTTTACATTTATACAGGGAAGGAATCTTGACAGTGCTAGCACCATAGATGAAGTAGATGTATATATTGGTGCAGAGACATGCATTGTTGTAAGTTTATCACCTACTCAGCTTAGTTGTATACCCCCATCATCACAGCCAAACGGTTTAGACATGAATGGGAATCCAACAAAGAATAAACTTCCTGAAGTCAGGGTAAGTTTGTTATTTCTTTGGTTTTTTTCTGTCCTGTGTTGTCATGAATCGAACAAGTGAATCAACAAAAACATGTGCTTGCAACCAAATTGTTATTTAGCTGCATTGTAAAAATACTATTTAGCATATACATCAATGTAGTCATCACTTTGCTTCTTGAAGCACCTCATTGATGATGCTGAAATAAAATATGTTAGACAGTGTTTTTGCTAAGAGATTTGAAAGACTTATGGAAAGGAGAAAATCAGGTAAAATTGGCACATTTTCAAACTTCGTAATTTTTGTAGAACCGAGGCAAAATGACTGAAATCCACAGGTATATTATACCAACACTACACTACACTACACTAGACTATACTGCACTGCACTGCACAACACAACACAACACAACACAACCTTCATTAAGAAATTCCATGAACAAGCCCTAAATTCTTAATTCAATAGCTCTTATTGTTTAACAAAAACAATAGGTAGAGGTACCGGGTATGTTCATTAGCATTTATGGTTTTCCTTAGCACATATATAATACTCGAGTGCAAGGGACTAGCTTTTAAAATGCATATCTCTAAATGTATTTCTTGTCTTGATGCAAATACATTGTATTCTTCTTTATTTTTAGGTGAACGTTGGTAACCTGGACATTTTCATTGGTTATCTACAGTATGAATCAGAAGGAATAGATGGAGTTCTAGTTGGAGCAATATCTGGAGTTATGTTTGGAATACTTGTCATTGCCATTATCATTATTGTTGTGGTATTTATCCGAAGAACAAAACGTAAAGCAAAAGATGTGGAGAAATTACAGCAAAAGATGGAAGATTTAGAATTAGTTGTGAAAAATACATCTATCAATGGTAATGTTTTTAGCCCCCAAAGGGGTGCTATTACAATGAGTTCTGTCCATTCATCTCAGACATGCAATAGCAGACTTCCTTCAAACCTGACAATAAGGCGACATATCAATCGTGTGGGACATATGCATTTTTTGGTGTATGCCAATTTAACCAAATGATGGCCATATTTGTAGTTAAAAGTCAATATTTACAGTGTAACTCAAACACTATTATACACAGACACATGCCTACCCCATGTTATATGCAAGCTATCTTTGGAGCCCCCGACCTTAGACATTCCGGGGCAATTATCAAAATCACGTCAATTCTTACATATTGCACACTCTTTGTAGCAGTTATGTCTTTTAGATCATGTCTATTGGTAGATAATGCAGAACCACGGAGATAAAGATACACAATCATGCATTTCTTAATTTTGGTGCTCATAACACTTTTTAGTCAATGGTAGCCATATTTTGTAGTGAACAATCATGATACTCCAATTAACTCAAAAACATTAATAATGGAGACAACATTAAAGTGTCCACCCCTATATTTCAGGGTTTAAACTTTCTTTATAGACATTGACCTTTGACCTAGACCTGGTCCTGTTACAGAAATTCAGCAGTTCCCTGCATTATCACAGACACTAGTATTTATAAGTTGCCACCAATTTCCTGTAAATCATGTCTCCATTCAGTTACATTGGAGGGGGAGTATGTCTTGTATGAAGACTTGTTAATTTCAATCTATGTGATGGATTTTTGTACATTTTCAAAGTATCACCATTATCATTATTTGTAAAATTAAAATGTGTTTATTGCAACCATAGAAAATGTTGAAAACATATTTCTATGTCATTTTGTTTGTAAAAGTTATCATTTACATGTATGCAATCATATTTAACATTTCAATGATGTCACTTTTACCATTGTGGCATGTAATATTAAGAAAGATTCCACAAAGCTAGCAGGTTTCTACATCATATTTTTATGAAATTGTATCATACACTGTGAAAGTTGTTGCAAACTTGACTTTTTAATATTATTAATTAACCATTTTCTGTTTATTACAGCATTTGTTGAATTGCAGACAGAAATGTCCGACTTGACCAGTGATCTTGAAGGTATTGGTATACCATTATTGGACTTCAATGACTATGCTGTCAACATGCTGTTTGCTGGCCAAACAGACCACCCGGTTTTCCAGAAAAGCACTGTTGTAAGTATGATTATTTTCCATGTTAACTTATGTGAAAAGTTTGTGAACAGATTCAGAGACTTTGGATTGAGTACAAGTAGCTGAGGTAGGGGTCATTATGAAGTACATGTATGTAACTTTATCATGGTTCAACTGCCATATTGAAAATAACATCATTTGTATGTTTTATGAGAAAGAAATGCACAGAAAGTCGATTATTATGATAACATATTACATGATGATTAAAATGTTTTCCACATTACTGACAGTCAGAGTACTAGTGATGAAAGGAAGTAGTTATTTAGTGTATTTTGTCTCTACAGGCCTTGAAGCCTAATGCCATTAGAGGTCTTAAGGAGTTCTACACCTTACTTAAAAAGAAGGAGTTTGTGTTAGTGTTGATACATACCCTGGAAGAACAGAAAGGTGTATCTATCAAAGACAGGTGAGTAATTACCATTCCATAGCAAACAGCCAGAGGCCTTTTATTGAGTTTAACATGTACAATAACTACTTTGGAAAATTTCCAGAATCTAACCATTTTTCTTATCATTAATTGGGTCTAAAGGTAAAAGGGTAATTCTAATCTTATAGGAGAGGCAGTAAATATGGTACACAAAAAGTTGTTTGTTTGAACTTATTGTAGCCAAACATGATTCAATTTTTTTTTTGTACATTTTCTCACTGAATTTTGTATTTGACCAGTTGTCTTAGGCTTGTAAGTTTAGAGTTAGCAAGTCAGTATAGGGTAAAGGCATGCTATAGAAATGTCTTTATGTCATTAGAATGGGAGCAAGTCTCTGGCGCTAGTCATAAGTCTAGTTTAGGTATTATCATAAGTCTATAGGTATTAACCCCAGGTGTCATTGCATGTACTTGTTAGTGAATACAATCAACCACAATACTGTTCATTAACATATTTGAAAATTTCTGTTAATATCATAATTATACAGCATGTATATTGTTGGTCTTTTATTCACGTTGCATATTTTAGATTAATGTGAATCATTCATGTGGTTATATTTTTCAGAGTCAACATAGGGTCCTTACTTACAGTAGCACTTCAAAGTGAAAAGAAGATGGGTTATTTGACAGAGTAAGTAATACTAGTCTGAGTAAATTACAAAGTCTCTTTGCCCTCCTTCGTTACATCACTATCTTTGTGTAATTTCTACCATACTGTGCGAGCAGAAGGGGAGGATTATGTATATCTACAAGACACTTCTTTTCGGCTTATAGCACACATTTATATCTTGACAAAAATAGCAAGGCTTCACAACAGGAGGTAACAATTAAACCATTAAACCATCTCTGCATGTTAGTCAAATCACTACAATGATGTGTCGTCTGCAAGGTTACTAGCCAGCAACCTTTGTATTCAGATTAAAGCTTCAAGACATTTTGTTCTTTTTTAGGCTTGTAAGTTCTTCCTGTCTATTTGAATAACATGTTAACAAATCTAACTTTAGTAGTTTACTTCTTCATTTACTTCATCCAGGACTACATGTATATACTCAAATCAGTTTCATAAGCTTTATTCTCATATTTATTAGTTATCACTCCATGAACTTTGAACTTTTCTCGCCCTACTAATCAGTGCTTTAAACTTCTTATCACTTTGCTATCAACTAGACAGAAACTAATATGAACAAAGATGGTAAGTTTGCCAACTTAAGAATTAAGGGTGTGTATAACATACATGACTGGTTTTTCTGTCAAATCTGTTGACAATTTTTTTGTCTTTACTAGCCAGTAGCATACATGGTATAGCCCATTCTTCATGCCAGTGGTAACATTTAATTTTGTCATAGCCTCCTGTAACTGCAATTGTTGATGAATTAAATGTTGTTTTTTTATGCTTTTTCGCATGATTCTCATAATTGCTTGATAAGATTGTTGCAGTTTGCATGGTTATCATGTGGTACTAAAACATACAATGTCACAGTGGTCAAATCTTACAAAAAGCTGTTTATAGTTCTTTGTTGTGAACATAGTGTTTAAATTAGATTGTCCTAAAATCCTCATTTGACAAATCACTTGTCAATTAACTGAAAGTTCTGCTGAGAGTTCATACGAAATAACAATCCCTTCTACATCTCGACAGAAGACGAGTTCCTTGAAAAATAAGTTGGCCTGCCAAAATCCATTCTGTTTATTCATCTCTTGTAGTATTCTGAAAACCTTACTTATGGAAGCTGCACAAAGTGCTGTGGAAGACGGCAAAGAAAAAGGAATGCTGAGAAGGTGAGAGATTATAAAATGTTATTTATTGTTTGACACCAATGTGCATAAAGAATATTTATGGCATAACAATGAAATATAGGTATTGATCCTCTAAGCTAACCTTTGCCATTGTTTTGGCTACTAAAATATGGCACTCTTATATTATTCATAAATGTCAAAAATTTAACCAAATGCTGAAAAAACTTTATGATAAATTTCTAATGGCTTTTGCAGGTACATATACACCTTTTCATTAGTTTTCTAGTTTCAGTGAAATTTTATGTTATATAATGTTATCATTTTACCAAATCTTTACAGAACTGAATCCATCATGGAGAAACTACTTACTAACTGGTTCATCTTGACTCTTTACGGTTTCCTCAAGGTAGGGAGAATTTCTTTGTCAATATGAAATGTATCTGGTGTAAATTACACTGATTCTCAGTCAATTTACATCAACTTCATTGTGTTACAAAACTCATTGATTTGCTATGAATGTCATATTTTTATATTTTGCACCAACCATATGTTAGTCTGTGCCTGTGGTAAATCGATGAAGTTATATTGTTCTTTGAAGTCACCTCTCACCTTTAAACAATCTGCCCTCTATTTAAAATGACACCAAGAATTTGAGTTGTCACCAATATTGTAATAAAAATGACTGAAGCCTAGTAGCTATTGTAGTCTGAAGAAATGCAACTAGAAATGAAAAATAATGTAATTTAAAAATGTCAAAATGCAGTTTTGCTCTTCATCTATGACTTTATATCTTCATTGTTTAACATGATTTTTGTGCATGGATTGTATGTTTTGCATAGTTGATGAATGTGCAATTATTAACACACACCACTTCTCACATTTCTGTATAGGATTCTGCTGGCTCATCAATCTTCTTCCTATACAAAGCCCTGAAACACCAGATTGAGAAGGGACCTGTAGATTTTGTGACTGGATTTGCCAAGTATTCACTCACCGATGATCTGTTGTTGAAACAAAATGTGGAAGAAGTTCCTTTGGTAATTTAGATTTTTCCTATACATGAATGGTTAGAAACTAAGTAGAAAAGCTGCAAATAAAACTCACACATAGCAGAATTTGCAGTGTTCAAACTTGTCTGAGGCAGGTTTCATTTCATTTAAGAGAAAGTATATTGAAATACACATGAAAACATCAGAGATATGCAAAAAGGCTACTGAGTATGCACAGATTATGGCCAAAATTTAAAACAGTTCTAATCATATCCTTATAGTATACTATAAATTTTCCAGATTTTTTTGAAATCCATAAGGTGGATTTGAGATAATAGGTATACAGATAGACACAAATATATAGACAGACAGACAGATAATTATTAGTATGACATAAGCTTCCACTACAAGAGTGAAAAAGGTTCATTGAAATGTTATAGATAACAATATTTTTTCTGCATTGTAATGTTTTTCCCGACAGACTATAAATATTGTGACTGAATGGGATGGCGGCTCAGATTTACAAATTAAAGTTCTAGATATAGATACAATATCTCAAGTAAAAGAAAAGATACTGGAAGTTATGTACAAAAATACTCGTTACTCTAGGAGACCTGTTGTAAGGGACATTGACCTTGGTAAGTAAATCAAGGACAAGTATCATGGTGTCCCTATATATGTATAAACAATAACTTGTGGGATTACATGAAATAGCCATATGTTTTCCATTGATTTAGGAGTATGCCATTCACCTATGATAAAAGTTGTATTATTACGTATTTTGATGTTATCTCTGCAAGTGCTGAATAAGGAGATACAATGTGAAAGACACTCCAATTGCAGTACAGAATGACTGTCAAATAGTGATCACTGCATGCAGGTTATATGCATGATAAATTGTTACACTCTTTGGCATAAAAGCTTAGCATTTGGGTGTTTCAGACACGCACAATCCTTGTCATAAAAGCTTAGCATTTGAGGTTTTGTGCAACAATTTAATACTCTAAAACAGAAGACATCAAAGGTGGCATCAACATGAGCCAAAACAAAAAAGTCCAACATTGTCGACTCAGTGATGAATCTTTTGATACATGTGTATGTCCTGTTTTAGAGTAAATTGTTTGCATAAAATCTTCAAATGCTAAGCCTTTATAACAAGGATTGTGTGTGTCTCAAATACCCAAATGCTAAGCTTTTATGACAAAGAGTGTATCATACTTTGTCAAAGGTAATTCAAAAGAAAAAAGTAGATGAATTTACTTACTAGTACTGTGTTTCATATTATATTTCAAGTAACAAGCAGTGAAAAAGAGCAGTAAAGAAAATGAAACAAGCTGTCTCCTTGATTCAATTTTAATCACATCAGGTGTATACTAAATAACAAACAAATTCTGATGTATTTTTCTTACTTTGGCTTACCAGAATGGAGAGCAGGTCGGGAAGGCCAAGGTCACTTGACCTTACAAGATCAAGACCAAACATCAGAAGTGAAGGATAACTGGAAACATCTGAACACACTGAAAGATTATAAGGTGAGAAAATACTTCATTGTAGATGTGAAGCTAAAGTTATTGAATAAAATCATCTTTAAGTGTGTACCTATTAAGGTGGCCTTTTTTATTTTTCTGTTTCTCATCTCCCGACCGACCCTAATTAGCAGCTCCGACATCAGAAAAACAAACTTATTTTATTTCTGACCGACTCCTGAGTTCAACACAGCAAGATTGTTTAGGTTCGAACGAACATCAATCGTTCCTCATGGCGTCATACATTACATTAAACTTACCAATATAATCAACTTGACACTTACTTTTCTTCTTTTTTATTCATTTTTTTCAATTGTATAGGTTCCTGATGGTGCTTATATGGCGTTGGTGTATAAACTCAAAGATGTCAATGTTCAGTCTAATGTTCGAAGTCCAATTTCACTAGCCAACCAATATGGTAGGTTCATGAAATCAGCCAATCATGTTGAAGTCAATTAGCATTTTCAGCAACATATGGATGTGCTTTAAAAATGTTGTCCATTTTAACAAATTCTCCAGCGTTATGATTTCTTGCTGTAATATTCTTACTAATGTTAAAAATGCAAATTTGTTTGATATTTGAAGTTCACCTCAAATAATGGTATTTGTATCTGTTTCACTTCTGCCAGATTTCATTCATTTCCATAATCCTGACATGGCCCCAGATGTGATAAGTTCACATAATTCACGAACTCATATTTTGAGAGAGGAAGATGAGGAGGAGGAGGAGGAGGAAGAGGAAAAAGATGAAACAATGAAAGTCTGGCATTTGGTGAGTGTGGTGGAATGGTTATTAGGGATAATCTCAGTTATTTCTACATTTCATTCTCGGATAGGCCTAATTTGTGATAAGATTACACCCAGCAATTACTAAATGTTTGTAATTATTCTATGTTGGAGATCATTTAAATAAGTGTTATTTTACCTACAGCCCTCACAAATAATAGTAGAAACAGAATATGATAGAATAATATTGATTGATCTATATTGTTCCCACTGCATACACATGTTAAATTCTATGATATCTAATTCTCTGCCTAAGCTGATGGTTTCTTATATGGTTACCACCACTTACAACATCTCTGACAAATCTCTTGAAGACACTACATAACATAAGTTCATAAAGATATTTCTATTTGATTTCTCTTTTTTATTTTTTGTTACTTATACAACAATACAAACACAATACACTGTAAGAATCACCTTTGATTCTACACTGGAGAGTGATGTCAAGAGACTACAGCCTATCTTGATAAATATTAATGATTTGGTATTGGTTACTTTTGTAGATGAAATCCAAGCATTATTACACAAGTGGACAGAATCTTGAAGATGGGAAGTCAAAAATGGGTAAAAAGTCAAAACAAAAAAACAAAGGCACCAAAGTCATCTCTGAATTGTATTTGACACAACTTATTACCACAAAGGTATGTACCAAAATTGTATCAAATTTGAGAATACATGTACATACGATATATTATCTTTCACAGGTCATGATAGCTATATAGAGGACTCTTAATCTTATAGTACATTCTTTCCATGACTGAAAATAGTGAGATGTTGATAGATTACCATTATTGTTTCCAAGTTTATCTCTCTTGTTGAAGTGTACATGAAACTTACTCAAAAGATTTTAGGAGCTACCTCAATCAGATACTACTGAACTAACTGTAATCATCCTATTTATTGCTAGGGCACCATTCAAAAGTTTGTGGAAGATGTGTTCAGGACACTGTTGTCAGTTGAAAGACAGCAGTTTCCACAGTTTCCAAAATCTGTGAAGTACATGTTTGACTTCCTGGATGGGTTAGCAGAGAAGTTTGACGTAGAACATATTGACGATGTTACACATATTTGGAAGAGTAACAGGTATAAGATTTTCATTGCATATGTTAGAGGTCATGTATCAACTTTGTAAATCGTACCCCTCTTCTTTCACGATATAACTTTAAAAGGCCAGGATTCGATCCCAGTGTATTGCATTAGTGTTATCATTGGAGTCATACAGGTTACATAGGATTATGTTGTTGTTACACATCAACTTTTTCTAAAGCCCACACAGCCAACTTTTTTTCACATATAAATTTTTATCCTGATCTGAGCTTTGGTTGTACATATAAGTATAGTGACTGTACACACAGTAGTCAATGTTTTAGTTCTACATAAAGTATTTCAGAATATTGTCAGAAGTATTGCTTTCTGCCTATAATGATGAAAATAAAATAATATTGATTTAGTATGAAGTTGTAGACTACAGAGTTATCAACTTGTTTCAACTTGTTGAATTGCAGATTCAAGACACAGTATAGTTTGTGAAATTTTAGAGTCATTTTATATGTGCTGTGATGATTGTATCTCTTTTTGTTGATGTGTATTAAACTAACATTTCTTTTGAGATACATGATTGTGTAATGATACAGAATGTTTACCTATAAAACAACGCTTTGTTTTATTCCAGCCTTCCACTAAAGATATGGGCTAATATATTGAAATGTCCACATTTTGTGTTTGATATCAATGTGAATCCAACTCTAACAGCAAGTTTGGAAATCGTAGCCCAGGCATTTGTTGACTCGTGTTCCAAAATTGAAAGGAAAATGGGCAGGGTAAGAATCTCTTTGCATGTACAATTTTGATCATGTTGTGTTCCAATCCATCTGTACATGTATATAGTGTAATTGAGACAACTATACATGTATGACTATATATAATTAAGACTGGTTTATAAGTATGTACATGTAGAGACAGACAGACAGACAGACAGACAGACAAGACAATATTATGATATTATGTGTGTTATAAATTTGTACTAAATAGTATTAATTAGGGTGATTTATGGCTGTTATCTGTTAAAGGAAACCCCAGCTAATAAGTTGCTGTTTTCTAATGAAGTAAGATCTACAAAGGATATGGTGGATGAATACTTTAAAGAGATCTCTAAACTATCACCCATTGATGATAGAGAGCTAGGTATCAGCTTAGAAGAAGATTTCATAGTAAGTATATCTGTCTCCTATAGTAACAGTGTGATAGTGACACTGTGTACAGTTGGCTAGATGAAAATACAAGAAGTCTCTCCCTTAATGATTTATCAAAAATTACATTTGATTTTCTCTACATTTTGATTATTGGATTTCAAATAAATGAGAAAGATTTTAATACACATTCATGTAGTTTCTACTTTGAAGTTTAAGCTTGAATAGTCTTTGATATCTGATTCTTTAATTTCAACAGGATTTAGGTGGCAAGTTTGACAAGATAAGTGCTTTGGGAGAGCTCTATCATTATGCAACAAAATATGGTGGAGAGGTAAGACAACTTACATTTCTTGTGATCTAAAAACCATGTTGTGTTCTAGATACAGATTATCACAATTTGCTGAATATTAAGTTTCCATAACAACCATGTTATTATCTTCTGACAGGTCCTAGATGCCCTGGAAGAGGATGAAACATGCAGGAAACAGAACCTAGCATTCAGATTAGAACAAGTGGCTGCAACTATGGCTGAAAATGATTATGGAGAAGCCAAACCCTTGAACTAGGGACCAGATGTGTTATTGAATCCTCAATAGCTACGTTTAGGGTTTGCATGGTGTAGTGATAAAGAAAATAGAATGCCACAGTGAAAGTGTTCTATTATTTAGTCAGTGTCAGTGTATCCCTTGTTATGACAGAATAGAATGTTAAGAATGTGATAATGTCAACTGTATAGGTCACTTTTTATGTGTTTCTCGTGTTGATTATTTCACAATTCAGGTTAACATCAGAAATTAATTTAGAGTAAAATACAAGTTTAATGATTGAGTGTGATCTCACATAAGACACCCTTTAGCAGTAGGAATGAGAGCCAAAAATCATTGTCTTGCAGAAAAAAGACTTGACAAAATATTACATAAGTACTATGAACAGTTTTGATATTGTGTCATACCCTCCTGTGGTATTGTTAGTTTGCATTTAAGTAGTCGGTAAGATATGAAGTGTTGTGCTACACAATCAACTCTGTGATTAGATGATAGCATGGTATGGCATGTCGTATCTTATAGACTAACATTCAAGGACTCAGCTCATACTGAATCCTTCCTTTGTTTTATTGATAATAAGTTCAGTTCCATCCTTCTTGAAAGTGTGCTTCAAATGATATTGTTGTGATTTCATAATACAGTATTAATTAACATTTGATTTTAGTTTGATGTCTGGTTTGATTAATAAGGACAGGAGATAAACAGTACCAACACTCAGCTATCTTTGTATCGTCTAAAGTTCATATAAAGAAAAGAACCCTTTATAACACCAAATGAAGAGTTTATAATATTCAGAAATGTTTACATTTCTATTAAAATCTTCCATATTCCAACATAGACCTGTTGTCGGTTCCAAGATGCATTGCACGTCTCTCCATGCAGTGCCATGTATTGTATTGTATAATATTTCTAATATAATAAAGACAAAACAAGACTAAATGTAACAACACAGAAAAGTGACGTCATCTCAAGCAATGCATCTTGGACTGGAAAATCGACTATTGATACCAATACAGCATTACTTATTCTTGAAATAAGTACAGTAATAGTGCTGGAGGAAAATAAGTTTACACTATGTACATTATTATAAAGGTTATCAACTGTGTGTGTATGTTTGTGTATGTTAGACATGATAATGCAATATCAACAGTCTTGTCTATTCTTTGCCAATGATCAGATCAGATCTAAATATTTTCTAAATGATTTGCCATAATTTTTATTCATTGATCTAAGGTTAAAATATTTATCTACTGCCTAGTAATATATTTGAACATATACATTATCTTTGATGGAAACAGCCATATACAGCCATTGTAAATGGACATGTACCTGTATGAATTAGTTGTCATTGACAATATATATTCCACCACAATTTTTAGGGGTTAGTCGGGAACTTGGAATACAAGCAAAGTACTGAGATATCATTTGTATTTATTACCAAAAACATTATTGCATACGTGCACATAAATAATATGTTTATCATTTCTTGCACATGTGATCACACAATATGATTTTTATGGAATTTGCTGTTTCAGATCAACATATGTAGTAATACAGAACCCCATGCTGCATGAGTGCAAATGTTTACTCAGGGGTATTTGCACTCAGATGTCAGTGTTGCTTGTGAAAGTATGACCCCAGAGAACAACGCAAGTGTACATTTGCACTTGCCATAAGTACACCATTATCTGCACATATGAGTCATGGAGTTGTGTTGTATTATTGCAAATGTTGTTATACCTAATCAGGAGTCAATATAGTAGCCCTCGTTAGGGTATCCATGACTAGATTTGTAGTTGTTACAAAGGAAGTGACCAGGTTCTTTACAAAAATGATTGATTCAAGTTTATAATACTTCCCACAATGCACCATTCCATCAATGATGGAATGATGATGGATAATGATGGGTTTGTAAGTTTCCGATTTTAAGGTGATGAAGTGAATGTGTGCTAGCTACATTTCATACTGTATACGGTGGGAATTGTTGATACAATTTATTTCTATGATTGTGTGATGAGGCTTCACTAAGCACAAGCTTTCATTAATAACATCGTTTAACAAATAAAATAACAAGATTGTGAATGGTGAATGAACTGAAATACACAAAATTAAGCCATACATAATCATTGTTGACTGAAAAAAAAACAAAAAAACATTTATAATGCTGTTCATACTGAAGTCTGGTTAATAAACATACTCATCAACTCAACTTTCAAACTCAAATTAGACATTACTTAGAAATTACCTAAAGATTGTTTTTTGTAAGACATATGGTAAAGAATGCCTAGAGTAGTGAATACCTATTATTAGTGTATATGTTGTCATTATATGGTAAATAAACTTGTAGGAGATCTTGAATACATGCATTATGCTTTGAAGCTGGCTTCATTGCTCTATTTTATTATGGAAATGAATTTTCATATCTCAATTTTTCGTGCTCATTAAACTCGAGTGAGTTTTCATTTACACTTTAGGAAAATGAACTCACATTTCAAGTATTTATATAAAACAATACGATGTCATTCAATTTTAGATTCAACATGTTTTGATTTTTACACATATTTGTATTTTTGTCATTCACACATAATGTCCAATTTTGCCCAGTTTTCATTGTTCTTTATTTGCATGGTAGTGATGTTGATGCATATATGTAGCTAGTGTATTTAAAATGTAGATGTACACATTAACAATCCCAGCAATTTTTTGTAGTTAGTCTCTGTAGTTATACTTTTTGTAATTGTGGAAATTTACTACCTTGTTTTGAAATTTACCATGTATGTTGATATTGTGTTCTGATTTTACTCTTTTATCCTTCATGAAAGTTTTTTGCAGTCAGTCCAAAAATGGCTGCAAAAATAAAGTCATTAGTTTTCTGATATACATTTATTTTCACCACTACATATAGTTTTGCATGAAAGGGTGTACAATGCAATATTATTTACATTTTATGAGCCTAGTATGACATGATTAATGAGACGATATTGATGGTTTCACATTTTAGGTTTGGGAAGTAAAATGGCAGTTTGAATATTTTTATGCGATATCAGACATCATCAGGAACAATTTGGATATGAATAAAAAGCACTATATTTATAAATTGATTGATTAATTGATTGATTGATTTGTTGGCCGATTGATTGCAAATGGGGAGTGTGACACACACACACACATATGTATATATATATATATATATATATATATATATATATATATATATATATATATATATATATATATATATAATGTAATATCAGACTCGTCTTCTTTCATTTTTATGTATGATAGCTCTCCAAGGTGATTGAGCACTCTACTTGGCGAAAGAAGAATGAAACTATGCACTATGCACTCACGGTATCAGCACTCTGATACCGTGACACAGTTATTATTTATACAAAGAACATCTTGATACACTTTCAACTCAGCCCATACAATATACCCTGAGTACAGTAATTTATATAATTACGTAAAGTCATGATCCAACCCCAACCCCCCCCCCCCCCCCCCCATTTACCTTAAGAATTTGGTCATTACAGGCTTTACAATGTACTTTTTTCTTCATAGATTAAGCCCAACCGTATTTCATGTCGAAAAAGGCAACTGCAGTTTATCTATTAAACAGATAAACTATAGTTGCATTTTTCGACATGAAATCTGGTTGGGCTTAATCTATGAAGAAAAAAATACATTATAATCACCAAATTCATAAGGTAATTGGGGGGGGGGGGGACTATTCAGAAATTGATTATTAACAGTTTGACACACACATCCAGATAAGTTAGAAAACAAGTGGAAATAAAATAATACTAAAACAATAATGCAAGACACAAATAACAAAGGCAAAGGTAACTACATATCAAATAAATCCAGCATAAACCAAAAACCACTTTGGGCAGAGGGCACTACTGATCTGGTCGATGGCAAGATGGGTGAGTATGCATTGTGGTGCCAGTTGAAGCGAGTCGGGGCCTTTTGGAGGCCGAGTGATGCCAGTTGGAGCACAGGGAGCTCAGGCTCAGTTAGTTTTGTTTACAAATACAAACAAACAAGTAAACTAACAAAATACAAACAAGTAAACAAACAAATAAATAAACAAGTAAATACACAAACAAAAACAAGTAAACAAACAAACAAAATAAACCGACAAATGAGTAGATACATACATGAGTAAACGATAACAAACCAACGAACAAACAAACACTACCCCCCCCCCCCCCGCAATGGTCACATCTGGAATTGGGTTATTTCTAGATTAGATGTGACCATTGCGGGGGGGGGGTGTTAGTGTTTGTTTGTTCGTTGGTTTGTTGTCGTTTACTCACGTATGTATCCACTCATTTGTCGGTTTATTTTGTGTTTGTTTACTTGTTTTTGTTTGTGCATTTACTTGTTTATTTATTTGTTTGTTTGTTTACTTGTTTGTATTGTGTTTGTTTACTTGTTTGTTTGTATTTGTAAACAAAACTAACTGAGCCTGAGCTCCCTGTGGTTGGAGGCGAATGGGGGCAGAAGTAAGAAGACGGTCCCCCAAAGTGTCATAGACCAGGTCAGCTGCCAAGAGGAGGTTGAAAGGGGTGATGGTGGGAATGTGGAGAAGTGCACTATACTAGTACAGCTGTGACCCTGGCTGTGATGGTAGTGAATTCTTACAATTGGATGATAGGAAATAAATGTGTGACCGGTGTGGTCTGTAAACAGAGGTTATCTAAGGTGTGTACCTTCCTGTTTTGTCAAACACTTCAATATTGTATTATGAGTGTCAGCTGTAACATTTTAGCTCTATTTTGACATGTTATTTATAAGTAGTAGTTGTTTTTTTACATGTTTCAAACGTACAGTTTGCTGCGTCATAAAATCTAACTTTTATCGTACTTAAATATAATCATACATTGCATTGGCCGAAACTGCGAATTGCACTATAAATGTCTGTGAATGGGACACACCTAGTCATCACATTCAGTATAAGTCCAGGTTCGAGTCGTTGTAAAGTTATTAAATATTAGATCGACTAATTTGGTTATACGGTCTGGATCTGTGGATTGTCGGATTGCACGAAACATTTGCAAGTACACCGTGACTTGATACATACAATCTGAAGTAGTGAACTTGGTGCGATTTCATTAAAGTACAATGTAGTACTTGTTTCACGGCGCAATGGATTATGGGTAATCAACTTATTCATATGCAAATTGGCATCCTTATTATTTCCGCGTATAAACAAGGAAACTGCAAAGTTCGTAGGACCGTCAATCTCCAGAGTCCATGTTCTTAAATTTACAACTCATTTTTCAGTGAACACTTTAGAGAAATTGTGATTGGGTGAGTAGACTTTCTTGTAATGAATAGACCCGGTCGAAAATGGTCAATGTATATGACTAGCAACTCTAGCGTCAATTTATATATGAACCATGGATCATGTATATAGGGGGAGATGATGGTAGACATGCTTGCGAAGTTGAGTTGTCGCCGTGTCGAGGTAGTTTATAATTTATAGCAGGCTGTTTGTCATGTTTGCTTTCGGACTTACTGTCAGTGGGTACCTGTACAAGTACAGTGCAAGGTTGCTGCAATAACTGTGGCTTTATTATTTTATTTTGAAGGTTTTTTTTGAGCTTTTTATCATTCCGGCGGGAATCCTGGAACTGAAAAGCTAAAAAAGAAAAACCAAAAAGCCCTCATGTGTTACAGTGTAACGCATTTGTACCCACAGGGTTCAGTGAGCAAGTATCAAGCGATCGATGTATCGATTTATTTATTATTTGATTGAATGATTGGTCAATTGACTCATTGATTTTTGTGGTGATATAAAACTTTTTTCTTCTTTCCCTGTTACTTTTCTCTCTTTCAGCTGTATAACAGTATAAATAATTCTCACTTCATTGACTACATCTTGTCCATTCTTGTCCTCTTATCTAAATTAAGACACCCCTAATCTCATAATTAGCAGGGATAAGTTACCATGAAAATTGCTTGCTTTATCTCTTATCTACTGGGTGATTATCACAAAGGACAAACACTGGAACATGCACTGTGATAATCTCCCAGAAGATAAGAGATAAAGGGAAATGTGTTAATGTAACAATCTGTTCACTATTATGAGATTATGTGTGTTTTAATTTACATAAGAGGAGAAGGATGGATAAGATGTCTTTATTTAGTCAATAAAGAGTGAATTACAAAGAGAAAACTAAACAAAAATTAATGAGTCAGTTGATCAATATATCACACACACAATAAGTTTTACTTCACCACAAAAATTAATCATTCAGTCGATCAATCATTCAACCAAATAATAAATCAATAAATAAATCAATTGAGATCCATCAATCAATTACATGCTCCCTACAACCTGTGTTGTACTGTACATAGGGTGGTGTGAATATTTATGAGTCACCAGTATTTTCATCATACGAATCAACATTACATGTAATGGGTGCACACAACGAAACATTCATATCTGGTTCAACAAACGCCAAGCTAACCACTTGGTTGATTTTATTACATGACCAATCTCCATCTCCATCCTTCCCCATTTTTAGATTTTATTACATGACCAATCTCCATCTCCATCCTTCCCCTTTTTTAGATAGGCCCAAAATCTCAACATGAAATACATTTCAAAGTTTACACAAAATCGCTATTGTTAGAGTATGACGTATTCTTAAGTCTTATGAAAGACATCATCTGAGATTCAATATCCAATCACCTTGTCTTGATTAGTAATAAAAGTTAATATCTCAAAGACCACAAAATAGTTGTGTAATATTATAATTATACTTCTACAAAATGATGAAGTCATATAATGAAGTTCTAAAATTAACACATCATGTCATATTAAAACTTGTTGACAGTTCAATCGTACCAGGTACGGTCTTTGATAAATTGACAAAAAATTGGGCCACTTTTCTTTTATGCTTCCAACTTGAAGGTATACAATAAACATACGTCATGCACATCATACTATGTGTACAGTGTCCAGTAACATCTCAGAATAAATTTATGCAAACACACTGTGTAGTTTCTTTTGTGCCCTGCCATTATGCCAAATGAATTGATCCCCATGGAGAAAGTGCTACTAATCTCAGACCTAGTGGTCTCTAGTGGTCTGAGTACTAGCGCTAATATACAATATAGATAAATCATTTGATTTACAATGTAATATAACTATGCTAAGGAAACAATATATCATTTCTAAAAAAATTAGCACTGACTTAGATCGAGAAGTCCAAACAAAACTTTGGTAAGCCTTGACATTTGTTTTATTATTACAGAATGAGCAGAATTTAAAGCAGGGGAGGGCCTAAAGAAAAAATATTATTGTCTAAAAATATTTCGCACTCACACGTGCATACCCCATCCGTCTGTGATTTCAAAAATATTCAACCCCCCCATGAACCCAAGAATTTTTGCAGATCCCCAAAGGCTAGAGATTATATATGCAAAACAGCAAATGACAAATGTAATATATGGTACACATTGTGACTAAGTAAGACCACTACCTTAGTGGTCTGAGATTGTGGGAAGTATGGACAAATAATAAACTAGTACATTGGAGAAATAGGAGATACCATCTACACCCAGCATGCAGAACAATTTATCACTGATAAGGAATAAAAACAAACCATTTATCACTGATAAGGAACAAAAACAAAACAGATCCAATAAAAAACCACTTCAACTCATGCCAACCACTCCCTTGATGACTTCAAAGTAGTAGGACTTGAAAAGATATGGAAGAACAAATCATACAGACTAACATGTGAATGCTTCTGGATAAAAAAAAAACTCGACACATATGGTCTGAAAATGGAATAAACCACAAACAAAAGCAACTGTTCTGATTACAATGTTGGGTAACGTGACATATATATATACAGTACCCCACCCCCATCTAATCTCACTTTCTGGAGAAGTATGCATGACACACTAAACATTGGGACTGTAAATTGGAGATACTTGGCTAGCAAGACTTTCCATTGCAATATTGATGTGGGAGAGAAACAGCATCATCATGATTACTAGTGGTTAGGCTGTGGGCGATATGTCCCCCTCCCACGGTGAGCACTTTTGAAAATCAAGACATGTAGGAGTCCATTTAGAAACATGACAAATATTCAAACCATACACATTATTGAAAGCCATAGAATACTTGAATATTGTCTTCAATACTCTTGCGGAGTCTTCCTCATGATGATTCAATATAGGTTTGATAAGTTATTGCAGCAAAGCTGCAAGACAGTTTTTTGCAACTTTACTCAGTAAACTATTGCTCCTGGGGTTTAAAGGCATGTGGTTTAAATCATGAGCAAAATATTACATGACCCCCACCCCCTTTCAGAACTTCAGAATTTTCACCCCCCCCCCCCTCCACTTTGCACCTAATTTTTTCCGTGCCCCTGACCCCACCTATTTTTTTTTCTCAGCTGTTGAACTGGCAACATAGCCCACCACATTAGGTAGGTAGGTCGACTTTTTTTTTTACAATATTGGGCAAGGATGTAAACATAGGGAAGCCATATTTTATGATGAGTTTACATTTCAAGTTTAGTTTAGTTTACATGAGTACTTAAATTATTCAGTCAATTTGCTTTTTATCAATTTGCATTTTTGCAATTTGTCTCTATGGCAATTGATTTCCAGCATCAGTTCTACAGTTAGGAAATGTACACATTTTACAGTTAAAACAAATTTTGTAGTACCTCTTCCCCACTCCTCAAAAAAACGTTAACCCGCCAAATGAAACTCCAGAATTAATTTAGCCACCCATTCTGTCACCTGCACTACAGTGGAGATATAAAATCATATGGTACAATGGTGCATTAAAAAAACAGTGATAACCAACTATAATTAATTACAGTCCAAAGGAGATTACTTTACAAAGGATGTGGATTTCACAGGCATAAGGAGATGGCTCATAATGAGCTGTAACCTAATACAGGGACTCCCAACCACCTTTCATCTTGAAGATTATCAGTGATTGCTACTGATTGGGAGGAGACACCTCCAAAGATGAAAACTGTTTTGAAAATAATAACATATAGGCGGCCATTTAGAGGCATAAAATATCAAACCACAGACATATCATTTTAAGTATTACAATACTTGAATATGGTATCAAAATACCAGAATTGAGAGACATTCATGCAAGTATGCATTACATATTATCTCACTATATTTTGTAGTGGCAAAACTGAAAGATATTTTGCAGATGTGCACTTGGTAAATGACTTCTCCTTTAGTATGGTTAAAAAAAAAATCATAAATAAAGAGCAAAACATTTCAAATTCCTATTTCAAACTATCAGAATTTTGATGGCCCAATGACTTCTCAGCCCTCTTCCCATTGTCATAAATTTTGTTTGTTCCTTTAGTGCACATTGGATATGCAACAGCTCAGTTTATTATCTCAATTCACTCTTGTATGCATGCTTAGAGCCAAGTAAACAACTGTATATTGATTAAATAATTTGGAATTGACTCAAATGTACTGTACATGTATTGCATATTATTATATGTATTATTCAGAAGCGATAAAGCAATGCCCTTTAACTAATTTTGAAATGAAGTGTGCACAGTAGTCCAGCAGTCATTTTATGGACATGTGAAGCCCACATGAGGATATTTTGCCCATCACCAAAAAAAAAAAAATTGAAATGGCAAAAATATTGTTAGGTCGGGCCCATTGAACAGCTTTTTTGTATTTTTTCTGGCCTAAGGAGAACACTTTTTGAAATGCACATATCATTAAAGTTAAAGTAATTATTGTAGTTGAAAAAAGTTACTCTACTCTGTTTTCTGTGATTAAATTGTAGGACAGTGATCAATAGCTAGTAACAGCTAGAAAATTGTTGCTGTCAAGTGTCCTTACAAAATCAAAAGCTTTTTATAGGACTGGATGAATTATTAGTGAGTGGCTGGATTTCAACTCTACAAGTGTTTGCGCAGTGTTTTACTATGTACAATGCATGTTGTACATGATAAACTATTGTGTGTCTCAACAATCCAGGAAATAGTTGTCTTTTTCATGTCTGAACAATTATTAACTTTTTTAAGTGAATCATATCATTTTACAGGAGGCTTATAAATTATGAATAATTGTGTAATCATGGCACAGCAACTCTCAAATGCATATAAGAATTGTTAACTATCTCATAATCAAGTGACATTGTCAAATTTTGGCTTTGGTAGCCACACAACCTATCTTAATAATTCCATGTTATCGTGAATGATAATGTTCATTAATAAAATGCCACATGAAATATAAAACTTCAATTTAAACTGCTCACTCATCATGAATGGAATACACAGTTATTCTAATCTTACCTGTATGCCATACAAACCAAGTTAATAATAATGGGTTTGCATGTACAAAATACAAAAATGTATAGCACAGTTGTTGTATGGTTTAGGGTCTACATCATTTGTTCTGCAGTGCTTGAAATATGAATTTTTTTATAAGTTAAACTAATATGCTGCAGTGATGTGGTTATATTATTCTCCAATAATTTTCCTCACTGATCAGCTTGAAAGCACTCATGAACTAAGGATTTTATCACTACTTGTCTTTTGACTCATAGCAACTAGGCCTTTTTAACATCATTGTATCTTCATTGGCTGAACGACGAGAGATATTGGGGAATGGCAGTGAGTTTTCTAGGTCGAATGTATCTGTACATTTCCAACTGTATCATAAAAAGTCTTGCATACAATCAATATCACATAGATTACATACCAGATTTGCTAGCCATATAGTTACAGGATATTATTTCATATACCTGATGTTATATTTTCCCCCAAAAAAGAAAAATGTAACCTTTGTGCATTGATTGTTTTTTTTTTTGACATTTGATTTCCATAACTTTCACAAAGTTTGGAGCTGATTTGTGGAGTAATTGGGTTTTAATGCTATCCACACAAATCATATGGCATTTACATGTTCTAAACTACCCGGTAGTGTAGTACATTACACCATGCATTTTAAGCTGTGAATGTGTTATCTCAGTAACTTTATGATTTTAAGATATATTAAAATGGTCATTATGCATTAGAATAACTGTAATTTTGTCAGTTTTATGATTGCTCTATTAGCTTAGAAATAAAAGTCAACCTCCCCTGACACTATTTTCATAAATTCGTTATAGTCTAAGCCAATATATTGGTGGCAAAGGGGTTAGAAACAAACTGTGTTGTAAAACATACAATAATCATCTCCAATTGGGAAAATTCTTGTTTCAATTTTCTTTGGACAAACAATATTTTTGAACGCTGCCCCAAATGATGTACGGTCTATCCCAGGCCCAATCTTCTCTTCCCCATGTGATCTAAATTCACATCAGCAGTTCCATGCACATATACATTTTTTATCAAGTCATTTCCCCCTATACCTAGAATATCCTACATGTACATCACTATGTTTTGCCATTTCAAAGCACTAATTAATAATAATAGCTAACATTCACTGCAAGTGGTGAAAATGTTTTGAGATTGGCAAATTCAATAGCTAAATGTTTTTAGTTGCTCGCAGGACATGTACATGGATTACATAAATTATCTACATGCTACGTCATGTTTGTCAGTGATGTGACTTCAACCTCTGACTTATTGATTGTAGACAAAGAACATTCCAGTACTTTATGACAATTATAGTACATTTTGTATTCGCTGAAGTCAATCAGTTCAATATTTTGAGATAATTGAAAACAATTTACATTTAACATTTATTTATTTTCTATAGCGCCATTATAACAATGTTATAAAACAAGCCTGATCAAGGGTGTGATAGGGTTGTTATTTTTGAAGGCTGTATACGTTTCATTTAAAGCTTGGACAAGATAATACACATGAATATGAAAATATTAATCCACACTTGCTTACTTTTAGGTGGTAAGATGAGTATTATCACTAGTGTAATTTACAAAGTTCACACTCACATTGGTGAAATCAAACATTTGCTATTTACCATATTTTTCAAAAGAGTCTACATAGAGTGTGTGTGTGTCAGTAAACTCGCAACTTCATGTATAAACCAGAAATTTGATTTTGACAAAAAATAAAAATTGTTACTTTTTCAATTTGAGCATTCTTTTCACTTTCCTTTACTGACACACACTATATGTAGTTGTTTTACTGACACACACTATATGTAGTTGTTTTACTCTTGTATGAAGGGATTAATACGCATTGCAAGCTTTCAATTTTGGACACTACATGTTATCAACACGATAAATTACCACCTCCCATCAGATCCAGTTTGTATTATACATGTATACCGGTAGTAGGTATGAGCACCTCACATTCTCTAACATACAGTGATGCTTTTTGAAGCTGTGAATATGAATAACCTAAAATTGCCTTAATTAATAGAGCCAAAACACCTCCAGATCTGCTAGGGGAGACCTGCTGCAGGACTACCACACCCCCAGAGGTCACTCGTACAGTCAACCAACAATTAATCCCCATATGCACCAATCTTTTACTGTCATAATACTTAATAATATTCAACTTTTCAACATTTTAACCCTATATATAAGATTAATTGCTAATTTTAGATATCTTTAAAGATGTGAACTTATTGCCAGGATAGTCTAAAACTTGCTTTAAAAGACTCTTAAAGTAAAGAAACTCTCAAACTCTCCTCGTGCCAATGATATATCTATCAGTTGTGTGAACCTTTATAATAATATCATTTAACTTTTTAAGAACACACATTTCAACCAAATGTGTAAAGAATAGTTTATTTTTTGATACTTGATAGTGCTGTCTTGTAAAGTTTGGAAGTTATTGCCTGAAAGGCTCTGAATAGCCTAGAAGTTGGCTTTTAAGAGTAAAAACCTGGACCAGAGCTTGCAAGACCCCATATGACCCCCTCCCCACAAGAGGTGGACATATCATAGTCTAAAGCTGAACCTTTTCATCCCTATGTAGTTGCAGCAGCTTTTTACGTGTTGGTGCTTGTAAAGCAGGTGGTGTTGTACTTAGCTTGAAAATTATTGTCTGAAAGGGTCTGAATAGCCTGCAAATTGGCTTTAACTTCTCCAGAGCTTGTAGCGGAAGACCCCCTAGGGACCCTCCCATGAGGAATGTATTTATTTCCATCTCAAGCTTTCCCCCAACCTTTTACTGTCAAGGTGCTATCAAACTTTTTTTTTTTAAATATATTTACCCTGCGTAATTGCTGGTTTAGTATGATGCTATCTTTTAAGTTTTAAAGTTTTTAGTCACGAGAATAAATTCAGTCAGTCAGTGACGCTTTGGTGGCCTGATTGAAAAATCCACTGACAACCCCCACCCCACCCTGGCTACAGAAAGTGACTAGTCCCTTAACTACTTGTCAATACCACAGACTACTCATCTGTGGCTGTACAGGGCACATTGAATTGTTGATTTTGAATATCTTATGTTTCTGTTGTGTTGACTCAGAGGTTTTTCAAGTAACATATAGGAATCTTGATGGGGAACTTATTAGTATTTCTGAAAAACCAACTTAGATTTTACCTATATGTACTTACACTACTCTTAAAAACACTCAAAAACATCATTTTAAAGGAGCCCTTTTAATTCTAGTTTGATGTGCATAGTGGATTATAATGCTGGTGATACAATTGTTTTTGATTTATGTTGTACATGAACATTTAAAGTACAATAGAGAGTAAAGTTGAACAATAAACCAGGAAATAACCTTTACTGTATTTCTTCTGGACGTGATGTACATTTATATGTAAGTCATTGACACCATCCATTGTGACATGATAATCCGAGCAGAGATGTTCAAAGAAAGGTCTTAATATTATTGTTTTCAGTTAAGAACGGCAAAAATACTGTGCTTACTGACCAGATATTTGGTGGAGATGTTGCTAGGGACATTGTACATGAGGAATCTTTCTTGACATAAAGAATCCTAACAGAAGTATGCAAATTAGTTCTATGTGATTTGAGAAGAAAAAAGTTGTTCCAAAATTAATGTCCATAGGTCTAAAACATAGTTAGGATATTTCTTTTTGTTTCTAGGGATGTGTAGATGTAGAACTGTTTGTGACAGACATGATTTTAATAGCCACATTTTTTTTACATAATTATGCAATTTCATGGATAAAATGTGATATATTACTCTATCAAAATTGTAATTACAAAACTACTAAGGGTTTACTGGTCTGAAATCCATGAGTACGCCACACTTGCACTCACACCGGGGTTTGTCATAATATTTCTGATATTAAAAAATTAATGTAAATTTGGTGTTATTAGTATATTTCCATATTTTCTTTCTGCACAGTGGTAATTGTACACATCAATTATGTCAAGAAACACATGGAGATTTATTTCCATTATTACCTGCCTGACAGCGTGTTGTCATGCCAAAATCTATGAAGTAGCTCGATTTGATGACATCAACTCCATTGGTTTCAACCACCTGACAGTAAATCACTCTGGTGATGTGTACATTGGAGGTGTAAATAATATCTATAAACTGACTAGTGATTTGAAGTTAGAACACAATGTATCTACAGGACCAGTAGAGGATCCAGATGAAGGATGGATTGACAATTACAACAAGATATTATCTATTAAAAGTGATGATAACAACATAGTGACTTGTGGTAGTTACAAAGGTTACTGTCAACTGCGGAATCTTGAAGACTTGTCCATATATGTGAATAATAATGGTGTATATGTAGCATCACCTAGAACTGAAGACAGTACTGTAGGGTTTATTGCATCTGGTTATGGTGATGAGCTAATGTTGTATGTGGGAGTAACAAGGACTCCAGAAACATACGGTGACCCAGCTGTAAGTTTAAGACAAATAACAGCGTCCAATCCATTTATTATAGCCACTGTTGGAACAAACCAAGCATTGATAACAAGAGTAAGTACTACATATAATACATTTATCACTCATTATGTGTCAGGATTCAGTTATCATGGTTACAGCTACTTTCTAGTGATACAAAGAGAAGATCCAGATAACGTGAACTCAGACTACATATCAAGAATAACCAGAGTGTGTCAACAGGAGAATGCTAATTTAAATACATTTGAATCATACACTGAAGTAACACTAGAGTGCCATGGCAGTGATGACAGCCTATACAATCTGATACAAGCAGCTCATGTTATCAGACCTGCAACTGATATAACCTCAGAACTAGGATTGTCTGATGGAGAAGAAGTACTGTTTGCAGTATTTGCTAAACATGAGACAGTCACCAACAATAAACCAGTACCAAGTCATCAGTCAGCAGTGTGTATGTACAGAATGAATGACATAGAACAAGGATTCAGTGATGCTATTCTAGAATGTATCAGAGGAAATGATCCCTCCTATGAATTGAAAATAATGACAGGAGCTACTTGTAACCCAGTAACAACAATAACTGTAAGTTATTCATTTATTAATGTAGTGTAGCACCTTTGACAGAAAGATGTACACATCATCATCAAAAATAGAGGCGTTGAACATGTAAAGTTACATGCAATATGATAAATTTGCATTAAAAGGATATATGACTGAAGGACAATACTCTGACTATGTATTAAAACTGATGATGGGGTGGGGGGGGGGGGTGTTACTTGTTTATCATCACCCAATAACAGTAAGTTCTTATGCTTAGTGTGAGCTGATGAGTGTGTCAAATTGGGTTGATTTTGAAAAATCTCAGCTGAATGCCTCCCAAGCATACACTACCAAAAAATCATGACAGATATTTGCCACTAGCGGTTCAAGTGCGACTTTCCCCAACTTGGTGAACCAGCAAGTCAGGTGTCATAAAAATTGTTTGCATCTCTAAAGCTATTTGCAATGTCACTGATAATGGGTCAGTACAACTGATATGACATTGAGCTTAGCTTTGCCTGATGTGTTATAGCTTTGCCTGATATGTTATGTAATAGTGCTTTATCACATTTGTAAATATTGCCAACAATTATTATTCAGTGATAAGAAAGATAAGAAACCCCACTTCCTTAGCCAATGGCTCAATTCTGTAATGTGGAATTCTTAACAAAAACTTGATACAAGAAACAAATTCTTGATGCTTGAAAAAAGTACTTAAAAATGTTAAATACTGCTGAATTTCACAATATTAATATACTTTGCAATTATGCAGAGTCTATAATTACTGGTTTTTGATTGTCATTCCTCATAATAATAATCATATTGTACATATAGCAGAATCTGAAAACTCATGTTTGTGTGTGTGTGTGTGTGTGTGTGTGTGTGTGTGTGTGTGTAATCAAAAACTGCTGGACCGATTAGTTTGATATTTGGTGGTCATGTTACTTCTGGTGTCTAGTTGGGAAATTGTTCAAATGAAAATGATTGCATCAGAGATGTGGGTTTTGTAAATATGCCTAGCAGCAAGACCACACCCATATAGCAACTGCCAAATGATGGTTTGTATTGCAAAGATGAAAACAGGGAAGGGTAGCAAAGTGATTAAAAGATTCAAAAAATGTATGCAAATATGCCAAGCAACAAGACCATGCCCATAACAAAAGTCAAATGATGGTATATTTCATAAAAAATAATAATAGGGATTAATAGGCAAGCAGCTAAACATTTAAAGATGTAAGCAAATATGCCAAGACCATGCTTATAGCAAAAGCCAAATACAGTGAGTATTAATTGCTACAACACAATTGGTTCTATTTTGTGTGTTCTTTTTCCCATAGCAGGATTAATACGTACAATTCTGATTCTGATTGTGCGACAGTGATGAACTGACCTTGAACTTCAGGAAAGACTATCATTATTGAGGCACCAATTCTTGCATTTTGCAAACACTTTTTTTTTTGTACCATACCTTCACTTACACTGTCCAGGTCAATTCAAAATCAAACCATTCCTGCAAATAATCACAGACACTTTGTAGTATTCGTTTATGCTAGGTCACCAGTTTCTTTTAAATCATGCTGTCATTCAGTATTTGAGGGGCTTTTTTGAAGTCAATTTTATCTATTAGACACACAAAAGTGCACAAAGTTCTTTTCAAGGATGAATGAACTATATACCTTATATAATATATAATAGAAAAGAACAGAATAGAATGATCTGTAATTATTTTTTGTGAAATAGTTCAAAGTTCAACAACCTACAGTCACAAGTTCTTTGTGAATTGTATAAGATGAATTTAAAACAAATTGCATTTTTACACCTGCATGACAGCATGTTTAGTTATTATCATGACTTTTACCAAATACAATTGTATTAATAGTTAGTCTGTGTAATATATAGATTGTTTCTTAATTTTACAGGATCCTAGTGAATATGAGTGTTATACCAGTGACCTATACATTTATTCCAATGGTGTAGATCCTGTAGTAAATGAAGCAGTTCTTGAGTACAGTGACATATTAACATCATCTATTGCCATGACAACAGTGGAACAACATACTGTAGGAATTATTGGAACCTCCACTGGACAGATAAAGAAGGTACATGAACAATATTTGGTAAAGTGTTATCCTAAAACTTAAGTAGCACCATGAATTCAACACAATTAATTAGAACAAGGTCATTTACTTATAAACAATGACCTCGAAGTTTGCAGCAATACCATTTCCAGATCTAAATTACATGTGATAACAATTTGATCGCACCATCTTCCAATGACTAATTTTCATCATTTTGAGACACCCCTATAGCTAGAAATACTACCACCAGCCGTATCAAATGTGATATATAAGAATTTTCTGAGTAAGATTTTTGATCAAAACTAGTTTTTTTGTAACTATAATTTGAAGTTCTAGTACTTCTTGGCATATTGTCTTGTATTGAAAGATGCATGAACTACATTTGTATATCTACACATTCTTATTAGAATCAACAACAAAATTTTAGTCTATTGAGTAGTTCGATTAATTTTGAAATTAATTTTTTTTCCCTAAAACCCCAATATCAACAATGCAGTCATCTTGTCATGCATGAACAACTTTTCATCTACACCTCACCAGAAAAATATCCACCAAAATCATACCCACATACTTTTGAAGTTGAGTTGTATTGATTGAACATCACATCTTTAGATGTCATTTGATGGGATCATAATATCATGAAAAAATGTTCATCTAAACACCAGGCCCCACGAAATTTCAGGCCAGAATATTCATTATCACAGCCTAAAATTTGTGAAAATAAAGTTTATGACTGTATTGTATTTTGTTTGATACACAGTTTTGACCAACGTTTGCATGTCATTTACTTCAAACCTGCAGGTACACTTTATATCATCAACTACAGCTAATGTTTATGAGAACATAACACTACTGGATGATTCTTCAGCTGTCCTTCCTGATATGATGTTTTCTCAACCAGTGCAGGATCATGTGTATGTGCTAACTGAACAACAGGTGAAGTAACAGTGCCGACTACTGCACAATGAAATCTTGGATGCACTTGTGCAGCCAAACAGAACCTATTATAATTAATATACCATGTAAATTGAGATTTTCAAAGCCCTCAGTCAGTGTAGAATATGTTTTAATATTAATGTGTTTCCAGTAAAGGGCAGATAAGGCAAATAATTTTTTTCAGTGAAAACATAAGTGTGAAAGAAAAAGTTAGAAGTCCTCATATAACCTGGCATTAATTGAGGGGATCTTTTGTTTGAAAGAGTTATGGTATCAGTCATATTATAGAGATGAAATTTTGATCATACCCATATCTGCCAAAAGTCAGGATTTATTCAATTTTTTATACAGTCAAGGATATGATATTCAAAGCATAGTTACAAAAATCCCAAAGAAATTCCAAAAGAAAAACATGTTAATGAATGAAAGCTCATAAGTATGAACAAAAGATGTAACAAATGAACTAGCAACTATACCTGTTAGACAGGTTAATTCCACAAAAAGGCATATTGCTTAACATGGCTATTTAAAAGTCACTGCTTTATATTAACACCAGCCAATGTATAATCACATGATAAAATAAACAAGTGAAGACAGTACTGAAATTAAATAAGGAACACAGGTATGATATGACCTCACAGATTTATAGACTAGCTTACTGGATCTGTCTGTTATTTGACTGTCTTACTTTTAGGTTCACAAACTGAAGGTACAGAAGTGCAGTCAATATACCACATGTGAAAGTTGCTTTTCATCTTGGGATCCATATTGTGGCTGGTGTACCTTGGAGAGAAGGTAGTCCACAATTCTTGTTTTACTAGGCAAAGACTGTTTTCTAATCATTCAACTAATTCGGTGATATGTAATTGACTTCCCAAAAGGGGAACTATTATAATGATGGGCTTCACCTGTGCGTATGTGCAAGCTAGCGACCATACTTCCTTCTGCATGTGCATGTGTCCTTCCAATCATCTATAATATGTCATTTCTCAGACATGCCAATTCCGATTCAAACCTGGTACAAAAGCGACAGGTATATGTGCATCACTTTGTTTTGTGACACATGCAATTTGACTCAATGATGGCCATATACTTTATGGTCAAAAATATTTATCAATATTTACTGTATAACTCAGAAGCTGTAATACATAGAGACTCCAATCAAGAGTCTACCCTTATTATCAGGTGCAAGCTCACTTTTAAGATCTTGACCTTGACTTTCAGGATCAATTATCAATATCAAGCCAGTTATTGCATATCACAGACATTTTATAGTATGTATTTGTTGCCATTTTCGTTTAAATCATGTGCATAGGTTGTAATTTTAGAAGGAATTAATTCTGCTCATGTCACTTTTTACTAAATTGTGGCCGTATTTTTAGTATACAAGCAATATACATTGTATTACTGCATAACTCGAAAAGTTTAACACACTCAGACACCATCTAGCCCCATATCAGCAAATGCAGGCAATGTTGTAAGTAACTAAGACATAAACCAGTCCTACATCAGTTGTGCTTTATCAACATCTGCACATTTTTTTTTTCATCAAATAGATGTTCCCTGCTTAGTGAGTGCCAAAATGCAACTTCTCAATCAAGATGGCTGGATGTATTCCCAACAGATGCAGAATGTGTTGACATTAACATAGTACCCACAGACAGCATGCCAATTAATACAATGGAAAAGGTATGTGTATAGCTGTTTCAAGTGGTCTGTGCAAGTTAAAAGAATTTCCTGTATGCTACGTACTATGATATTAGATATTTTCTCATTTCATGAGCATACATGCTCAATGTACATGTAACATCACAAAGTACAGAAACTATAATGGTTATGGTTTAATCATGTATACCTTGTAACTGTACATAGTTTATACACATTACATGTTTTTACTGTGGACCTTTTTTTGTTACACTGCACTGTACAATATCTTACCCACAACTCTCTCTGATTGGTATGCTTGGAGGTTCTTATTTTATAACATTTTCAATAATCCATACTTTTCAACATTTTAAGCATAGTAATTAAGTTTAATTAATATGTAGCAAAAGTACAATTAGGGGAATCAAAAATAAAGTTCTAAATTTTGTACAAAAATGAACTAACAACTAAATTAAGCATGTGCTGTGAATAAAACACTTTTCACTGTCAAAGTGTCAATAACTTGGGTAGTCAGTGTGTATGATGAGTTTTAGTATGTAAATTTCTTTTGTCATACCTATTCAAATAAATCTATATCTTTGGCAAAGTCATAACAGGTGCATATATTTTTTCTTAGTTTCGTCGCAAATATTCTTCATGTTTTTCAAGAAAATCTGCTGACAAATTCCTTATACAATAAATCATTGATACCAGAACCGTTAAAAATGGGTATTCAGAAACTCATCAGTGGCAATTCTACGCTTGCCAAATGGAAAAAATGTTTTTACAAAACCCTATACACTGGTGAGATTTGTCTGACTTCAAGGAGATGATGTCCAACACTACAAATCAGAGAGAGTTGTGGGTAAAATGTTGTACAGTGCACTAGTCTATGTTTTATAGGATTGGATGAGGAGGGAGTAGTCCCCCCCCCCCTCCCCCCCCCTTCAAAAGGGGTGTGCATCCCATACTCAAAAACAATTATTCACGTCAAATGTTTTTTTCTTCATGTGTCACCATGAATTACCAACTTACAGATTAATATAACAGTGACAGAACTACCATATGAAACATCAGAGAATACATACCAGTGTGTATATGATGGTCAATACTATTATAATGCTATGAAGACAGAAAATCAACTGACTTGTGATACACCACCAGTCAACCAAAGACCAGCTATTCCAGCAAAACAAGGTATTAGTATTCAATTGTAATTGCTTTCTTTATAGAGTGTCATATCTTAATTTGTTCATTTACATCACTCTGTGCAGTGGTTTAAGTTTGGCCCATGGCATTGCAAAGTATTTCGTGCCAAAGGCTTTCCAGTATGATTGTTCTACTAAAACACATGTGAGAGCACTCAGACTCATGTGATCCACAGTGATCCACTGGCAGATTTTCCACCGACATAATAGCCATCATTATTCACGGGAGATGTATTTTGATGTTATATCCTGTACCCCTAATTTGCCTTAATTTTCATGAAGGTTTGGTCCATGGCCCTCACCAGAATTCTGTTTTGTATTACTTTCAAAGGATGTATATTTTGTTTTCATTTTCTGGTGGAATATTAATTTGAATTCAATTGAAATCAATTACTTTCTAAGTTTGCTTGAAACAACCTTAACACCATGCTTATATGTGCCACAAAAAGTTTGTAGATTACATGTAAACCAGTAATTCGAAGTAAGTCTTTTGTGATCCAATAGGGGTAAGCTTCTGAATTGTACTTTGAAGTAACAAAACATGAGCCACAAGCACTTCGTTGATTAAACATAATAACCAGAACTATGGCTCATTTGTTATCCAGCACTGGATCTAGATCAAATTTTGCTTGGACAATAGCATAAAAACACACTGAACTACATATACATTAATTGGTTAATGCATGCATTCTGTAAGTCAGATTAACTTACATTAAATTTGTCACAGTTTAAAAACATTATTGTGTCAAGGTGAAGCTAGTCTAGACCATTTTTTGAAAAAATCTGACCTTGAATTCAAACTTCAAAATTCAAAATTCAAGATTCACACCAATTTCAGATTTCATATGGATAGAAAACCAGTAAAAACTTTTGAAAATGATAAAGACACTATTCAATCTAGCTACATGCAGAATTTTATCATTGATGACAATGTGTCATATGTATGTATGTATGTATGTATGTATGTATGTATGTGTGTATGTGTAAGTGTGTGTGTGTGTATGTATGTATGTATGTATGTATGTATGTATGTGTGTATGTATGTATGTATGTATGTATGTATGTATGTATGTGTGTATGTGTGTATGTATGTATGTATGTATGTATGTGTGTGTGTATGTATGTATGTATGTATGTATGTATGTATGTGTGTGTGTATGTATGTATGTATGTATGTATGTATGTATGTATGTATGTGTGTCTATAAGGGCCCTCAGTCATAGAGACCTTTGTTCACCTTAAAAGCAGAATAGCCTGAAGGGTCTAGCAACTTAGACTATCAACTTAGCAGCTTAATTTCATGGCATAAGTATCATTTGAATTTCAAGTTCTGTGAAATGAATAAGATATACATAATACATTTACCTGTACTCTTTCAGACTCATAGTATCAGTCGATTGTGTATGTGTAGGATCTATGCAATTATGCGGATGAATACATGTGATTACCTGAGTCATGACCATCGATACTTAAATTTAGATTAAGTTATAATGGAAGGGCTATCAAAGGACACCATTATTATACTATTCACATGAAGCTAATGTTAAGATACTTCAACAAAATGTTGTGATTTAATACCCTGATCATTTATATCATAGCAATACATGTAATAGGTGCTCTTTTGTCAGCAGTTCTGTGGTGTTCAAAATATGACTGAAAACATTGAAAATACCCACTCTTTTACCATATTTTTGCAAGGGTACATGTAACCCTTATAATTATGCTGTTATTTTTCTTTGTTTAGCAGGAAAATACTCAAAACCCAACTTGGGTTTGTCACTACTCAACTTTGACTTGCAGCAACAAGGCCAATTTGGTCACTCATATTTTCCTTGACTTAAACAAAGAAAATGCTGGGGAATAGTGTCAAAACATGACTTCTTCTATATATTTGGACAGTGATGTTAGTGAATGGATACATGTAGATGCTAGTTGATAAAATTTTGTCATTTGTAAGTAAATTTAAATGATTACCCAGGTCAGTGGCCTGTACATTTTTAAATGAGCCTTCAACCTGTAATGCTGTTCTGTTTATTGAGTTCCCTCAATTTTCATTTCAGATCATGTGACAGTTCAACTTGCCATCAGAAGTACAGAGACAAATATCAACTTTGTTGACACAAATTTCCATTTCTATAAGTGCTCAGCACTCAAAACGTAAGTAAATCACATGTCCTTAGTGTGTACAATATCCAACTCAAGTGTGAGCAGTATATATTTCTCTTTGACTGGTTAAGGATTTTTTGCAACCTTCAAAATAACGTTATGCCTTGTGTCTAACATAAAACTTAAGTATCAAAAGTATTAGAATAATTTCTATAACGTACGTCTTCATAAAAAGAGACTCAGTGTAATCACTTTTTGTATATCTATAGTTTATACTCTTAAATGTTAGGGACATTGTTTTACTAAGTGATTGCCTAATAAGTGATAAAGGTTATGGTAGTGATTAACCCAGACCCACAAATCTAAAACTTAAAGTGTGCATATTACCTTGTCTGGCTGTATACCCTCCATATTATGATCAATACATGAGCTTGACTAGTATTTTTTTAGTTGACCTTGCTTAATACTGCCTGATTTCTCTATCCCAGGTGTACATACTGTGTGACTAGTAGTTGGGCATGTGATTGGTGTGTCTATGGCAACCGGTGTACCCATGACAGCACCACATGTTCAAAAGATACTACTGTGTCAGTTGTTGCTGGGGAAAATGTAAGTATATTTGAATCATAGTAAATTAATACATTTAAATATTTAAAGTATATCCTTTATTTCTCACCTTTAAAAAACAAACAGAAAGGCAAATAGCTAGTGGCTCATGGACTTTACCTGTTGTCACAGTTTCCTTAATCAAGATCAATACCTGCTGTAGATATACTCAATTTGTGAATGCAAGTTTTATTATTTAATTGATAAAGATATCCCTCACAAAAATGAGTCTATAGAAGTCTATAGAATTTCTATAGTATTCTATAAAATTGAACAAATTTATATAGAATTGTATAGAAATTGATTGGAATTTTTTTTATATGGAAGTTTAGAGAAAATAGAAATTTATGAATTTTCTATAGAATATAAACATGGAAAACAAATTCCTGTAGAAATCTATGGAATTTCTTTTCTGTGGAAGTCTATAGAACATTTTCTATAGAAATTTATGGATTTTCTATAGACTTCCGTAAACAAAATTCCTTTTAATAAACTTCTGTAGAAATTTGTGGATTTTCTATAGACTTCCATAGAAAAAAAATTCCTTTAGACTTCTATAGAAATTTCTACAGACATTCTGTAGACAACTATGGATTTTCTATAGATATCATCTATAGACTCATTTTTGGAAGGGATACCTGATGTAAATAAACCCAGTTTGTGAATATTTGCTAGTTTCATTGAATAAGATATGCCCCTGCTGTAGATATGCTCATTTTGTGAATAATTACAAGTCTCAGTGATTAAGATATACCTGCTCTAGCTATGCCCAATGTGTGAATAATTACATTTCATTGATCAAAATATTCCCGATATATGAGTAATTATACATTTCATTTAACATAAATATATGTGATGGAGATCATATGCACTGTGTGAATAGTTTTTTTTTTTTTTTTTAGCTCCGCTGTCAGCGAAAGCTGAAAGCGTAGCTTTAGGTATAGGTGGGTATTGAGGTATAGAGAGTAGAGTGAATCATAGGTGTCCGTCAAACTTTTATATTTTCACTATTTTCTCTGAAAGTAACAGCCAGAATACTTCGATATTTGGTGTGCATGTTCCCTGGGGGGAGGCTATTCAGATTTGTTCATGCCAAGTTGATCTGTGCCATTTTCAATTTTTTATGATTTTTTTTCCAAAAATGACTTTTTCATCAACTCCTCATAAACTTTAAGTCAGATTGCTTTGATATCTGGTGTGTTGATGAACAGGGGGTAGCTTACTTAGATTTGCTAATTTCAAGTCAGCACGTCTTCTCTTCTATTTTTTATGATTTTTTTTTTGAAATTTGAAAAAAAAATGAATATGTTAATGAGCATAATGACCGACGCCATATTGGAAATCAGTCCGCGAGACTTTAGGTAAAGTGCAACTTTTCAAAAGACACTATTGACGTCAAACAAGCAATGTAATATGTGCTATATTCTTAATTCTACGCATTGTGCGCCCAAACGACAAATATTTGTTCGAAAAAGGTTTGTAAACTTCAAATCCAATTCACACACCACCCCTCCTCCTACAGAATGGTTCATTCCAGTATATGATCATTGTGAGAAGTCTTCCATGCCTGAACTGAAGTCAGTCGTCAATAAAAACGATAATACTCTTTCTAAAATTACCACATTTTGAAAGGGAAAGTACTTTGTAGTTCATTTATGGAGTTTTGTTTTTGTACGATCAATATTGGTGGCAAAATTACAGCGTCAAAATTGCCGATGTGGTAATAATGCACGACAATCCCAAGTACCCGGATGCACGAGGGACTAACCCAGAAGCAAGTCGTTGTCAGCCATACGTTACAGTGCAGTGGTAACATCGTCCGAGAAATCACTGCGTTCAGTGTCATTATTCACAGAATTGTTGTTTTCGAGTGAAACCCCGTCTTGAATTGTATAACTCTAACAAATGAAGACATGTCAAGTTATATTTTGAAAGTTGTATCGCTAGTTTGAGACGATTTTCTCACGTACTATCGGGGCTTACTTGGACCTTACTCCAGTTCATCGGGAAGTTTAGCCAGCCCGATAATTCTTTCTGGTTTAGTTTACAACACTTTTGATCGCGCAGATTTTGTTGTTGTGATGAAAAGAAATTAAAAAAAAGATCACTTCAACCATTTCGTTGTGTTTTCTTTATGAAAGGTAATCGAACATGAACGAGTGTTACCACTGTAACCAGGAGGGTCTATGCTGTAACGTATGGCAAGGGTTCGACATACACGCTGGTCCGCTATCCCGCGAGTCTAGTAACTTTCTGTAAGGACCATGTACCAGTAAAGGTTACTAAATAAAATGCCCATTGCAGGTAGTCCGACGGGATAGTGACTTTTCGATAGGTATATCAGGGAGCTCAGAATTCAAACCACCGACTATATGATGAATTCACGGTCATAGTAAAATTCATTTGATTTTTAATTTGCTATTTTGACCAACTCCGGTTGTCTATTCGCGATAAAATTACGATTAGTTTGGAAACGGGGTAGATTTTCTATGATTCCGTGTCATAAAAGCATGTGTTGTGTAGTTTTCGAAAAGCACACCCGGTGGGAAAGTCGCCCAACAGACGATCTCGCGCCATTGCTGTACTACGTGGCACTTTATTCTGGCGGAATGTCTCTTGAAAACGGGAATAGCGAACGATGAGCAAATCAAGTGAGACCTTTCAAATGTAGCTAATATTATAGCCAATAAAATTAGTTGTACGATGATATGTGTATAATAAGTCCTCTACACTGTAACAAGTAAATAGTAAAGTTGAAATCTTTGTCGCATGAATTCGTATTTATGTACGGATGCGTAGTCTTTCTGAACAGTAATTCTTAGATCTGTTAGTATTTAAACTACGTTTCTGAGTTAATTATTCGGTAGGTTATTGACGAGCTCCCTTTGTAAAAACGCTGTACAAATTGGATGTCGGCGTTCGCCCGGCCACGTTCAACGGAACTAGTGAAGCTCAATCATAACAATGGTGGCTGTCAAAATCGAAGACGCAATTTGACCGTGTTGTTATTTCAGTGAGTTTATTCACCAAGAAAACAACGTGTTCTATGTTTTTGTACTTCCTACATGATGTGATGATCGTTTTTTTTTTACCGGTACAACTTACAGCCTACAATGAAACTGCTAACTTACTTAGTAACACGATTCCGTGTTCCGTGTTCCGTGTTCATGTTTTGGTATTCAGTTTGAAAAATTAAAATCCTGAACTTTATTTTGCGAACGGTTTTGTCATTTCTTAGTAATTATAGGGCCGACTGTATCACGTTTAACGTTTATGTCAACCCGGAAGTACATAGACACGAAAATAGACGAAGTGACTTGTACATGTAATTAGTAACAAAATTTTGCTGTAACTGCTGGTAACCTTCAATTTTATTTATTTTTATGTTGTAAATACATTCTAATATGCACTAAGGACAACACTATAAAGACTTGCTCTATGTGAAGGTAATTTTTTGTCTTTTAAAAATGCAATAGTTAGATCAATGTGTACCAGAAATGTTATGTAGTATTTAAGCTAGAAATAAGACAACATCTTATTACTACCCCCCCCCCCCCCCCAATTAAGACAAACTACTCACAGAAAGCAAAAAAAAAAAAAAGAGAAGAAGCTCCAAAACATAAAAAAGAGAATAAAATTACAGTAAGGAGTTGATGATGCACAAACAACTACAACGAAATAGACAGTTCAATTACAACAGTGTTTGAAATAAATATGGGGTTTGGAAAAGTGAATTAGAAGTAGAGAAAAACGAACAGAGATGAAGAGCCTAAGTGAACAAGCGAAAGCACTTAAAGATAGGACCACCAAATTTTTTGCAGGACTACTACGTTATCAATTTTACTAGTCCTGTGGGATAGTGACTTTTACTCCAGTGTCGAACCCTGTTGGCTGAGAATGACTCTCTTTCGGGTACTTGGGGATTGTCGCCGTACGGAAACTAAGATGGCGATTAATACATTTCTTCCCTATATATATATATCTACTACAACTAGTACAAGTTGAATGTTGTTGACTTGGTAAATTAGTTAGAAAATTGAAATTCAAATTGCCTCAAAATTATTTTAGATCCCTAGTTTATTTCATTCATCATTAAAATTTTCCAGGGTTAAAGCTGTAAGACACTGGAATTATTTATAGCCAACCTCAAAATCCTCTTTTTTTCTTTTTTTTCTTGTGTGCATTTCCCAGTCATTTTTTCCCTGAGATTTTGTGCAATTTTTCATAACAGTAGATTTTTGTTATAAAATGGTGACTATGGTATAAAAGTACAATACATTACCAACTTCTGTGTAAAATGTGTTTTATAGTGAGACATATGAAACCACTAACCACTTTATTGCATCGCTAAAACAAAACTGCATAGTAAAGAGCTGAAGAACTGAACCACTTCTACATGTCACCAAAATAAAAAATAAAATAAAAAAAAACAGCGGAGCTATTCTGACCGATAGGTCGCTTGTTTAAAAATATTTTTGTGCTGGGAATTGCTCCCAGCGATTTTCTGTTATGCATACAAATACACACAAACACACACAATTGCTACAGAGATCCTTTTGGGTTGGGACTATGTGACAGGGCTATGTTGCACGCTCTATATCACGTTGCTGTGGAATTGTCAAGGCTTTCCCAGTCAGTCCACATGCTATCCCAGAGTCACCCAGGCCTGGCAAACATAGCACCTGCCGGCTCCGTGTGAGTAATCGTCCCTGACTTGTCGAGTCATTACTCCAGGAATCCCCCAAATTCGCACTCGTCTTGTAAGTGAGACGCGGCTGAGTGATACAGCCTACCCATCGAGTCTGTAGAACACTCACCCTGGGTTTGGATCGGTCACAGAAAAATCCCGTTTCCAGTGGGATTCGAACCTGTGACCTCCCGACTGCTAATCCTGTGCGCTAACCACTACGCTACAGGGAGCCTGTTGTGTGTGAGTAGTTATCCATTATGAATCTGCACCATATTCAAACTAACATATACAACCACATAATGATACTTTTTCACCTTCCAGAACATATTTTCATCCAGCAACAAAAAAGGACAAGAGTTCTGTCCTCAGCTAATGGAACAAGATACTGACATCTTCATTCCAGTTGGTGCACCTAGAGAATTTCTGTTAAATGCAAACTACTCAAATCTTCCAAAACAGGTACCTGGTATCAATGTTGTATTATATGTTTTGGTGTAATAAGTTTGATATAATTGAATCATAAAGGTGTAGAGATGTTACTTGATATATTAAGGATATGTTAGGGATATTAGCACCTCATCATTGAAACAAAATTAATGTACTGGTATATATAATTTGCAATTTATGCTCGTTATTCATCTTGCATGCATTACTTAATAATTGCCGTTTGAAAACTTTTAAATTGGTTTCAGAAGCATTCAACTATATTTAAAAGATTATACCAGGTTCTTGCATAAATGTTAATGCAGGTTTTGATCAATTTTTTCTTTACACCGTAAACCTTTCTTCTTCACAATTTAAAGTGGCACAAGCTGAGTTTATTAACCTTTTACTCAAGTAAAAATACTTAATAAAACCTTTATTAAACTATTCTAGTATAATGTTAATGTCGATGCATGCATGCCTTCTATGACATTACATTACATTATGCCTTCTGGCATTGTTAGAACAGTTGATTGCTTAGTATGGATTCTTCAACATTTTTTGATATGTATGAAAATTACATCATTGGATCGTTTATATGTTATATCTTGGTACCTGGTTTGAGTTAAGTCAATTGGCAAGTTATGATTACATATGCTTCAATTACAAGTGACTTTTAAAATGCAGCATGAATCTCGCCCCATAGAAACTAATAGCTTGTGTGGCCCGTTTATTTTAATACATTAATGTGAAAGATGGGCTTTAATATAATACAACTTTTGTATGGTAATGACTTACTGAGTGACGATGGTATGAGGTCAGCAACACTTTTCCCATGTCTTTGTAGCTGGAATGCATGTTAACAAATTACAACACAGGAAATAAATATGATTTATTATAATTGACATTCATGTCTTTATTGTTTTTGTTTTGTAGAGTGCCAATTATAGGTGTATCTTAAATATTGAAGATGGGAGACAAGAATCACCAGCAACAGTAAATGATGACAATACAATAACATGTGCTCCAAGATCTGTAAGTGTTCATATACCAATGATAAATATAGAAAACTTGTGTAAACGTACATTTTTTTTTCAGAATCCTAACATTCATTTCAAACTTTAGAAGAGCAGATCCCCATGGAACTTTACAAGGCAAAAATGTATTAATTTTGAATTCATTTAGTTGTGTAGGTACTAGCAGCCAAATAATGATTACTATCATAATACATTGCTTTATATGGAGTAGAAGGATGAAATGATTAAACATGAAATATTGTTGTCAAAAATAACACAGAAAAGGTCAAAACTTTTATCCATGGGTCACCTTTATTAAATATGTAAAAAAAGTACTTAAAGGTATATTATCTGCAACGGGGACTATTTTTTTGGGTAATTTCTTTCATTGAAAAATACGTTAAAACTAAACTGTAAATGGTCCAATCCATCTAATTAGAAAATTTACCTGTCTACTGGTCGTCAATATTACTCCAAAGTGACATACGGGAGCTGTAAAACATTCGGCCGGTTTACTTCTTTTCAAACCGCCCGCCATACTTGTTGACATCGATAGAGGCAAGTCATGTGATAGTGATGTCATCATTACACGATATATTGAGCGAGCGTGCCAGCACGAGATGTCAACAATGACATGCACAGCGCTAAGGGTCACACGGGCGGAACGCGTGGGATAGCCAAGCCAAGTGGTTTTGGGACTGATTTAGTGCTGAAATATGTATTACAATGGCATGGATAAGCGACGGCGATGCTCTGGAATACGATGTAAGTATAAACCACATTAATTTTGCGTTTTGTAAGAGTCTAAACGCCGGTGTCACGCCGATTGCAGTTAGTGAGTGACAAGGCGTTCCGTAGCTGCAATAATTGCAGCGTTTGGTGTGACTTGAGGGATGTTTCATCTGTTTGTGTGCCTTTTCGTGTTACAATGTTTAACCCGAATAAACACCGGAACACAAAAAGGCACAAAAACATACGAAAAAGCCCCCCAAAATTGCAGCAAACACTACAATTATTGCAGCTAGGCGATCAATGAAGTTTGATACACACCGTGTCTTTTTAGTGGTCTGAGGTATAGTCGGACCAAACAGTGAGATACAATTACTAGCAGAACTATGAACACTTGACGCCGGAGAGTGAAGATATTCCTAACAGATCGATAGAAATAAGGGCTGAACTAAATACTTATTAATCCATGTGAAAACACATTTGCAGTCCATGAACTGCATACAATATTACATGTAGATGCCTCGAACACAACAACGCGTACTGCATGTCGAGATGTACCAATGTAGAAGTACTGAATACCATTGGTGTATTATCCCCCGGACGCGAACTAAATTTCAGTGAACAATATTTCGAATGAAAACACCAAAAAGAAAACAAAATGGCCTGGACATGTGCACTGCAGATTTCTTTCATGATTATTTCAGAAGAAATACATATTCCCTCAAATTTCCACATTATACATGTTATGAATTCAAAAAATATGTGTACAGTCTAGTAAAGACTTATTTACTATACATATTAATTTTTTGCAGTTGGATTACTAATTATTCAATATGTCATTCATTATTTATATCAATCATTTAATCATATCTTCAGATCTTTACTGTCCAGCATCAATTGCTCCTGAGGGGTATCAGCAGATTGTTTTTTGTTTGTTTGTGTGTTGTTGTTTTTTGTTGTTGTTTTTTTTTTTTTTTGGGGGGGGGGGGCGTATTAGAAAATGGGGACATGATAAAATTGGTGAATGTGCTTTTTTTTTGAAAATTGAGATCGGCTGATGGGGAGGGAGCTAAAGTTTAACCCCAAGAGTCATTTACCAAGTGCATTTCCAACATTTCTTGTGGCTTCACCATAATAAGTTCTAAAACCTATTTTGAATTATCATGAGTTGGGCAACTCCCGAGAATGTGTTTGTTTATGCCCTAAATCTCTTCATGGGAATTGAAGACAATATTGATAATATACTATGGCTTTCAGTAATGTGTATGGTTTGAAATTTTAGCCTCAACAGCATGGCCTCTAGCATGTCATCATTTTTAAAAGAATGCCCACCATGGGAGGAGGACACTAGCATTCATGGTGATGCTGTTTCTCGCCCAAATCAAGACTGTGATGGAAAGCCCTGTCGGCTAATTAACTCCAAGTACATGTATATGTTATAGTCCAGTGCCAGATCTCTCCCTGTAAAGGCCATTACTAAATTTATTGATTTCAAATGTGTACCTTCATTACCCTAATAGTTGTTGAGTATTTACCAATGAAAGTGATTCCATTGTTACACCGATTATTCTGCTGAAAACCTTTCTGCAAAATATGCTAAAATATTTTTATAAAGTGGAAATACATTGCATATGTATGTTTGTAGTATAATGCCAAGCCTCTCCAAGACACACAGACTTTTGATATAACCTTTAGTTTCCATTATAAAATAACAATCTCCACTTTCATGTTACTTTTACAAGGATGATACTAAGAAAGGGGTGGGACACTGTCTGATTCTGATTTCACTGTATTTAACATGTGTCAAAGTGGAATCTGAAGTTTTATAACACTACAAATATTATTGAATGTCATATGTGTCATGGGGAAAATACTGTCCAGTGGTAACTCAAGTCAGTTTCTTTGCCATGCAGGGTAACTTACCTATTCTACACTGCTATTGACTTTATCTGTACATCTGTCATATTCATGATTTATTGTACATTCCAGCTGTCACTACCAAGGTACATATAGCACATACATGTAGGAGTAGTATTAAAGTTAAAGTAGAAGTCCTTGGTAGATTTAGTTCGATTGTACAGAATGTGGTATAGGCATTGCAGATAGGGACTGACAAATAAAGATAGAGAGTGAGTAGAATATTTGAAAGTAGCTCTCAAGCTGATGTTTACAGTAAGAACAGAAAGGACAAGTCACACTACATGCCAATTATAGGAATAAATAAATTCCTCTTGTTTTAATCAAATTATGGCATCACTAAATACTAGCATGAAAATAGTGTTGATATATATGATCATGTTTTTACTCTTTCAGACTCAAATAAATAATCTCAGTGGAGAAATTACAGTCTCTGGATAAGATGGCGAGAAAGGTTGATAGCCAGCGACCGAGCCAGGTCTAATGTTCAACCATGACGTCATACTTGTCGCAACATAACCTGGATGTTATTACCCTGCATGAATACAAAGTCCCATACTTGGTATGTCATCATGTTTCATTATCTTGTTGAATGCTGTCCACAATTGTAAATATTAGTCATGAAATGTTTTTTCCCCAGTGTATTAATAGGCAATGTAATACAGCAATTACCATTGTGTGTTAGATCACTTGCTGATGCATGCATAACATCCCACTCAAACTGGCTTTATTACAAGCATGTTAGCAAGGGTAAACAAAAAACATTAAAATCTTGGTCCAAATATAGAAACCAACTAGTACTACAGATACAACCTGTTACACTTCTGCAATAGTCAGTGGAACCATAAGTGAACCGAAGTGGGCCTTCAAACATCTGTAATTTGTTAACATATTCATAATAATCTATGAGACTAGTCTGGCAATATGCTGATGCTGTGAGCCTTTCAATCTATATCGATTTACTTGGTGGGCTTTAAACCCAAGCTTTACAATGCCAAATCAATGGATGGTGAAACATGGTATATTTATGTCACTGAGTCTTCAAAACATAAATAGGAGAGCTAGTATTACTTGTTACTACCATAAAAGCTACTTTGTTGTGGGTAACAGGAATGCAATTATACAGAGGATCAGTATCTAGAATCATATATTATTCTAAAATCACATCAGCTCAGCACACATCATCTTTGACCTTTCATAAAAATAAACATTCTCACATAGGTTGAGAATAACCATCACTGGGCATTGAGTTTATGACTATGATGAAATCATGAAACACTGGCAATGTACAAATCTAATTTTTCTGTTCTTTCACCAGATGTCATTGTGCTTGCCTTGACAAGAGTTCACAGATGAGACATACTGATGGTACCACACAAAGACATTGCTTCATATAGCCAATTTACCATTTGGCAGCTTAGTTGTCCAAAATCTGGGACAGACGAGTCATCCCAAATTGCTGGGTGTATGCATTTGGGGATAACAGCCCTGATCCATTTGGTCAATACCCTGAAAGGATACCGAGAAGGCTTGCCGAGATTGTTATTGATCGATGATACAAAGATTGATTGAATACAGTTGACTTTGCGCCTTCTTCAATGAGACAACTTTGATTTACAAATTTGAGTTTGTGATGGACAAGCAAACAGTTTACTATGTACTACTTTTCTAAGATATATAAACAAACTGATAAGAGTGTCATGATAAACAACATTTGAGTGCTGGTCTTGTATGTGATTTTGTTGTGTAACAAATTTTATCTTTGGACAAGTCTTTCCTTATTTCACTTTATACAAGGAAAGACCATTCATTAGTGGTCATATTCAATCTTCTAGAATTTTCTTTTGTACGATAGAAGCTTTAGGTGATGGGGATGTTGATAGTCACTTTGGGTCTTTTACTACCAGTTCCCTCTCCCTTTACATTCCTTGTCTGTCCACCAGCTTTTTTTCCTGATAAAACTGATCTTTCAGATGTCATAGTCATACAGACGTCTTCTGTTCTAGTCTTGCCAAACAGCTACAGTTATAATAAAAAGAAAGAAATTATTACTGTTGTTGTGATATCTGATTACTTATCACTAAGACCATATAGCACCCCAAATCAACCCATCATATATCTATACATATATATATCCATCCATACATACATTTGTACATACATACATATATACATACACAGCTAGCCATGTATACACATATATCTATCCATGCAACCATCTATCCATATATCGAGCCATGTATGTGCAAATATTATACATAGGGGTGCAAAAGTAATGGGTATAACATCTATATATTACGTGTATGGTTGTGTATATGTGTGTGTACACTGTATACATTTTGATTGTCCAGTCAACATACACCATACATTCACACACACACCACAGGCATGCATGTATAGACACATACAAAAGATGTACATGTGTGTATGTATAATGTGCATGTAACTTTTGTATGGTAAATTCACAGACTCGCATAGGAATACATGTATATATAAATATGCATGTGTATGGATTGATCAAATTATGAACGTCTTTGTCTTTATCATGCAGTGTTTATGCTAATGTTGGGGAACCTTGGTAAAAGAAAGTGGTATAAATGGCTTTGTTTCCCTGTAGAGTCTATGGTAATTTTGTTTTGAACAAAGGTGAAATGAGATGGGAACCCTGTTTGATTTTACCTACTTACCGCCCTGAGCAAAAACACTTAATGTATGTATGCATGTCTGTATAGTATATACTAGTAGTATGTTTGTACGTATGTGTAAAAACTTGTATTTTATTATACATATTGACTTTACACCATATATGCCAATACAAACAGTGATGCCACACACACATCCATACATATGATAGGTACATAGTGCCTACACATCATACATACATACATACATACATACATACATACATAATAATGTGTACATGTGTTTGTCATGTATGTATGTATGTGTATAAGTATGTATGTATGTATGTATGTATGTATGTATGTACGTACGTACGTACGTACATATCATTGAGTATGTATGTGTAAACATTATGCATACATGTGTACACACTGTATGTGTATGTACAGTTATGTATACATGCTGGTATGCTACAGACACATGGGCATACATGTATAAATAAATATGGATGTAAATGGAATCATGTATCTATGTCTTTCTGTATGTCTCTGCATGCATGCATACATACATACATACATAATATCTATGGTATGCATGTCTGTATAGTATATAGTATGTTTGTACACACGTGTACAAACTTGTATTATATTATACATATTGACTTTACACCATATATGCCCATACAAACAGTTATACCACACATACATCCATACATACGATATATACATAGTGCCTACACATGATACATACATAACAACATGTACATGTGTTTGTCATGTATGTATGTATGCATGTATGTATGTATGTATGTACGTACGTACATATCATTGAGTATGTATGTGTAAACATTATGCATACATGTGTACAAACTGTATGTGTATGTACAGTTATGTATACATGCTGGTATGCTACAGACACATGGGCATACATGTATACATAAATATGGATGTAAATGGAATCATGTATCTGTATGTCTTTCTGTATGTCTCTGCATGCATACATACATACATAATATCTATGGTATGCATGTCTGTATAGTATATAGTATGTTTGTACACACGTGTACAAACTTGTATTATATTATACATATTGACTTTACACCATATATGCCCATACAAACAGTGATAACACACATACATCCATACATATGATATGTACATAGTGCCTACACATGATACATACATAACGACATGTACATGTGTTTGTCATGTATGTTTGTCATGTATGTATGTATGTATGTATATATGTATGTATGTACGTATGTACGTACGTACGTACATACATATCATTGAGTATGTATGTGTAAACATTATGCATACATGTGTACAAACTATGTGTATGTACAGTTATGTATACATGCTGGTATGCTACAGACACATGGGCATACATGTATACATACATATGGATGTAAATGGAATCATGTATCTGTATGTCTTTCTGTATGTCTCTGCATGCATACATGCGTACGTACATACATACATACATACATACATACATACATACATACACTTATATATACACATAGCATATGGCATACATATGAACATACACTAAACATATATATGCAGACATACTCACATATTATACGTATAACATACATTGACTTGGACACCAGACATGAATGTATACACACAAATATGACAACATGCATGCATGCAAACATATATACTTTATGTTGTACAATTATGAACTATTTCTATAACTTGTACATATTCAAAAACATGACAGTAAACAAGAATTTGTATGTAGATTTGTGTTATTTTACTTACATGCTATTTCAGTTCACCCTTCTTATTCGCATGACTTTCCCTGTCGTGGCAATTAGGGCTACCAATATGTCTCCCTTTCCACTTTTCCTGGTCAAAGTGAAAGCAAGATCAATAAAATTCAATGAAATATTGCATCAATGGTAATGTCCTTTACCACACAATTCAATACTTACTATGGAAAATTGGACATCTTTAACACCAGTTTGTGTCTGAGGTCAATACTAAGAAAGGTATTGAACATATGTACAAATAATTCAATGAACAATTTTATCCCAGTCTGTATTTAGAAGTTGTAAGGATTTACTTTTATGTTTGAAAGTGGAGTACGGTAAAGAAATTATTAGTTGCATATGTGAAAAGAAAACCATTAAACTTCAAAGCAAAATGTATTTATAATATTACCTACTGTCATTCTTTTTGATCACCACTGCCACCACCCTCTCCAGCTCTTTCACCTCCATCATCACCAGTTGTGATTCCTTCAACTCGCAAGACAGTTGTTGATGTAGTACTCTCACCTCTCAGACACTAAAATGTACACAAGAATTGATAACACATTATATATGGATATTAATATCTGGTGTGGTAGAAACAGTAATATACCTCATTACATACGATTACATGTGACATTGTACACCATAATTACACACAGACACGCACACACACACACATGACGTGTCGACACACAACTACTAGTCATCATTACTGTGAATGCAGTGAATTTTTTTTTAAAAAATATCAATTTATATTTTCCCTCTTTTCACATCCAAGGACAGTAGAAATCATACAGATACTAATTTTCCAGATGCATTACCTGAATTTGGATTCCATTGAAATCTCAGATACATTCAATTTCCCTTCCTTTACTTGAAACAATTTCTTGCTGAGTTACAGTTGATGGAAGACATGTACCAGCAGCTCCTATTTTGAAACAAACAAATGGTGGACATTCTTAGTATACAAATGTACATAACATGTTATTTTAAAATACAATACCAAAATTAGGGAAATCCACTTGCATCCATCACATGCTGTCCTGTGATGTCTAAACACAAAGTATAATTGACTTCACCGTTGGCTTGATAGTGTCATATTTTATACAGCAATAATGAGTTTGTTGTGTATTGTCCTTACCAGTACTGAAAACAAGTGAGGGGCTGCAAGTACCATGTAGCCCCTCACCAGTTTTTAGTACTGTCTTATGTCGAGCACCCTTATACATTAGACTGTACACTGTAATTTATTAAAAGGAGGCTCTTACCCGAATAGATTCATATGAAAATTCTGAGCATACAAAAGTGAATTTAATGTCATGTTACATCATGTATGTATTGGATGTTTAGACCAGTTGTCAAATATGTGTAATATAGAACTGATTGATTGATTGATTGATTGAAGAAAATATTCTGTAGATAATTTTTCAACCATATGTAGAAAGAATAGATCCATGAGCTATAGTATAGGCAAACTTGATAATTGTGAATCAATTTGAAATGGAAATAGAGTGCATTTGTTTTATTTTGTGTTCAACTTCTTATTTCTATTACTTTTCCAAAGCTTTTTTATATTTCCGGGGTTTTCACTCAAAATTAATTGCAATAATTGTAACACTGGGTTTTTATTTTTCCGCCTTGATTTAAAAAAAAGAAGCTTTCTATCGTTCAGACCTCTGGAAAACTACACCAGCACAAACAAACCCAGCGTGTGGAGCCGATCTGCATACAAAGTTCAGTTATTAGATAAGATAAGATAAGATAAGATAACACTTTATTTTAGCCGTTTAGAAAATTTTACATTTCTAATTTGGTATTTAAACAAAATAAAGTTAATAATGATCTATGAAATATAAATATTAAAGTATACAGTAGTTCTAGTGTGTGTCTATTGACTACATGTATCATCCAGGTATATGTAGAGAGCGGTTATAATATCCTTATGTTTTGATTGTAGTATATATCTAAATTGCTCTCCTCTATCTAAGTTTATAAAGTTTGAGTTGAGGGTAGTGATAATACTAAACATTTTTTCTCTTTGTTTTGTATATAATTTACAATGAATTAGATGATGTCTTTCATCTTCTATTTCTTTACAATGTGTACATAGTCTGTCTTCTACTGGTGTTTTTGGTTTTGTATATCTACCCTTCTCAATGGCAAGTTGATAGCAACTTAATCTAAATTTGGCTATTGTTTTGATGTGTTGTTTATTGTTCATTACTTTAATGTATTCGTCTTGTTCCAGGGAATTTTTGAAGTTGTTGTATGTACGTAACTTAGAGTTTTCCCTTTTGTTATTTTCATTCCATTTATTGATATAATATTGTCTAATTGAGTTGTATAGTTCTTGTTTTGTTAAATTGTTGATATTCTTGCTGTTATATAATTGTATATTGTGTTCAAAGGTAGTTAGCCATGAACCTGTGTAATCATTGTTCTCCATGTCATTCATTGCATAATAGGCTAAGTTGTTATTGTCTAATGTCTTGAGGTATTTGTAATAGTTTATTGCTGAGTAGTATATTCTACTAATCAGTGGTTCTCTCCCAAGTTCCATTCTGCATCCTATTTTGCTCACTCTGTTGCTGACATTTAATATTTGGCGACAAAAACGTAGATGGAATTTTTCTGTCTCTGTTTTGTCCCAAGTTGTTTGATTTTGGAGAACACCCCATATTTCGCCAGCATATGTCAGGATAGGTAGCTGTGTTGTATTCATGAGTTTTTCCTTTATCTTAGTACTGTTTATCTTTGTCGAATATATCTGTGACTGGATTCTTGCAGCTTTGCTGGCTTTGTCTGACAATCTGGTTGCTGTGGAGCTCATAGAGCCATTTGTCTTGAATGTTACACCGAGATATGTGTATTGTTCTGTAGTTTTTATTTCTTCCAAGCCACATTTGAATTGTCTTGTATCTTGTTTGCATCCTGATTTTCTAAATACCATTATTTGTGTTTTGTTTGTGTTTACTTGCAATCGCCAGTCTGTTGTGTATCGATGAAGGTAGTCCAGTGCATTCTGTATTCCTTCATAGGATGTTGACATCAATGCAATATCATCTGCATACAACAGGCTGTTGATTGTTTTGTTATTAAGCTTTGGTGCATTTGTTTCAATGTTTGCGAGTCCGGTAGTGAAATCGTTTACAAAGATATTAAACAATGTCGGGCTTAGTGGACAGCCTTGTTTAACTCCATTATCAATTTGGAACTTTTCTGTTATCACGTCAGTTAATTTCACGATGAAGTTCATATTGGTGTACATGTTTTTCATTATGTTGTATACATTTCCGTTGATGTTGTTACATAGTAATTTATAGAGTAGTGCTTTCCTCCAAATTGTATCAAAACACTTTTTGAGGTCTACAAAGCAACAGTAGATTTTCTTATTTCTTGAATGGTATTTCTTTATAATAGTGTGCAGTGTAAGAATATGGTCGATAGTTCTATGTTTGCGTCGGAAACCTGCTTGGTTTGGGTGGATGATGTTATTTCTTTCCAGATAATTTGATATTCTATTGTTAATGATCATACTAAATAATTTAGCTATCACATTACCAACTGAAATACCTCTGTAGTTGTTTGTGTCTGTCCTGTCTCCTTTCTTGTGTACTGGGGTTATAACGCTGGTATTCCATATTTTTGGATAGATTCCTGTATCTAGTACATTGTTGTATACTTGTGTCAGTGCTTGTTTAACTTTGATGTTGCTGTATTTTACTAGTTCTCCTGGAATGCCGTCTGGTCCACTTGCTTTATTATTTTTTATTGATCTTGTCACTTGTACCACTTCTGATAGTGTTATTGGTTTATTTAATTCATGATTGTTTTCCATTTCATTTTCTAATTGTATTAGTTGTGTTTCTATTTCTTGTATTCTATCCGGTGTGGTAGTGTTATTTTTGCCAATTTGTTGGAAGTGTTTAGTCCATATAGTGTGCGGGATTTCTTTCAATTTGTTGTTTTCTTTGGTATTTGTGATAGAATTTATCTTCTGCCAGAAATCTTGTACATGTTCGTTTTCATCTGCAAGCTCTATTTGTGATAGTATTTTTTGTTGTTTGTCTTTCTGCATTCGTTTTACATATTTCCTGAAGTCTTTTTTCTTGGTGTAGTACATTATTCTAAGTGTACCATCTGTTGGGTTTCTTTGTAGCATATTTGCAATCGTTTTCAGTTCTTGTTTCTTCAGGTTGCACTGTCTATCTGTGTAATTCATTTTCCTTCGTTGTGTCTTCTTCTTTGATTTCCTCTTTATGGAACATATGTTTGCTATTTGATGTATCATCTCTTGGAATTTCGTTGCCATTTCATTACTTGTGTTATTTGTATTATTTTTTGTAAATGTGGTCACAATATCCTCGCTTTCCTTTGTCTTCATGTATAGTTTGTATATTTCTTTATTCATTGCATTCCATTGGTAGCTTTGATGTGCAGGTTTTAGGTTTACCTTGGTATCAGTAGTTTGTCGGTATTTTGGTATTTTGACGATAGTTTTGATAGGACAATGGTCACTTGATGGATGAAGTTTCTCAACTTTGAAATGGATGATATACTTTAGTAGTTCTTCATTTACTAATGTGTAGTCCACTGTACTTGCACCATGATAACCATAGCATGTGAGTTGACCTGACCAATCTCCTGATGTCCGTCCATTGAGTATTTGTAGATGGTTTAATTTACATAGTTGTATTAGTTCTTCACCAAATTGATTTTTCCATGTATCAGTGTTTCTTCGTCGTTTGACTGATTTGCCATATGTATATGTGTCTGGTAGTGGAATGTTTATATGTATGTTGTCTTCTTCATCAAGAATTACATCATCAATGTTGTTCGTTCTCGCATTAAAGTCACCTTGTATAAGTATATGTCCATGAGTGTTATATTGTTGTAGCTCTTTGTTGATTTCTTCATAAGGATTACAGTCATTATCATTGTAGAAACTGGAATTTTGGGGTGGTATGTATGTTGTGCATATGTAAATGTCTTTTTCAAGGTTGAAAAATTCTTTATTAATTTTACACCATAGTGAGAATTTACTTGTAGTTGGTATAATCTTGACTCCATCTTTGATACTATTCTTGATGAAAATGCTGATTCCTCCTGATGACCTCCATGCTTTCTTGTTTTTGGGTCTAATGCTGTGGTATGTGTAATATCCCTTTGGTTGTGGAATGAGTTCTTTACTTTCAGTATTCAGCCATGTCTCTGTCATTGCGTATATATGGTAGTCTTTGATTTGTGACTCTATGTCTAGTGAACTTTCTGTTTTGTTGTCTATAGTTCCTTGTCTGGGTTTGTAGTTATACCTTAGACCGGCTGTATTCCAGTGGCCAATTGTAAGGTAACTTGATGTCATTGTATTAATGTTTTTTCTATTTCTTTTACGTTGTACGTTATTATGTCATTGCCTGCCCACAGGCATTTGTTTCCCGAGTTATGTCTCAGAATATTTCTATCAGAATACAATAAAATGTCGATAATACATGTATCATTGATATTGACATATTTAGCCAACTATGTATGAAAGGGGTAAAATTACACTTGTTTCTGTGATCGCGTCCACTCACCGCGAAAGAAAAAAATTCTCTGCTCCATGGATCCAATTCCCCTACATGGCGTCAGAAATCGGTCTATATCTTTGGAAGTCATGGTCCTATTGTATCAACGACACGATTTATCGGAAGATTATTAAATTTGGGAACTAGGAAGGGACGGAAGGTAAAATGTTCGAAATGTTTGCCCACTACAACGGCCGGTTGAAAGTTCATGTTTATCATTTATGTACGGTAATGGTGGCTGCCTTTCATACCTTGTGTCTTCTTTCGCAGCGAGTGAACCTGCGCGATCACAGAAACAAGTGTGATTTACCCCTTTCATATATAGATGGCTAAAAACGTCAATATTACGATACTCCCGACATTTTATTGTATTCTGATAGAAATATTGAGACATAACTTGGGAAATAAATGCCTATGTGCCTGCCCCCTAAAATCTGACATTTCCAAACTTGAATATAATTACGGGACCCCTTCATGACCCAAAAGATGTCTCAAACTACCTCAATGCTGTCAAAATGATAAAGTAACTCTGTGCATACTAACATTTTGAAAGAGACAGCGAGAGCACGCTACAAATTTTAGCAACGCGACATGTCAAATGAGGCATCTTATTCACAACTGACCGCCATGGTCTTACTTAGTCTGTAGGTACGGTTACCCGTTTCAACATTTCGTGATACATCGCTATTTTGAATGGCTTAAAGATACTTTTCAATATTTCTTAGTTCTTGTATGAAAAAATGATGAAAACACTCAAAAATCGAAACTAACGCTACAGCAAATTTTCAGTCAAAACAACAACATACAGTTGTGATCATTCTAACTCTGTGAAAACTTACCTGCCGATCAGGGGATTTTGCTACCGTCCTTGCGATCTCGACTGTTTCCTTCCAACGATGTTTCTCCCCTCGAATATTAATTTTCCCCTCGTTTTCCCGAATCCGAGCACGTTTCTTTCCAGTTAGCTTTAGCCGCGCCGTGGCATCGCACATTGCTAAGCCATGTCACGTCCAGTCATCAACAAATTTCAATTCTCCTCTGACAACAACATAACTCGTGGAGAAATAGAGCATGCGCAGTCTACTTTGATATCGCACTGACGTCATAGGTCGTTTAAAGGTCGATGTATTCTTGCGCGGCATTTGAATGTTTACAATTTTAAAAGCAACGTAGTTAATATTCTTTAATAATCATTTTATATATTTATGGAAGGTTGTTTGGCTTTGAACACGAGGTCATTCTACATGCTATGCCATGTGTAAAAGTAAAATCATATTGAAAAAAAGAATAAAAATAGTAAAAAAATAGTCCCCGTTGCAGATAATATACCTTTAATGATAATTGGAAGAGTGGCATTATAAGTGATGTTAAAAATGCATGACATCTTTTGAGTATAATTAGTGTCATTGAATTATATCATCATTTAGATACATAGAGTCAGCAAGCCGTGAATGATCAACAGTAATAATAACAAAAAGAAATGCAATTAACAAAAAATGAAACATGTATCAGCCATGTACCATGAACTAATTCTATACGAACGTTTGAGTTATTATTTTACCATTTTTCAAGTTACATGTAGTTGGTTCGAAAGGAAGATTCACATCATATACATCACAGTAATAACAGTCTTTCAACCAATTATAACAAAACAAATCAGAGGTCACCCTTTAATTCTTTGAAATAGAGGTCAAATTATATGAATATTAAGTTAAACCTATTTTAAAATCCACAATAGTGAGCAAGTACATTGTTATAAGTCTGGGAAATTAAGATATATTGGTGATATCCTTGAAAACAGGGTGGTGAACAGACAAATTTCTTGAGTCTCCCTGGAACCAAACCTTCATAAAGCAAACTTTAGAAAAAATTGCGAAACTTTGATTTTCAGGTCAACACATCCACATATACACTTATTTTACTCAGTGAAAGGGTTTTTGCTAAGTGATCAAGTGTGTGACAATTCAGGCATTACAAACATAGAAAAAGTTATGAAAAAGAAGAAATAGCAATAACCTCATCCATACAATCTCTTCTCTTCACAGTACACTTACAAGACTTCAAAGCAAGAATTAGTTGTGGATGTGAAAGTTGAATGGAAGGCAGGTATTGAAATAGATGACATCCATGGTAACCAAGGTAACTTGATATCTAAATTGATGGTTGTCAATGTGGTACTGTACACAAATAATTTCTATAGAGCTAAAATTTCATTTCTTTGATTATGTCTTTTTTGTTGCAGTAACTTTGTATAATTGTTCTGTTGACCGAAGTGACTGCAGTGAGTGTTTGTCAAACATCACAACTAAAGAAGTACTCAACTGTGGTTGGTGTTCAAAATTAGACAGCTGTCAAATTGAAGAACTCTGTACTGATGGGAGTTGGTTACCACAAGATTCTGATGATGCTGTCTGTGGTGCTCCAATCATTACTAAGGTAAGCAGAGTAGGGAAATGAGTGTGAGGTTAAGTATGTCAGGAGTTGGCTTTACTTGTCCACACATAATGTTTCTATTTGAGTTTAATAAATTAATACATCTCAACACTGTTCCAAAAAAATAAGACCGTGAATGGTACTACTGTAACAATGTACTGCACTGCACCCACCCAAGTTCATTAATTTGATCAAGTAGGTTTTAAACACATCAGGTGTAAAGTGAAAGACAAACAAGGAACACTTTTAAAGAAAGTCAAAGGATGATTACTCAGTGCATAATACTAGTACTGTACATTTGTTACCACTTAGAAAATATTTGTAGCTTTGATTTTGTGCATGCAAGTTAATAGTTCCCTTAGTACAGTGCTCACTGCATAGCACAGTGCTGACAATAGAGGCCAGACATGTCTAAAGTCAGATTAAAGTTATGAATCTATGTTGACTTCAAACTACTAAGCAAAGTAAAAGTGTGTTTTTTGTCCAATATAAATAGAATAACTAGTCATTGTCTAAGACAAACGCCACCTTTCTTACCTATAACCAATTCTAAACATCGACACACTTATTTATGATTGGTCAAAAAGTACATTGACAAATAATGATATTTTTGATGAGATTAATGGGACATAGTTTGTGAAGATATTATTTTAAAGTATTGGGTGTTTATTTCAATTATTTATTGACTGGTAAATAAGTCATTCAAATGAGGCAACTGTGAAATGCCAACCCCAATGCTCGACTGCAGAATGTGCTGCCATTACATATTCTGACATGGTGCCCCTAAGGTTAAACTATAATAATTATTGTAATTTACATAATTGGTCATTGTGTCTTTTTTCCATAGATATGGCCCTTATCAGGTCCAATTGAAGGAAACACAGAATTAGTTGTCAATGGAAGTAACCTTGGGAAAGCAGTATCAGCAATTAAGAGTGTGACTGTAGCTGGTTTACCATGTGAAGTCATTCCCAGTAGATACAAAGTTGCAAAAGGGTAGGGAAGTCTACTATACATTGATCGCACTGGGCTTGTATGTGTCAGGTCATACTACACATGTACAGATATTCTTAGACTGCTGATTTACAATTTACCATTTTTTAAATGTTTATAAAAACATTTTTCTCTCAAAACGTTATTTTGCTGTGTTCTGTACCTGTGCTACAAATGAAGGTACTTTTTACTTTGTCTTTCATTTGTAAAACCTAATTAACTCCTGAATCCCTCATTGCCTAAGAATTTTTAAAGTAGTAGAGAAAGCAAGCCAGATATGTGCCATTGTGGTACAAGGACATTGCCTTGGTATTTGATGGAACATTACTTAGGAATTGTGCACATGTGAGATTGTTCAAATGAAAATGGATGTGCCACATTTTTGGTTTTAAAAACCTTACAAAACTACTGCAGGACTAATTGGAATCAAATTTGGTGTGGTGTTTCTATTGATGTGTAGATAAACAGTTATCAATCAACTTGCCAAGACAGAATGATGTCCTATCAATCAAACCCTTTGAAAATGACATCAGCAATCATTGCCCAAACTCAACAGTTGTACTTGTAACAGTGCCATTGGTGCTATTTTTTACATCCCTAGGCTTGAGTGTACAACTCCTTCATGTAGAGACAACAGCTGTGGAGATAAATCTGGCAAGGTGATTGTAGAACTCAGCAATGGTAATGGTGAGTCAGAAGATGACTTCTACTACAGGGTAAGGGAAACACCATTTTGATAAAGATGTTCAATTTTCTATAATTGAAACAGCTTATCAGTTTCCTAACAGTATACTGGCAATGTTTTTGAAAAGTTTTAAAATTTCTAACAGAGATTGAAATCTCACAATATTAACATTTTTGTACTTTACACATTCTACCATACTTTGACAGGGCAGCAACTTGGTTTAGTGACAGAAATGACTGCCCATAATAAACAAGGTGCCACCTGTTTGAATATGGGAAGTTTATAAAATGAGGTTGTTATTAAGAACAAAATGTTTAGGAGAAAGTTGTTGGGGTTGACTTATGCATAAGGATGACACATTATGGCATACCCAACAGCCTAACAAATTACAGAGAAAAACAATTAGGCTCTGCGCAATTAGTCTATCTGCTAGACCACGGATGTTCTTCCGATACAATACGACACACGATCGAACATCGCTATTGAGGATGGAACATCCAAGGTCTAGCAAATGTCATCAGGATATAAATAACTGCCAATCAGAGAACCGCATTAGCGACAAGCACAAACAGAGGACAATAGCTAATTTTTCATGCATATTCATCTTAAGGAGGGGCTTGTAAAAATAATCACCAATGCGTTAACTGAAATATGTGAATGACAACGTCTACACACTCATCAAACTCACAATTACCATAAACTGATAAGACATAGTAATGACATAAGTGTGTTTGTCAACACCTGCATGCAGTGATTGAATATATTAAAGTATATATATGCATACATGGCCCAACCCACCGCTTAATGTAATCTCAATGGAATGTCCGGTCTGAAAATGACATTTGCTAGACTGTTCGGGCAAGCCCTCACTGCGAACTTCGTTCGCTTATAGTATCGAAAGAAAGCCCGAACGTCTAGCAGCAAGACTACTGCGCAATTTGCTTCAGTATGTTACTTACTTATTGGGAGGGTAGGTAATTCTCTTCATAATGTTTGTAACACTTACAAAGATAATGATAAATTGATGCACAGTCATGCATGTTCTCAGTATATTTTATTCTGTCCAACAGAATCCAAATGTGGTGGACTTCAATCCAAAAATTGGTCCTGAAGCAGGTGGTACTAGATTGGTCATCACTGGGGAATACATGGATGCAGGAAGACATATCACTGTTGATATTGATGGCTCCCCTTGTGAGGTGGATAGGTAAATGGATATGAACTACATCATGGTACATGCTGTGACTATGCTTATACATGTAATACATTCAGATCATTGTAGATATAATAATACTGTTATAGAGCTACCTCATGTACTTATGCATAATTAACATATTGATACCTTCCACATCTTTCTGAAAAGTTAAAACAAGCATTTCTTTTCTAATTTAATCACTGGTGTTTTCCAATTAGTAAATAACCAAAATAGGACTATTTGTATTTAAAGTGAATCTAGGAAGAGAGTTTCAATCAGCTTATTTATTTATTTAATATTTATTTTTTTATTTTTTTATTTTTTTATTTATATATTTATTTTTTTATTTATTTACTTAATGCTCACTTTACTTACCTATTTACTTCATAATTACGCATTCAGTCATTTATTTAAGTTGTTCATTCATTTATTCATTTGTTCATTCATTCATTCATTCAAATCTAAAATGCAAGTTACAAGATAACGTAAACATGAAATATTCTTATGTCTTATTTAGAAATGGAAGTTGTCAAAGATTCTCTTTGTTGTTCTATTCTTTGTAGAGATGAAGTGAATGAGACATTTTTGATTTGTATAACTTCTGGACATCCTATACAAAGTGACTTGACATTGTCAGTGTCCTTTGATGGAGCTGTACGCTTAGCACCAGATGATAAATTGTTTGAATATACAAAGAACCCAAATGTCACCTCTGTTTACCCACTAGAAAGTATGAAGAGGTGAGTAGTGAAATGTCTAATATTGAGTGAGAACGGGTGCATGAATACATGAATTAGCAAATTGTACTGTCATCTGATAACACAAGGATGTACATAGCACTCATCTCAAATGGACAATGCAGGTTATAACATAATAAAACAAAGTACACTTTTGAAATAACCTAGCCTGGGTTGTATCTCTCTGTTAGAACTTTAGAAAATAGTACAATTGCAGATATTTCAAGAATGATATCAAGGTACAATAAATAAGCATGCATGTGTGACTGTGCAATTTGATATGTGGTATTTCAAGTTATGAATCTCTGATTATTTTCAGTGGTGGTCGGGAATTGAATGTCACTGGTGAATATTTCACATCTGTGAAGGAGCCACGAATGAACTTTGCAAGTTATACTCAGTCTGATGTTTTCAAATCTGTAAGTCACAATAACATTTTAGTTCATATTGCAGATGAGCATGACAAAGAAACTATTCTAACATGATTTTATTATGTACACAAATTTGAGCATCTTTCCATCTTAACCACTGTCTTCCTAGAGAAATGTAGCTCACATGTATAGATTAGGATTGGTGCATTACATGTAGATTGTGTGGTAGGTTTAAAAAAAAATAAAATACATCTAAATATGAAAAGTCAGATTTGACATGAATTGATGTATGTATACCTTAAACCTACAATGTACACCAGACATTTTTTCAGCAACCAACAAACACAATAAGTCTTTGTGTAAATTGTTCATTTATAAGAAAAAACAAAAACTTACCTATCAAGTAGTGGTCTGCAATTTCATCCATAATTAATGTACTGACATGTTTATAATTCTTGAGGGATTTAAGCTTGGTATTTAATCAGATCTTCACATATTAATTAACCTCTACCCTACCAGGTTCCAAATTATACAACTGAATCGATTGGAACACAATTATGGTACAACATTTTTCCCAACAACTTCAAGCATTCAGCAACAAATAGTAGACTTAAATTGGTAATTTGCAAATTCTGAGACAGACACTCTAATCAATTGACCATCATGACTGTATGTTACATCATTTGTTGGGGTAATTTTCTCATACTGCAATATATATATATATATATATATATATATATATATATATATATATATATATATATATATATATACTGCTCAAGTGATATACTTTATCCACTTCAATTACAATACTCTATTATTTGAATCAGTAATTAAAACTTGTATCATTTCATCCTCAGGATCCTTGTGTAGTTTTGTCAGCAGAGTTGATGAATTGTGTGACCCCGAACTTTACATCTCCCACATCACGTCGCAAACGACAAACATGCATTGGTGATCAGTGTGCATATCAAATTGGATTTAGAATGGATGGCCATGAGTTTATCTTGAAATATCAATTCAAGGTGTATGAGGATCCAGTGTATTACCAGTTTGAAGGTGCTGGACGCATCAAGAAATACAAAGGAGGCCAACTTATAATCCTTGTAAGATTTCATGAACTTTAACTCCATCTTGTGTGAGAATTATGGTTGTTGATAGTGATAAATACACAATAAGCTATTTTCACCCTTAAGCCTAACAGTACACTGTACATGTTTTGTTGAGAGTACACATGCATGCACACCTCAAAATGACATTTGTCTCATTGTTATGTTCATCAGATTGACAGATAGATGCATAGAGTGACAAACAGATAAATTTACATGTTGATAGAAAATGAATGCAGGTATATGAAGAGAGCTAAGTATTATTGTATAGGGGCAAAGGAAATGGCTGGGCTATTTTGTACGTATATACACAGGTATATAGATCAACAGATGGATGGATGGATGGATGGATATGTGAGAGAGTGAGTGAGTAGCTACATTTGTAGATTAATATATTTGCAGATAGGCTGACCAATAAATAGATGAATTAAATGTGAATATTTATTCATTTGTACAGGGAAAAGATCTAAACATTGCCAATACCAAAGAAGAAGTGACAGTGAATATTGGTTCTGAACTGTGTAATGTAACAAGCTTGTCACCCACTCAGCTTGATTGTGAACCTCCCTCATCTCAACCTGGAGGTTTTGACAAGGATGGAAATCCAACAAGCAAACTTCCTGAAGTCGTGGCAAGTTTTAATATGTTGACATTTCACTCATAATTCTGTACAGTACATGTAAATGGTGTGATTGTTCTAGATTTTTTTACGGCAAATTTTTATCTACTAGGGAATTATACTTTAATTGTCATGCACATATTACTCCAAGGTTTGCAACTATAATTATAAATCATCAGACATATGAATTAATTTATTACATAGAAATATATATCAGTGTAAGGCTAATTCGGTAAATTTTCTGTAAAATATCACAGTGGTACTTAGATCACCCCAAACTATAGTCTGGATGCCAACGTGGTCTCTAACTTAACCAAAACTAAACTAAACCTGTGGAGGTGTAAATTGTAACAATACCAAAAAAGTCAAACAAGCAATTCACTATCTTTGACAGTATATGTCTATGCAACTGAAGGCACTTGCAATTCTGTATTGCTTTTGAGACGACGTATCATCAGTTTTGTGTGAATGTCAAATTTTTTTATTTTTAGGTGGATGTTGGCAACCTGAACTTATTCATTGGTTATCTGCAGTATGAATCAGAAGGAATAGATGTTGGTCTGGTTGGAGCAATACTTGGAGCTGTGTTTGGAATTTTTGTCATTGCCATTATCATTATTGTTGTGGTATTTATCGTAAAAACAAAACATAAAGCAAAAGATGTGGAGAAATTACAGCAAACAATGGTAGAGATGGAATTAAGTGTTAAAAATGTAGCTTGTCAAAGTATGTTTAAATGCATTCATTGATGTATACTTGTGCCCATGTTTACACTTCTCATGAATGTTTTGCATTTAGGTGTTTGAGACACACAAGCTTTAAATCTGGTCAAAAGTATAATTGCCTTTAGAGGTTGTTGTGCAACACTATGAAACAGACTTTTCTGTAATTTAGTAACTTATTGCATAACAGCCTCCCAGATGACAAAGTTGTCAAATGCATTATTGAGAATTGACAGAAATTATGATTTTAATGTGCAAATTAATAAATGTCATCTTTTTGAAAGATGAAGAAATGTTGACAGAGCTAACCAAGACAACCATTAAGTGGTTTTAATTGGTCAGAAGGTTAGAATCATACAAACATTTATGACACCTAGAGTGGACAACATACAACAATATAAACGTTGTGACAACAATTGACTGAAAGATTCACCATTGTGTTCAATCTCAGTACAAATGTCTGAGTTGAAATGAGTGCACATAACAACAAATCTATATATTTTCAGTCTAAATCACAATTTCCAACATGTTACAGGATTTGCTGAACTGCAGACAGAAATGTCTGATTTGACCAGTGATCTTGAAGGTATTGGTATTCCATTATTGGACTTCAATGACTATGCTGTCAATATGCTGTTTGTTGGCCAAACAGATCACCCAGTTTTCCAGAAAAGTACTGATGTAAGTATGAGTAAGAAAATCAGGATGTTTTCTCACCAATTTGTGATTCGAACACTGAATTTGTTGAAATGAAAGTTGCACAGTTGTTGGGTGTATAATAGAAAAGAAGGAGACCAAAAACTTTTGCCACATTTCCCTGCAAGTTTTATATGTAAGGATAAGTGTAGTCATTATTTAGGTACACCATAATGGGGCGCCCTCATGCATCAACCAACCTCTTTCAATATTTAATACAGACTAGGATAAGAGGTGTATCAATATTTGAACCACTGACCCCTACACATAAACAAAATTTGGTTTGAGAATGGTAGTTGAAACACTTCTGTATCCTGAACGACATCTCATACACACTTGTGACAGTGGTATAATACACACTTTGTTAGTATGGAAGTGTCTGCATGAAAACAATGTAATAGCTTTCAAATTCTATACTTTGAACTACTAGTACCTTGTATTTTAACTTGATATATTTTGATGGTCATGTGATGTACTAGTAAGCCAATAATGTTGTGTTGTGTACAAAACAACATTCAAAAGATGACAATTTAAAAAATAAAATACAGAATCTAGGCAAAGTATATTCAAGAAAAATGAAACATCATTTTTCTTCAAAGATTAAATTATATATTTTCAATACCACAGTATACATACTATAGGTGTTTCCAACTTATATAATGTAGCTGCCATCTTGAAAATGAAACTTGACTATACATGAAGTATTTTGATTTCTAATCGATGTTGGAAATGTTTGTTTTCATCTATAAGAAATTTGTCCTGTTGCATTACAAACATAACACTCGTGAATAGGACATAATTCAGTTGTATTTTATTTTAACAGGCCTTGAAACCCAATACTATTAATGGTCTTAGGAACTTTCACGCCTTACTTAAAAAGAAGGAGTTTGTGTTAGTGTTGATACATACCCTGGAAGAACAGAAAGGTGTCTCTCCACAAGACAGGTGAGAGAGTTGCCAATATTTGAAAACAGCAAGGAACTTTTCACTTCGGGCTATATATATCATGTACAGTTAAATTTTTGTAAATTTCCTGATTGAATATTGAATGTAGAGTTAAAGGAATGTGGAATTAAAGAATATCACACACAAAAGGTCATAGTGTCATTAAAGACATTGTCACTTACTGAATGAACTTGTATTTACAGTGTAACAAGATTGGTTTGCCTTTCATGTGTGTTATTAGTTGGTAGCGTTTATTGAAAGCATTCTTTAGAAATAATAATGATGAGAAATAATCAAGAACTTCATAGACTTTTTCTTTAGAAATGACTTTATCTGATAGGAAGAGGGATAGTTTATATTAGGCTCAGATATCATTACATTTGGTTGATGAAAATATAATAAATTCACAATGTTGTGAACAGGATTAGTTTCATTTTCCTGACAACCAGGCATCATGTCTATTGTTATGGTTGTGATTATTTTTCAGAGTCAACATTGGGTCCTTACTGACAGTGGCACTTCAAAGTGAACAGAAGATGGGTTATTTGACTGAGTAAGTTATGGAATAAGTTGCATTTGTTTCTTTTTTTATTTAATAACACACCAAAATAGATATTATGTAGATGCTAAAATTTGAACACAAACTGTCATTCTCTTTCAAATGAAAAACTGAAACAAAATTCGATAGCATAGGTTCACATGACAAGAGGGTATAATTATCTTAACGTAAGTTACAGTTAATTCAAAACTACTGCAAATGTGCTTTGAACATCCTAAAATCTAAAAAGTTGTACTCAACCTTTGTATATGTGTACCTATTGAAGAGATTCAGTGTGTGCATAAATGTTTTGAGATTCAATAAAAGACAGTCATTGTCCTCAAAAACACTCACTGCTCATCTTATATGGGGTTTGCTCATTTCAATACAGTTGTCTTTGTATATCACAGTCAAAACTGTGGGAAAAGCAAAATCTATCTAAAGCACTAAAATGAGAATACAAGGTTTTTCATTTTAGCAAAACCCATAAGATGGGCAAGTGTTCATCTCTTATAACAGCCTCCTTCTTCCTAAAGGAACTATTAATTTACAGAACCTCTAAATAGTACATTGTATGTGTCATTTTATGCTTAACTCTGTACAAAGAATTATCTAGGCATTGCGTTTTCTTTCTGGGTATCAAGCATGCTTGCTACTCTTACAGTTATAAATTCAAATGTTAAATGCAGAATTCGTTTTCTTGGTGTAGGACTATATATTTCACAGTTTGCAAACTATAATTCCTGTCACTATTGGTTAAATATATAATCAATCTGTTATCTTTTCTCATCCCTTCTAATAACTGCTTTAACACTGTTCTTATCACTCTGCTTTCAATTTTATTTAATAATAGACAGAAAGTAAATATGGTCAAATACGGTAAGTGTGTAAACATGCATGCAGTCAACAGCATGAGTGTGACCATTGAAACTATGATTTCTGAATTATTGAAATTTAACATGGTTATGGCATTGTTTTCCAATTGTGATGTAAGTGCTTGATAATGAATGTTCAAGTTGTACTCTCCAAAGTATGATAAATATAATAATATTATTATGTCTGATACAGACGCTACAATTGTGGTAGTTTTAAAGTAGTTTCCTTTCAGGGGAACACCACTTCTGGAAATAAAGGCATTTTCATAAACTTTGGGGTCTAGAGATACAAAATTATGATTTTCTAAGAGAATCATAATTTTGTATGATTTTACATCATTTACATTACGCACAGTCTCATACAATATTAAATTGAACTTCAAATTGAAGTTGTATCTCATTTTAGTATTTTTGCTTCCAGCCACATTGCCTTTAAGAGTCAGTAGAAATGCACATGCTGTAGATGACAATGAATATTCATGTTTATTTAACTGACGATTATAAGCTCTTAAGAGTCATGGATGTTCATTGATCTAAAATTATGTATTGCTCTCCAGCACCCAAACTTTATATATTTCCTGGGATGACAATTGATTGAATTAGCACAGAAAAGCCCTACACCTAAAGTAATAAGATATTCCTTACAGAGTATTTTGGTTTCTTTGCAGTAGTAGTTGACTTTTTTAAGTTACTACAGAACCTTTTTTGAGAGAGATTTACTCAAGCATAGGTAAAATTTGTTGTGACAGTTACAAAGACTGCGTACACCTCTTGAAAAGGATAAATACTGAGAGTAGTTAAACTTACCTATAAAGATTCAAATGTCCAAATATTGATGGTGATATCAATATTTTTTTCAACCAAATCAGAGTAAGAAATTGAGAATGTGACTACATGTAGTAACCACTTTTGTGTTGCACTCTATAAGTGCACCAAGTGTTGAAGCACAAAGAAATGAGTATACCAAGGACAACCTGCATATATGCAGTTATAGGCTAAGCTTAGCATCTTACTTTTTGCACACATATATGGTTAACTTTTTATCACCTCCAGCTATGTGGTTTTGAACCCAGTACGAAGTACATGAGTTAATGCTCAGAGAGTGACAACACAGAAACATCTTCGTCCCAAATATAGAATAATCTCAATATTGTCAAGCAGGTTTTGTGAGTTCAATGACAGGCCAAAGATATAATACTGTATGTGTACTAAAACCTTTTACATCTTTTGTAGCATTCTGAAAACGTTACTTACTGAAGCTGCACAAAATGCTGTTGAAGATGGCAAAGAAAAAGGAATGCTGAAAAGGTGATTGTTTTGATTTTGAAAATGACATCTTACAATTGTTTAACAATTATGATATGCTAACTATAAAACTGTGGCGTTAAGATGAAAATAAAGTTATTGACCCACACCGCACACCCCATCTAATTTGTAATATACATGTACGTGTATACATGTACGTGTATATTACAATATACATTGAAGGATGCAATGTATATGTTTTAATACAAAAACATGGACGTACCTTGCATTCATAAAATATTATGGAATTGGGCACAAGTTGAAAGCTATACAAAAATACAATACAGTCTACTTTGTTACTCCAGCAGAGAGGAATTATAGTGTGTGCTTCAAAAAAAAAGAATACACACTAAACAGCAACACAATATAATTAAAAGCAAGTAACAATGTTAACAATCAAGATAGTACATACATTGTAACATACGAAAAGCAAACAACAGACTAATAATTTTATTCTGTACTAAATTCAAAAAACTTTCTAATATTCCCAATCTTTACAGCACTGTATCCATCATGGAGAAACTACTCACCAACTGGTTTGTCTTGACCCTGTATGGCTTCCTCAAGGTACAACAATTCTTATTAGCAAGCATGTCAAAAATTAAGTAACTAATAGCATATTTGAATATTTCACATATTTGAATATTTTATGGTGTCAAAATCCTCCTTGATTGGCTATGGATGTTGCAATTTTGTTAGGTATTTCTTAACCAGTAAATGTGTCAAGTTATGCTCTTTTTGTTAACCATTAATTGCTCAATATCATTTTGTCAGGAAAGGTTTACTACAGTGTAAAATCACCTGGTGAATTCAATGAGTGTATCTTATATAATTTTTTAATCAAAGACACAGTCTGAATAATGTGACATTTGAGACAAAGATTTATTCCCAGTTTACACTGCATGTAGTATGATTTCATAAGGCTCTGGTTTCTCTTTGGGTTTTAAACCAATTGTCAGAATGCAAGTCCTACATTTAAGCAATATCTTGTAATTAAACATATTACTCATTTTGTTAAAAACCTACTAGTAGTGATCAATTATACATCAGATAACCTTTTCCAAGGAATAAACTGTACCATATCATCATTTTAAATTACAGCATTCTGCTGGCTCATCCATATTCTTCCTCTACAAAGCCCTGAAACACCAGATTGAGAAGGGACCGGTAGATTCTGTGACTGGATTTGCTAAGTATTCACTCACCAATGATTTGTTGTTGAAACAAGTTGTGGAAGCAGTTCCTTTGGTAATTTCATTCCTGACTAATATATGTACACTGGTTGCAGCTTACCTGCAAACTGAGAACCAAAGCTGCAAGCAATCAATCAGTCAATAATTATCATTGATAAAGCTCCTGAATGTAGTATACAGTGATGTTGAAAAGGCATCATACAGATTATTACAGAATTGAAAGCATCAACCACTACATTTGTATTGTGGACAATTTTCTTAATTTGTTTTCTCATTTTTAGATGACTTTCTCTACATGACCAACTTACATGTTAACTTTACAATGTTACAATGCAAGACTTTGATGTAAACTTTGATCAATTGTAACAATTATTTTCATGCATTTGAATTTTTTTCTGACAGAATATAAATATTGTGACTGAATGGGATGGAGATTCTGATTTAGAAGTCAAAGTTCTAGATATAGATACAATATCTCAAGTAAAAGAAAAGATACTGGATGTTATGTACAAGAATACTCGTTACTCTAGGAGACCAGTTGTGAAGGACATTGACGTCGGTTAGTAAGATAATAGAGAAAATATAGAAAAAATTGGTAAAAACATTTCTTATGGTGTCTGTAAATTATTGTCCATTTCAAAGAAAATTCCCCTTCGACATGTCAGACCCAAAAATACAAAATATTAATTTTCCAAACATACAAAGCATTGTTAAACATGTACTCATTCATTCAACTCATTCATTCAACAGAGAATAGGTTTAGATTATCCTGCAATAACAAAATACAGCATTATTTAAACAATGTAGACTTTAACACCATGTGTTTAGTTGGTGCAGTTGTGTACACTGTATTCTAAGCTGTAAATGTAACTTGTAGTAAAAGTATATGAAGTTCATGTTTGATAAATGAATGCTTATCAGAAAATTTATCATAAATGATGCATCAAGTGCTGGAAACAGAATCTTTTCATTCATCATACATACAATGTGCTACAAACAAAGAATGTCTGACAAACATTACTATCATCTCATTCATGGTATATTCAATGTGCAATATTGCACTATTGAAGCTCTTTTGATTAAAGGACTATGGCACAAGGTCAAAGCGAATTTAGTTCATTTAGGGAGAGGGAATCTGGCGTCAACATGATTGCTGAACTCCATTTTTTGCATAACCAAATTTCAACAGAAAACTTTCACTCCTTCAATGATAATAGCTTTTCTATTTATTCAATTTTTCTTTCTTCTGTATACCAGAATGGAGAGCTGGTATGGAGGGCCAAGGTCACTTGACCTTACAAGATCAAGACCAGACGTCAGAAGTTATGGATAACTGGAAAAGGCTGAACACACTTACACATTATGGGGTGGGAAAATACCCAGTGTGTTTTATAGATATAAGTGCCAAGCATTATTTAATCATGTAAAACTGTAAGAAAGTTGCTTCTATTATGAGAGAAATTCAGAGAGGGTGCTGTCTGCTTTCCCCAACACCCTTCAATGTATTTGCTTATTTTATGAACAAACGAAACAATACATGAATTCACATCAAATCAAAGTAATTTTATTTGTACAGTAATAATAACAATAATAACTTTATAGCAAGTTTGTCTTTTCTGGTTTATATGTGCATGAGTTATCAGTCAGAGTACATCTGGTTATATCATCATTCATTTAATTTCAGGTTTATGATGAGGCTTTTCTGGCTTTGGTGTATAAACTCAAAGATGTCAATGTTCAGTCTAATGTTCGAAGTCCAATTTCAGTAGCCAACCAATATGGTAGGTTCATGAAATCAGCCAATCATTTCTGCCAGGTATTACTATGAATGCACACAACGTGAATGGGTTTAAGTATGTAGGTTTGTCGATGCTGTGAAAAACAAGATTCTAAATGAAATTTGATATCTGGTAAAACATATTTATTACTTCCTGAGTTCTGAATGTATTACATACTGCTTCATAGCATGATGATTATTGCCAAGAATGATTATGGAGAAAAACAAAATTAAATGTATTGACTTGTTTGGGTAGCTTCACTGAGTCTCCCATTGTGAAATGTACTTAAACGTATATTTTTACATGTAACCTTGAATGTGCTTGGCTTACCAACATTATTTATTATTTATTGTTTCTTCAATGTCAGTCAAACTAATAATTCTAAGCTTTCTAAACAAGTGATAATTATAATGAATGTAACATGTACCCACTTATGCAAGGCTTGTTGAAGTTGCATCATTCATAATTTAGAAGTAGTTTATCATCATTTATAATGCAATTTAGATGATTGAAATATCATTAATATTAACAAAAACAATTAGCTTATTGATACCCAAGGTAACACACCATATAAGGTGCCATAAAATAATTTGTATTGATGCAGTGAACATTCAGAGTAATTTGTTTTCTGTTGTATGTATGTCTAGTACTTTGTGATAGAACAGGCAATATATTTGAAAATATATAAGAAAAACATTGGCAGCCGAATGTCTGCAGTGCAATGTTATTTAGTTTAGATTAAATGTAGCAGATAATGCAATCTTGCTAGGGAAGCATGGTATATGCAGTTCCATGCTGGTTTCTGGGTGGTTGTATCAAACAGAATAGCTGAATGGGGTTGTGATTCACTGTATCTGGTGACGACCACAGATTATTTCAATCTGAACTAGTCAAGTCTATGACCCTGACAAAATAAATATACATGAAAAAAGTACAATTGTGTAACTGCTGCAATAAATAGAAAGAGAATAAAGGATATAAATATATACACATTTCTCACAAATTATTCAGATGAGCATTTCAAATTGTTTTGAAATTGTCTGTTATTTCTTTGCTATGGCTAAGTGGTGAGTTTTAGTGATAGGCAGCTGCTTATATTTAATATTCTGTTTGCCAGGTTAACTTTAGGTATGTAAAATTGCGTCTTATTCATTTTGCATAGACTTCCTTCATTTCCATGATCCTGACATGGCACCAGATGTGATAAGTTCAAATAAATCACGAACTCATATTTTGAGAGAGGAAGATGAGGAGGAGGAGGAGGAGGAAGAGGAAAAAGATGAAACAATGAAAGTCTGGCATTTGGTGAGTGTGGAATATCTTCAAATTTCTTTTATTTCAAGAAGTCTTTATTCAGGGAAGTATTCCTTTTATCGATAATATGACAGAACCCCAATATGCATTAGTGGAAGTGTGCAAGTGTATTTGCTTGCAGTGTACTCTACGGCAGTCCTTTCATGAGCATAGGGAGTGAAAGTGCAGCAGAAAAAACTGCAAGCTCAAATTGTACAAAATCCACTGAGTACCCACACTGACACTCGCACGGCATCGGATTCTGTTAATATTATTATATGTATTTATCCGTAACAGCAAATTTCTCTTTAAAAATGATACATTTGAACTCTGCGATCACATACTTTTGTGTAGAATGAATGATCATGCCATCATTTGCATAACATTTGCATGCATGTATGCAATAATGTATTCGGTATTGTACTGCAATGCAAAATACCACTAGCATGCGCAACACCCCAGTGTAAATAAACTCAGGTACGTGTGTAATACGTAATTTGCACTGCAACTTTTTGTTTTTTGAGACTTTGTAGTCATAGACAATTTTTGTTTGATTAAATTGAAAAAGATGAAGTATACATAAGCTAAATAGATATGAAGAAATGTTTATCCCCAGTAATACATTTTTAATAGCAAATTGTTTATCTCTAAAAACTGTACATATTACACTTATGGTATCTATATTTATATATCCATATATATATATTATATATAGCGAAATATTGTGAAATTTTATTAAATATACTGATTTTTATGTACTGTACTCGCATAATTTAACCTGTTATACTAAATAGCTGTGTGGAATGCAGTTTGATTTAATCAATATTTGTACTGTGTGGTTACCTCTGTAGATGAAATCCAAGCATTATTACACACAGGTCTTTGGAAATGGGACAGCAGGAAAGAGTGAGAAATCATCAAAGTCAAAAAGCAAAGGCAACAAAGTCATCTCTGAGCTATTTTTGACACAAATGGTTTCTACAAAGGTTGGTACTGTATAGTAGCACTTGCAAACTAAAGGTTCTGTAGTGCTATTGGCATAATATAGTGTCCATCTCTCTGTTTTGTCTGCATTTGTGCAGGTACAGATATGTGTCAATGACTGAAGTATTGATTGTGCTAACTGTGAAAATGCAAACAGTAAAAAAGAATTCCCAAGGGACTGGTGCCAGGTTAATACATAAGTGCAAGAAGGACCCTGTGAATTTAAAGGGGAACAAAAAAGATAATGCTGATATTGGCCTAATTGCTTTAGTTTATGTCCAGTGAGAACGAAAAGTCCTTTTTCACCACTCTACAGTACGCAGCTTCTCTAAATTTTAAGAGAAATAAAATTATTCAAATTAACCTTGACCTGACCACTGTACACTGGGATAGGGAATTCTGGGTATTTGCCCAATTACATATGGTGATGTTACCATGCCCCTATATCTATCAGTCAGTTTATTGTTTCAACGTAATCTGTCTATTATTTCTACCTAATCAACCTGTAATGTAGAAATAATAGATAGTCACTAAATTAAATGCTCTTGGTGACATCAGCATGGGCACCATACCCAGAATTCCTTACACAAGTGTACAAAGGTTGGTTCATGGCTAATTTGAATATTTTAGTTCTCTTATATTTTTAGAAGTTGTGCAATGCAAAGTGGTGAAAGTGATTTTCCATGAACCGAAGCAGTTAGCATGAAATCATCCTCACCTTTGTTCTCCTTTACGGGGGAATTCCTCTCCAGGAAATAAAGGCGTTTTTGCAAACTTTGGGTCGTGGAGTCAATTTTTTGAGTTTACATCACATTACGTGTGATTGCCAATAAATATGAAGTGAAAGTTATTGGCCATCTATTGTTTAGTGGTAGCCCTTATTAGTAGTTGTGCGTTGTCTCATGGGGCTAGCCTCATATATATGGAATGGGTGATCACATGCATATTCATTAGTAAAGAACAAATGCTAATCCAGTCATGTGTAGAAATTAATAATATGTAAATGTACTAAGCAACAAAGGGCAAGGCAGCCCATGAATATTAATTGTGTGTTTGCTCTTTATTTATGAACATGCATTCCTTATTTATGAGGCTGTCCCCCATGAGACAACGCACGGTCGTTAATAAGGGCTACCACTAAACTTCATGTTTATCGGCAATTGTCCATAATGTAAGTGATGTAAAATCACAAATTGTCTCTACAACCCAAAGTTTACAAAAATGCCTTTATTTCCTGGAGTTTTGTTCCCCTTTAAGTAATGCCAATGCCGGGTTAAAACATTACTTCAAGGAGACTGTAAAGTGGATTTCTATATGTGAAAGAGAGACCATGTGTAAATAAAACTATTTATGACTTTGCCAACACCCACTGCCAAGCAAGAGAAAATTGATGAAATTTTCACAAAAGTATAAAAATAAAAACTCTAACATTGTGTTATTTTCCATGTACATGTAGAATGTGTAGTTGATGTGAAATTCATTTACTATTTCAAAGGCCACAGTCCTACAGTATGTGGAAGATGTATTCAAGACACTGTTATCAGTCCAAAGACAGCAGTTTCCACAGTTTCCAAAATCTGTGAAGTACATGTTTGATTTCCTGGATGAGTTAGCGGAGAAATTTGACATAGAACATTCAGATGATGTTACACATATTTGGAAGAGTAACAGGTACAGAATTTCCATGGAAACATTTCAGTGTATAATGACAGGGTCAGGGGTCATGTAAAGATTGAAGGTTAATACAGTAACTGTATTGTTATAAAATGCAATTTTATTCAGGGAAGTCAGTATGTCTATAATCCATCTTTTGGTTAGCTTTCAGAATGTAATTAAGGCTTTTGCTCTTACATATATTTGAAACGTCTGACATTCTCAATTACATGTAAAGTATACACTATAACCTATTTAAGTACATTTTTAAGTATAATAAATTATGTAAGTATGCTTTTGTTTACTTATCTATTGGCAATAAGTTTATACCATCGATAATTATATTTTATTGCTCCAAAATCTATATACTTTAAAATATATTTTCATGGTATGCTTTAAGTATACATATACATTTAAAGTATACTTAAATAGTTGTTATTTGGTGCAAATAAGTATGCTTCTAATTATACATAATGTATCATTCATGCAGGTTGGTTGGTACGGGTGTCATGTAGTTCTCTGATATCAAGTTCTGTTTATTTCTTTGTTCCAGCCTTCCACTGAGAATATGGGCTAATATATTGAAATGGCCACATTTTGTGTTTGATATCAATGTGAATCCAACTCTAACAGCAAGTTTGGAAATTGTAGCCCAGGCATTTGTTGACTCGTGTTCCAAAACTGAAAGGAAAATGGGCAGGGTAAGGATTCTCTTGTGTACACAATTTTCCATGTTGTACTCAGTGTGCCCTCTAAGCCAATTTGATGTGCCACTGACGCACACAATTTCTAGTGATGCACCAACATTTGGTGTTTCCCTATCTCATACTATGTGGTGACTCACAAGTAATGCCATTTTGACTCACAACAACAACAAATTTGGCTATCATTAGAGGGCACACTAGTTGAACTGGTGCACTGCCTTTATATACGTGTACATTTGTACTTATTGTAATGTACATACATGTACATCCTTACATACATACATACATACATACATACATACATACATACATAGATACATTGTGCATATACATTACGTACCTACCTACCTACTTACGTACGTACATACATACATACATACATACATAGATACATAGATACATAGATACATACATATGTACCTACCTACCTACTTTACATACATACATACACACACATACATACATACATACATACATACATACATACGTGTACATACATTATTAATACTATCCATCATACTACAAGTTTGGTAACAAGTTCCACTGTCAAATTACCTTTAAAAGGAAACCCCAGCAAATAAATTGCTCTTTGCTAATGAAGTGAGATCCACTAGGGAAAAGGTGGATGAATACTATAAAGAGATTGCTAAACTACCACCCATTGATGAGAGAGAGCTAGGTATCAGCTTAGAAGAAGATTTCATAGTAAGTACACATTCTAGATTACTTTTATCTTACCATTGTGATAGAGATATATTATAGAGGTAGCAAGTACAAAGACAAGTCATAAGTTGAAACATAAATGGTCAATTATAATTTGAGAAATTCCATTACATATCTGTAATTTACACTTTTACGTTATCATTTTCATATCAAACTATATACTCATGTGATGTTTGATGTGATTGTGAAGTGATGTATTCCTTGATTTGCCTAATGGTAAAGTCACTGCATGGCTTTGGGTTGCTATTAAAATAAGGGAATATCCTAGAAACATGTTAATTAACACAGCAATCAGAATATTTGTTCAAAGGTAATGAGAATTGCAAGACAATGATAGATTCTTTGATGTCAAGAAAACTGATATAATCTAATAGTGATGCTTTCTACTTTTAACAGGAATTGGGTGGCAAGTTTGACAAGATTAGTGCTTTGGGAGAGCTCTATCGTTATGCAACAAAATATGGTGGAGAGGTAAGACACCTTACATTTCCAGACTTTTGATACATTAAAATTCATAATGCTACATATATATTAACTTCAAAGATTACTTTTGCAGGGTTTTTGAACACACCTGAAATAAAAGCTCAGCCATTCAGTCTTACTTCTGGCTTAATACATGTACGGTGTCAAGACTAGGAGATTATGATATTTGTGCTGTCACCATCAGAATTGTTCCCATAAATCCTTGCAGGCAATCCTTAAATGGCTGTAGACATTTAAAGTGCAGTTCACTGGCACTTCTTTACAAGATTTCAAGGTTGAGTAACTAGCTGAAGTGCTTTGTCACCTCGAATCATATTGGAAATTGAGAGCGTTAATCAAGACAAGTAAATTCAGAAGTATGGCCTGGTTTGAAAGGCCAGTGTTACTTTATCAATGGAGCTATAATGATTACACAGGATTATTATTTTGTTCTAGAACAACTTTTTCTACAGCTAGCTCTGCCAGGCAACTGTTTTTCACACCTAAATTTTATTCCTACTATTGATGACAGAATAATTAATAATAACATACTATGTAACCAAATACAAAGTTTTTAAATCAATGCTAGGTAATGGTTATGATAGTGGGTATCAAAGATTATATTTGCCAAAGTGAGAAGTAATATTTTTCATTTTGGTTTGTAATCAAGTCTTTTGTAATGAAACTAATGAAAACCTTTTCTCATTAATATATGTATGTGTTCATTTGCCTTTCTGTATATAACACTTTGTTGTCTTAAAGACGATTATGTACTAGTACTTTATATTTTAAATGATCGTCATTAGTTACTTTTAATCCTAAATCACAGGACTTTTTACTTTCCTCTTTTGCTGTTTTTATAATTGATTCAACATAATGCAAATTATTGTTACAGTGATAGCTTTTAAGTTAATGTAGCTTGTAATAACAAAATTGAATACTGAATGATCCTAACAAAACTCAACTTATAAGGTTTTTAAAACCTTCACCACAACTCTCTTGAAAAAAGGTCAAACTTCAGTTGTACAGTGTGAATGATCCTCATATTCCATGTGAAATAAAGTATTACATTTACATTTAGTTGCCAGTTTCCATAACAACTATGTTATTATATCTACTGACAGCTCCTAGATGCCCTGGAAGATGATGAAACATGCAAGAAACAGAATCTAGCATTCCGATTAGAGCAAGTAGCTGCAACTATGGCTGAAAATGATTATGGAGAAGCAAGAGCAAGCTCAAGTGGTACCGTTGCTCGAAATTAAACATGTCTTAAACCTGTCTGTTATATTCTAAATTTGATTATCAACTAGTAATTTTTCCAGTGTTACTAGCACTGTTCCGTTATGTGTGATGTAAAGTCAAGCATGTCAAGACATGCCTTAAATCCATTTTTTGTTATTGAGTGTAAATTTGATTAAAAACTAGTAATTGTAATTACTAGTAAAACTAGTAATCCAGTGTTACCAGGACAGTTCCATTATAAACTGTTGTGATGTAAAGATGTGGCTGAAATCTATCTTTTTTTTATTGAGTGAGAAGAAAAACTGAACAAGATGTATAAAAACTAATAAAAACTAATAAAATGTCGCCGAGTACAAAAAGTTGAAAAAATATCTAACATTGAGGATGAAGCTTTCATAGAGAGTTCTCACACTTATGAAATTGTCAAGTTGATTTTAAATTCTATCTTTATATTAACAAGAAATGCTGCTATGTCAGTAGTATAGGATATTTTTTTTTTATTATGCAGAATGTATTTTTATAAAGTATATATATTTATTCAAGCAACTGATGTGCAGTGCAGGATATCTTGCCATGGGTGCAACCTTTAAAAAAGACTAACAATGCAGAAGAAAAGATATATTTACACTTGGAAAATTATTTTTAACATGCTAATTATATATATATATATATATGGAAATTGTATAAAACTTATTATCTGTAATTATAGCTTCTTGCTCAGGATTTATTTTCAGTCTGTTTCTTTACTAGAAACTGTTCATACATGCCCTACCAAGCAGTTTTAGCAAGAGACTTTTGCTGATTGTGAAAAGTCTCAAAAGATGTGGGTCATGAATGTGACCAAATGAGACAGAAGTGAGTTCATGTGTAATATTAACTACAAGGAAAATATACAGTTCTGACTTTTCAGGTATTTCTCAACAGAATACTGTTAGGTATGTCGTAAGCTTTATGTCTTTGCCAAATTTCGTCTTTTGCAATTGTAGATGTTATTTCCAAGAAATGAATTGCTGCTCACAACATTATGTCAAATGTACATTTGAACAGCTATGTGTTTACATTGTAAATTGAATTACAGGCTTGAGTGAAATATATGTGGCTCCTGGATTCTATTTAGAATGAAGCATTACGATATTCAACTTTGAAAGCCTTCAAATGAAAGGAGCCTCTTCCAAAGTATTTCTTTCAAAATTAACAAAGCAACATCTTCATTGGATATTTGATATTTGTAATTATTAAGTAGTGCAATCAGATAATGAATAGATGAGTACCAGATTTGAATGGTAAACTTTGAAGCAGGCTTCATTGTGATATTTTACATATAGAAACGATTTTTAGCACAACAGAACTGATATAAAAGGTTCATTAGTGCTATAGGCATTGTGTGGTCTCTGTCCATCTGTCTGTCTGTCAGTGTGTGTGTGTGTGTGTGTGGACGAGTTAAACTCAAAAACTGCCAGACTAATTGCTTTGGTATTTGGTGGGGAGATTACTTTTGGTGTCTAGTTGGGAAATTGTTCAAAGCAAAATGATTACATCAGAGGTATGTGATTTGGGTAAAAAAAATGTCGTTTTTTTTCGTCAAAAACTAAAACTTCAAAACTACTGGGTAGATTGGTCTGAAATTTGATGGGAGTGTACTTAGGGGTTTGTAGTAAGATTTTTCATGACATGATGATTCCATCAGTAATATGTAAATTAGGGGTAAACGTGTCTTTTTGGTCAAAAATCTTTAATTCCAACACTACAGAGCAGATTGGGCTGAAATTTGATAGGGATGCATATGGGGGTGTATAGACGAAGAAATATTAAGTATATAATGATCTCATCAGTGATATGCAAATTAGGTGTAAAAATGTGAATTTTGATCAAAAACTTTTATCTTAAAAGGTACTTGGCCAATGAGACTGAAACTTGGTGAGAAGTTTCTAGAAGTGTTATTCTTCATTTTTTTCATCTGGTAGGCAAGTGATTAAACATTCAAAATATGTATGCAAATATCCCTATCAACAAGACCACGCCCATAGCAACAGCCAAATGATCACATATATTGCAAAGATAACGACAGGGTTGGATAAGCAACTGAATAGTTATCGAGCAAATGAACACCTACACCTAGCATGGATCAGCATGTGGGTAAACATTTTTAAAAAGTGTACAGTTGTGCTACAATGACATTGGCGCTATTTTTAAAAAATAATGATTGCATTGCTGGCCATAGTGTTCAAGATTGAATTTTCATGTACTCTTTGTCATTAACATATTTTAATTACTTTAAGTTTGTAAGAATAAGATACATACAGATATGCACCTGTGACTTTACACAAATGTTCAGCACAAAAGATAACAAAGAAGTTCCAGTAATACAACATTATTTATATTTTTTATGAACCTAGCCAGACACATTAGACTAATCTTTATGAACTTATAGAAACATATGAAATATGGACATTATCGGTATCATCTGATCACGTCTTTATGACATTTTTCGTACTCTGTACTCTTAAGTGCACCGTATTTGCTCAGCTGATTTCAAGCAAGATGGTAAAATGAGGGTGGGGGGGGGGATAAAGTAGATTGAATTGGTAATATCGACGAGCCTGAAGAAAACATTTCAACAGCACTGTGTGTCATTGAATATATTAATTAAAAGTACATAATATGCTTACTTTTGTTATCACCATAGAATGCCCATTATAACCGAATGTATTCATAATTAATTAATTGGAATAAAAATGAATATTATCTGAACAATTTATTAGTCTTTCATATCATTTTTTTAAATAAAAGCTCTAGCTTACAGGGAGAACATGTGGACAAAGTGACAACAGTCTAGGGTTGTTTTAAATTTGTGTTTGTTCTCATTCAGATAATTTGTCACATAAAAATGTGTGTTGTTATATATGCATAGCCTGGTGGGAATTATATAATAGGAATGACCCATTTCCATTCCGTCTATGAGTGTTTGCGCCTAGCCATTCATCAGGTATATGATTTCAATTTCAACCAAACCTGCCATAAATATCAATCACTATAGAGTACATTTGTATGTCACTTAATTTCGCGAGTTGACTTTTATGCAAACAATAACAATAAATATAAACAGTTCCTGCCAGAAGCATTATATAAGGTATTATCATATTTTCCCATCATCATGAAAAGGTGCCAATACAAAATTTAAAGCCAGTCAGAAATGCCATGAAATTACGCTTTGAGACATTAAGTATGCAAAAACAATTCACGTGTACTAGATGTGCTTCCAATATTACTTTAGACCAATTACGTAATCAGTATCATGAATAATTACTCAGGGCTATCCTTCATTCGCCGAAATAATTTCCCTAGGGTATACTGTACTTGAGTGTACAACGCAATTCATATTTACTACTTTGTTATTAGGCGTTGAAAATATATTAGACCCGTTCTCAAAATACACCATGAACAATATTCATTTAAATAATTTTGTCATGGTAGCTTCACTATATACATAAGCTAAGTTAAAAGAATAGATATCGAGGATTTAATTTATCAGTTATAAACGCTTTGCAATTTAATTTGGTCTAATTGGTATGTATCAATGTATGTTCAAACAACCGCTGTTCTATCAAACATCACGTATATATTGGGAGAAAGTGCATTTACTTGTGTGCCTATGTTATATTCGATCAACGTCCATTTTTGTTTAAAATGGTTAAGAAGACGATACGATTTGATTCATTGACTTTCTGTAAATATTATAACTTTAACACACACAAACTAGCAACACCTTATAATTACTACTTTCTGAAGTTATGAAAAAATGATGAGTCAATAGTATCACTGACAGTTAACTTCAAAAGGAGTTAGTTGACTACTGTGCACATGCTAACCACCATTGCTAGCTCTCAATACTATCGAGTTGAATTTGGTGAACTGATTAATATATGACAGGGTTTTAGTATGTGTTCCTGTACAAACACCTATGTACCAGACGTTAGTTTCCAAGTGGTGTTGCATATCGTACTACATGTACTTCGACAATTGGTGGGAGTGCTAGCTTATAAACGAAGTGACAACGTTTAATTATTCATCCAAATATGATTAAAAGTAACACTGCAGAAGTCGTTGACCGCTGTCATTACGGGTCCGGGAGCACCTCGACACCATCACAATATACCATTTGAAGAGAAATTGTTGCATCTACTCCTACTGCATGTCCTGCCTGTCCGTCAACAAGATTGAAATATGACCACAACTTTGTGGACGGTAAGTTAGCTAACTTAATCAGTGGATGTAATGTGTAAGGATGTGAAGTTTTATATTAGTGTCACCATCCCATTTTGAAGTTGACAGGAGGAGGGAAACGTGATTTTGGAGACCTATAGTGTTCTATAGTTCGCTATTGGGGCGTTTGCTTAGGTGATTTGAACCTACTTTTAATGGCCACGAAGCCGGGCAAACGTCTTCCATGTGCTACAAATCAGATCAAACACGCCATCACAACAAATACATTTATACGATTTATTAATCTCCACTAAATAGAGGTGATCAAAATGACCCATGTAGCAAACATGCATCTTAACACTGTGTACAGTATTCATCGAAAAGAAATGCGGGTGGAGGTAGGTATTCTTTGGAAACATGTATTCTATATACAGCGTACACCAGATCATTATGAAATTAAGGTACGCTTGTCAAGTATATGTAATTTGAATTGTATGTTTATGGGAACATTTCATGTCAAACCTAACGTAAGCTGCTTCTAAGTTTTTATTATTTTTTTTAAAACATTCACTATTTCTTTGTTACAGATACTTGTTGTAGCTAGCCTACTACGACCGTCACTCGCGTCAGAAAGTACGTATTTCCTTTTAATTTTTATACCGACGCAAAACCTGTCAAATATATGTTATACATACCAACAGTACTTCTCCATACATACATACATACATACATGCATGCATGCATGCATGCATGCATACATGCATGCATGCATGCATACATACATACATACATACATACATACATACATACATACATACATACATACATACATACATACATACATAACTGCACAAGCTGCAACTGGGGCATTTTAGTTTCTTCAATTAACCAAAGATACTGATGCGATACTTTCACGGTGTACGAGTTATTGTACATACGTCATGTACTACAAAACATTTTTTTCAAACATTCCAGTTTCAGCTAGTGCAGTTTTAGTTCATGCGTATGATATAATATTTGAGTAAGCAATTTACTTCGATAAAGTTGTTACATACATTTTTTATATGAAAATATAGTAAAAGATATTAACTGATTTTAGGTTGATAAATTTGGAAACAGGCGAAATTCTAATACAGAAGTACAAATGTATCGATATAATGGATCCTATTGTTTTTGGCCAAGCACTTTAGCAAAACCAACACACAATTATAACTACAAAAGGGAACATTCCAATCAAGTACAAAGACACGTGAATAACAAAAGAATACAATTAGAAGAAACAATGGAAAATGCTATTAGTAGCGAGAACAATAAGTATCTAAAACCTAATCTCCGGTAATGTTATTATAGCTTTTGTTAGTTATACAACTTTTTGGCTCGTCTCTATTGTTCAAACCATGCTCTCTTTTTCTGTTACCGTACACTTTTCACTCATTAATTATAAATTCAAGTTAATCGGACTGCTTTCAACAAAGAAAAAGGCCGCTACAAGTTAACTCAAACAAAGAAAGAGTCCACACCAAGTTAACCCAAAGAAAGAAAGAGTCCGCAGTTTAGTTATTCTCAACAATTGGGAATATATCAATGTTAACGAGGTAATACAAAAAGAAACAATCTGACAGGTGTACACAACCAATGAAAACAAAGAAGCTCGAAACCAGGTGAAGTGCATTTAATTCCAGTCATAATGAAAATACAATACACAATTCAAAATGTAATTTGAATCTTCGTGTTCTCTTTGACTACATTTATTGTAACTGGTGACGATTCAACAATCGAATCCTTCGATGCAGTGTTACATTCAACAGTCTTACTGGAACCGCTTTCAGAAAGACGTAGGGTAGATCCTACCTGCACTTCTTTCCATACAGTAACACACCATCGTGTCGCCTTGCGAGTGGCTGGTGGAACACGTGCTTTCTGGTATTCCTCCACTTTGGTGTTGTCAACCGGAGGTAGAAACCGAAATTCTTTTTGTATGCCAGTTAACTTAAAATCTTCAGCATCATCTACGTCGACCTGGGATAGAAAATATTCCCTATTCCAATTGACTACAGACTTTTGGAGCGACATAATACGAGACGAGGGAACGAACACTTCGACGACGGTTCGACTGTGGTGTCTGACTACGAGACACAATGCTGCCACACCCGAATACACACGCGTGTCTAATTATAATACTACCACCTGTTAAACTAAAATGTTCTATTTTTGATTGGCTAAACTCAGTGTTCTCAATTCAAGCAAATGACAACGTGTTGTAAAACAGTCCCATCAATTGTAATTTACATAACGTGCTGCTGCGTTCATTGCCAGGGAGGAAGTCGCTTGAAAACTACAAAACTCGCCAAATTCGCAGTATAACTTCGTTATAGTACGTGTCCTCGGACATTTACTGTTTTTATTCGGACAGTTTTGGTTAACCCATCAGTTATTTTGTCCTCGGCTGCGCCTCGGACAAAATAACAGACGGGTTAACCAAAACTGTCCGAATAAAAACAGTAAATGTCCTCTGACACGTACTATAACTATCAGTTATAGTATCAAGTTCAAGTTAGAGTGCTGGGCTTGAAACAAAGGGAACCATTAGATTAGCTTTCAAAGAAGAGACTGGATGTCTGGAGACATCGATGTCGGCTAAATGTCAAACAAACTTATTACAATTTCAAAGGAATAGAATTTGTATGCATTCATAGTCGGCATTGACTGTCATAAGAATATATTGTTATAGAAAGTATTTGTTAAGATGGCAACGAACATTGATGCGTGGCAATGATAATTTGAATATCATGTGATCTTATGTAGATATTGAGGACTTTTATCCAATCAACAGCTGGTAAAGTCAAGCTGGACATTTGAATGTAAATAGTGATATGATTTTAATATGCTTTGCATATTGAGAGACGCCCCTTTTCTGGGCTATAAGATAGGATAACTATTGTAACTAGATGGAGAGAGATGGGTGGAGTGATGGATAGGAGCTTGGGACTTGTTGGGTAGATTTTATATCTCCCGAACCTGTGTTGAAGTGATGTTTGAGCCAGTGCTGAACAATAAATCATCTTGTAGTCATATTTTGGTCTAGTCCCTGTGCAGTGATTCTGAGAGTACCTCTTGCTAGCTAATTCCCTGCTAGAAGTTAAGTTGCTATATCGAAAGAGAATACCATTAACGAACCCATAGCAACAAAGTATTACAAACATATATTCATATTTTAGTGGTTTATGTTTCTTTATTATGGTCTTGCCAGGGAGATTATTTCCATAAATGTACGTTTCCCTTGCTTTCAACCGAAGCGAGAATCAAATATACATCCAAACTGGGTTTATAGAGTACAGTTTTAAAAAATGGAGTGATACGTATGATCTGATATCTCAGCTTTAACACTGATGATATAGTATTTCCTAACCAAATTTAGCACATACATCAACTATAACAAAGCACACATATATGTTCAAGCCTGTTGGCATAGGTTTTTAGTTTGAATGAGTAATTTGCCAAATTAATGATTTTCGTGAATTAGGCTGTATTTGAAGAATGCATTATATTTCATATATTTGGTGAATATACCATGGTACCAATCATATCAGTGCGCATAAGTTTGTTGACATAGCCTTTACTTTGCAAACTTCAAATGCAAACTTCAAATTTCACTTAACTTGGTACATCCATCAACCATACCAAACCATACGTGTTTGATGTAGTTGTTTATGTAGTTTTTGAATGTCATCTGTGACTTGTATTAATGAGGCAATATGTTTTGAACACAAGGTTTAAAATTTAGAAAATTTATTACATGTATTGATGGTAAAGACGTGCATGTGTCATTTAAAGCTCGATGTTGTAACTTATAAGCAATGTGGTTAATTTGCATAAGCAATGATTTGTAATAATTAGGCAATATGTTAATTATGCAAGCTTCAAATTTCATATACATGTAGTTAAATTTTCAAATTAAGCGGTGCATCATGTATAGTTGCTTTCGTATAGAACTTTGCATTTCAAATACAATGTGTAGGTCCAAATATCTATGGTTTACCCTTACGGGAGGCATAAAACTGGTTTTTACACATATTTGTATATTGCCTTTAATTGATGGAATGATTCATACTTACTTGTACAGGTACGTCTTCATTTGTCGGAAAACAGTGGGTTATAGGAGATTTCCCTGGTGTACTGAGCTCCTATGCTAAAACGCAAGTCACAAACTATGATTACAGACACCATACAACTTGTATGTGGATCCTAATATACGATGACGCATACGATGAGCAAGTGGTTACATATACGTTAGGTCGTGATGAATTAATGGCACTGGTTAATGTCAAGAACTTTCATTTCGTTTCCATGGGATACACACTCGCTTCAAGCAACGTGGCTCTAACAAACTTAAACTGGCACCACATTTGTTACGTGTTCGAATATACTCTAAACGGAGCTATTCAATGGACGTTGTACAAGGATGGCCATAACGCATTTGAAATTCAGCACCAGCCATCAGATGCGACAATACCATATGAAGGAAGTTTCACTTTAACGGTTGGTACAGACCTATCGTTGGATCTACTACAACCAGCCACAGCCATACTATCTGCATGTATAACTAACTTCAATGTGTGGTCGACAATATTAACACCATCTCATATTTATGTAAGTAAATGCAACTCTCAACCATGATTGAAAACAGACAGGTGGATATTCAACCATATGTACAAATAGACGAAAATATATGAATACAGTCATACCTGTGCATACATATGTAGATACGTTCAACATCAACGTAGGAAGATGCGATAATCTAATCCCCATCTAACCATTATTCTCGCTGTCCTCTCCCTAACCCTCCCATGATTTCATCCATAAATATGTATATGTGTGTAAGTAAGTATGTATGTATGTATGTATGTATGTATGTATGTATGTATGTATGTCTGTCTGTCTGTCTGTCTGTCTGTCTGTCTGTCTGTCTGTCTGTCTGTATGTATGTATGTATGTATGTATGTATGTATGTATGCATGCATGCATGCATGTATGTGTGTATGTATGTATGTATGTATGTATGTATGTATGTATGTGTGTGTGCATGTATGTATGTATGTATGTATGTATGTATGTATGTATGTATGTATGTATGTGTGTGTATGCATGCATGTATGTGTGTATGTACGTACGTACATGTATGTATGTATGTATGTATGTATGTATGTATGTGTGTGTATGTATGTGTGTGTATGTATGTATGTATGTATGTATGTATGTATGTATGTATGTATGTATGTGTACGTACGTACGTACATTCATGCATGCATACATACATACATACATACATACATACATACATACATACATACATACATACATACATACGTCCTTTAGAAATGTTAATACTGAGGTAGTTTGATTTCATATTTAATTTTTCAGAATATGGCTAGACTGTGTTTTGATGGGGGTGTGTATGGGGATGTCATTTCATGGGCATCGTACACTACTGATGAATTCACCAGAATTTCCGTTGCTTCAATAGACAACGTATGTGGTAAGGATGACTAGAATATTGACTGTGCTTATGTTGTTGGTCTATTCAGCTGCCCGCCTTTCGCCATGTCTGCCTGCATACATACCACTCTGTCTGACGTCCGTCCATCTGTCTGTCTGTCTGTCTGTCTGTCATGTCAGTATGCCTATATCTGGGAATCTCTCAGTATCTACCTACCTACCTACCTACCTACCTACCTTGTCTGACACGCTGTCAAACTTTCTTTCTTTCCCTGTGCCTTTCTGTATCAACCATATATTCAACGAGACTTTGAACCCGCAAAGTCAAATTCGTACATATCAATCAGCTTTGAATAAATATATGATATGTAAATTACCTGTTTCCCATGCAAATTACTTGTAAAGTTTGCAGAAATACAAGGAAGACAAAATAAGACGCAAGTCTTCATATTTTCACAGGGTTAGTGATTACGTGACAATTACCTTGTATCTAAACAGTCATAGAAGTGAGTGAAAAATTTCTGGTTCAAAAAATAATTATCACTCTCTGGCACAAATCTGATTAAAATGTGATGTGCTGAACACGGTTCGATTTCGTTATTTACCTCAATTTCCTTCGTTTTTTCGTTTGTTTAAAAACGACAATAAACGATTCGGAAGGAAATTGTTGTAAATAAAGAAATTGAGCCGTATATTCACAACATCAGACTTTTAATAAGATTGTACGTGGCACCAACTATACTAATTAGCATGATATGTATTTTAAATTATTCAATAATCTTATCCTTCTGCTATCATTATAAAAACGTACACAAATGAGTAAAAGAAAATGAAGCGATCATCATGCATACTATTTAGGGTACAATATGTCTTCTATATCGCATTAACTAAAGTTAACCATTGTAGGATTGGTAACTGAGATGGCAAACAGTACAGATTCATACAACCATGATAACAGAAATAAAAAGCTAAAAGAATAAAGCAATAATAGCTTTAAAAACAAAGTAATGAGGCTAACAGTGCAATGAACAAATACAATATGACGTAATATTACAAGTTGATAGCCGCCTAACGTTGATGGCGCGATAAAATCAACTTGTGCCATTGTTGCATTTACGATTGATGACGTCACACTAGGATTGTAGAGAGTGACCAACAGTGTAGATATCATTTCATTAGCGCGATATTTTAAACATGATTTTTTCATCGTCAAAGCGTAGATCTCATCTGATTTTGTTTGCCTCCATGTATTTAAAGTTCGATGTCCTCAGCCACGGCCAGAAGATCCGAATACTCGTCTGAGTATGAATGGGAATGAACACGGGAACATTGTAAATTACACCTGCGATGAAAACTATAGGATGGTTGGATCAAATCAGAGTTTATGTTTTAATGGACAATGGCAAACTCCACCACCACAGTGTTTAAATGGTAAATAACATATCTCCTAAAAATATTCTGCATGCTTTCATTTGTTCAAAGTTATGAGCTTAATTAGAAAGGTCTCGAGGTGCACAGGATTGGTGAAAATGACTAGATTCCCTAACTATACAGAAAAACATCCGAGATGTAACAAGTCTCACATTTGCTCCCTTTTAAACATTATAGACTTTGTGTTCAGGATATAACCATGGTATATATATGTTCTGTTGTGCAGTACCAAATGATTATTTCCTAGCGTTTGAGTCGGGTGATGAGCGTCGTCCATTTGGCGAGGCGGAAAAGGCGTGTGAAGAGAAGAATGGAACCCTTGCAACGGTGTATAATGGTGACATACCGATTTATTTGCAATACCTGTTTCGAAATGCACTAGGTAGGAAGACATCAAAAGTAACAGATCTTAGTATCCTAGGGAAATGAAAGAAACTAAAAACACAGCGTTTTAAGTGCTTGCGCATAAGTATTGAATGGGTTGAATGATTTGGTTTAAAAATACAACGTATTTTACTTTTCGGTTTGGATGTAGTATTGGTAGGTCTATTTGAATCAAAACACACAGACACAGAAACTGAAACACACACAATAGAAGGATATACAATTATGTTGGTGGTTGTCAATTACAAGATCTATGGTTGCATTGATAAAATACACAGGTTTA